>NW_024500350.1:7255551-7593846 GCF_017590055.1 Onychostruthus taczanowskii
CCGATGAAATGAGATGTTCTTTAAAATTAAATAAATAAAGGAGGCCTCGCTTGATAGCTCCAGGATCTGCTGGGTTTTCTCTTCTGCCTTTAATGTGCTTTTCACCCAGGGAACAGAATGAAAATGCATTTTCTCTGGTAGGAACTGGCATGTTCGAAATGGTGTCAGAATTCAGGAACATGACAAGCAAAATACAGCTGGACTGGAGGCCTCCACCACACATGGAGGAGGAAATATTGCATTCCCATGCTGTTTTCATGCATGCGAGCGAGCAGCCACATTACAAACCCTGAAAAACATTGTGAGAACACTTGACATTTCCCAGATGGGCGGCTTGGTTGAGATTCCCCCATCTGCCTTGACTTTCTCCCCAGGAGTTTAACCCCTTGGAGCTCCTGCAGGGAAGCTCCAGTTCCTTGTCCTTGCCCCTGGAAGCCCCATGGGGTGGTGGTGGAGGGCAGGTGACACCCAAGTCTTGGTGGGAAATGTGGTCAAGGATGTGCTGGTGGTTCTCAGTCCTCATTTTATGGAGAGCCAAGTTCTGCACAAACCTCACTCAGAGCTGGTTTGGGACCAAAATCAGCAGCTGCTCCTCAGCTCCATAGTTTTTAATCCTGACAACTTCATGTCCTGGCTGGTTTTAAACTCTTCTCTGAGACAACTTAAGCTTAAACTCGACATGTTCCCAATAATTCCATGAAAATCTGTGAACTCATTTTACCTGCAGAACGAACCCAGATGGATTTTTTGGGGGCATTTCAGGTGCAAACCTGGTTGGGATGTGACTAGTGTGGAACATCATGCTGGAGGTTTCATCCTTGGTAGAACTCCTACAGCCCTGAAAGGTGTTATTCAAAATTATCTACTTGCTGATTACTCCTTCATTTTGTCATAATCCTTCCTTTAGTACCACATTTTGTAGGTCTGCTGGCAGTTTTTTAAGTTGGATACTTTTTTAAGGCAGACAGTTCTAAGGCAGACAATATTAAGGTAGGCAAATTTTTAACACTGGCAATTTTTTAAGACTGGCAAATCTTTAAGACTGGGGGTTTTTTAAGACTGACAGTTTTTTAAGACTGACAGTTTTTTAAGGCTGGCAGTTTTTTAAGGCTGACAGGTTTTTTTAAGGTAGGCAAATTTTTAAGACTGGCAAATTTTTAAGACTGGCAATTTTTTAAGACTGGCAAATTTTTAAGACTGACAGCTTTTTAAGGCTGGCAGTTTTTTAAGGCTGACAGTTTTTTTTTTTTTAAGGTAGACACAATTTTGTTCACTATTAACTGTCTGAAAAAACAGCCTTTATTTCTCAGTGCCAGGCTGGTTTTTGTTCAGCAGGTCACTGAACCCAAGAGCACAAAAGCAAGTCCCTTTAAAATCAGAGCCAAACGCTTTCTCAGGAGTCTCCCACTGTTCAGCAACTGAACAATGTCTGGCCCAGAGGCTCAGATGCCAAGGTCTTCCCTGATATAAAGCTAATCTACCATCCAAAAACCCTCTGGATGCAAATCAGAGATTTAACTATGTCCACCCTCTTTTTCTTCCTTTCTTGCTTCCCTCTTGATCTCTTCTCTTTCGCTCCCCACAACTCCTTTATCAAAAATAACTTGGGGAAGGAAAAATAAACACTGGAAGACACTCAGCCATGTGTGCAAGCCAGGCCTGTTCCCCTGCCCTGCTCCTGCGGCCTGAAAGGAGCTGGAGCTCCACTTTTGGAGGCAGCCTGTGAAACCTCAGCCAGTTCTGCTCACAGCTGGCCCTGCCTGGCCGGTCCCAGACAAAAGACTTCCGTCTTTATCTGGCGCTTATTGAGACATCTCATTCAGCTGGAGATAAAAGGGAAGGAGATGTGCTTTGAAATCGAACCATTAGGGCGGCACAGACATCAGCATGCAAATGCCACACGCAAATGGGTTCAAGATGAAGCTCAGGAGAGGATCAGACCCCGGTGCCAACAGGGGTTTGCCCGCACAGGGACCCAGCAAAGCCCTTGGGGTACCTGGGGAAGTTCGGTGCTGTGTTTGTTAAGGGAAGGAGGTGGGAGCTGGATGTGGAATCGATCCTGGAAATAAATGACAATGGGATGGATTGTTCCTGAGGAGTCCCTTGGGTTATTCACCAAAATAACTCCAAGCCATGGAGAATTCCGTTTTCCAATTTCCTCCTGATCTCCCACCTTGGAAATTCTCACAGGGCTTCATGAGCCACTCCCTGTGTTGGAACCACGGAATTTTTAGGGTTGGAAGGGACTTATGGAGATGACCCAGCCCAGCCCTCCCCTGAGTGTCCTGGGCAGTGCTGGACATGCCCTGCCCTGGTTTGCTGTAGGGAGTGATTGTGTCACACCTGGGGCTCTGAGATTGCCCCTGGAAGTGTTTGGTACCCCCAGCAAAAAGCAATTTTTTTTTTCTCACTCTCTATAACAGGGCAGTATTACCAAGCCCTCAGATATGTCTGTTGTAACCAGCTTTACTGTATTCTTATATTTACTCGATTTTAAAGGTGTATGGTGTCTCCCAGCAGAGGAGGACCAGGATTCAGCTGAAATGACAGCAAAAGAGAGGCTTTGCTGAGGATGCGGGAGGCAGTGAGGCTCTGAGGTTGGCCAGGTCCTCCCAGGGTCACCTGGAGGGTCCCTGGGACATCTCTGAGCTTTGGGATCTGCAGTTACCTGCAGAGACTAACCCTGGTGACATCTCTGAGCTTTGGGATCTGCAGTTACCTGCAGAGACTAAGCCAGGCTTAGCAAAGACCTTGAGGCCGCCCAGAAACCTCTGCCTGTGGGCAGAGCTGGTAAATAACCCTCGAGAGGCATTTTATTCTGATTTTATTCACCTCTTACATCCCTCAGGCCGGACACACCTCGCTGGGCTTTTCAGGGAAGAATGGGGCGTTTGAAATCTGCATCAGGAGGAACCTTCCCCTGCCTGATCGCTTTCCACCCACCGAGAAACGACCACTTAATAACGTGCAAATCTCTGGTTAAAGAATTACCGAGATTAGCCTGAAGCCTGACACTCATCCCGCAGGAGGGAGCTCACCGAGATGCTGTTGACAAAGGGAAACTTTGTTAAAGCGTGTTTAGTTCAGCTCTGCTATTGCAAGGATCCCTAAGCTGCTTTGTTTTATGAGATTTAGGGCAGAGGATTTTCTTCAAGCAAAGGGCAAAGGATTTTCTTTAAAAAAAGCATATTCTCCCTAGAAGGGTGCAGAGTCTCGTGGGATCTGGGGATTAGGTGTTCATTTCCTATACAAAAGCTCCATAATTGTCTAAAGGATGCCTGGATCTGAACCAGGTCCAAGTGAAACAT
This sequence comes from Onychostruthus taczanowskii, assembly GCF_017590055.1. Lineage (NCBI taxonomy): Eukaryota > Metazoa > Chordata > Aves > Passeriformes > Passeridae > Onychostruthus > Onychostruthus taczanowskii. The sequence goes on from NW_024500350.1 coordinate 7,258,860, forward strand.
CAAGTGCAGTGCTTGAAAAAGAGGTAAAAAAGAATAATTTCACTTCATGTTACCTGCACTAGGAGTCTGTACATGGATCTGAACCAGCTCCAGGTGAAACATCAAGTGCAGTGCTTGAAAAAGAGGTAAAAAAGAATAATTTCACTTCATGTTACCATCACTGAAAGTTCTGTACCTGTGAGCAATGAAAGGTTTTCCTCCACGGATGTTGCTTTCAAAAGCCAAAAGATTTGGGGGAATCTGAGGAGAAACCAGAGCAGTGAGGAGGGGAAACTGAGCAGAGAAGCTCTGATTTGGTGAAGTTGAGCCTGCAAGAAGGCTCTTCTGGGAAGTTCCTGCTGGACACGTGTCCTGTCCCAGACCTCTCCTGGTCCTTGTGATTCCCAGGATTAATTCCACACCCCAGAGGGATGCTGGCTGGGAGCCCGTCAGAAGGAGCTGTTGGTGAGGATGGATGTTTCTGGAGCAGGAACTCTCAGAAGGCACCAGGAGAAGTTGCAGTTTCATGCTGAACCAGCAAAAACCACAATGAAAATGTCAAATATTCTGTGTCATTTCTGGTTGATTATGGAAGAGGTTTTACAGCCACTTCTGTGAGCCAGAGAGGAGTTTGATAAGAGGATCCGTGTTTAACCCTGGAAGAATTTCCTACCAAGGTCGTTGACACCAAAACCAAGAAAGAAAGAAGGAGAAATAAGAGAAACCTGCACCTGCCTGTTCCAATGAGCACTTTGTTTGTCGCTGGTGACCAATGAGCAAAGTGTAAACTTACCAGTTTTGTGAGAATGGATAAAAAGCATGAATGCTAGAATAAAAACAGGTTTGAAGCCTTCTGAAAATAGAGTGTGTTGCTTTGTGCTGTCTCTGTCCCAACTACGACAGTTGGTGCCATTTATGATTGTTCATCCCTCAACACAAAATCTGCTTTTTCTCCAGTGATATTTGACATGTCACTTGATATTTGATAGGTTTCCCTCCCAGGAGAATCCCTGATTTAGTGCAGCCAATGTTTTATGCAATCACATCTCCCATGTCTCTTATCTTCTCCATTTATAGCTTGGAATCTTTTCTTTTTTATTGACTGAAACATTCCATGGGGATCCCAACCCTGCAGACACTTCCTCAAAATCCTCTCCCTCCAATCTGATTTTCTTTTATTTTTTCTCCAAGTGAGCCACTTGCTGCTCCTAAATATTTATTTTATTCCAGAGTGAAAATATTTCAGGCTGAACTGTTCGGGTGCCCAAAATTCTGACAATTTCACTGAAAAAACAAAAAAACCCCTCATCCTTCAGATGCTGATTAAAATGAACTGATTTCAGAATATCTTTCTTCTCAGCCGTTTGTGCACAGTAAAATATTTGCACTTTGTTCATCTTGCTTATATCAGCTCTTACAGTGATTAGTGCTGTTAAAATGGAACATAATAATAATAATTATTGCTATTATAGCTTTGATAATATTTTATTTAAATGATGGTTTTAATGTATTCACTATCCCCATTGACTCTCAACAATTAAAATGTGTAATTTTCCCTCCTCTTAACCTTCTAGGAATTTTCCCAGTTTTGTCTGGGATCCCCTCTGGACACTCTGGAGTCTTTGCAGCAGTTCTTATCTGCAGGGAGATGTCAGTTCTTTCTCAGCTGTGTGTGCACAGGGAGAAATGTGCAATTCTTCTCTGTCCCATTGCCATCCACATGAATTTCACCACTAAAACCAATAAATATCCCCAGTTTATACATTGCAACAGTTGTACTTTCACACCCACACAGCGAGAACAACCCACAGCTCCACACGTACCCCTGACCAGGAAAGTTTAGACTCTTTTTTCTCTTTTTTTTTTTTTTTTTAACCTCTGTCTCTTTTTTCCCCTCCTAAACCCTTCACGGGGATTGCCTCTTTGTAAAGTGTATAGTCTGAGCTTGGTTTTGGGTGGCTACTCCCTCTATCCCAGGGATTCTCGTGACCATATGGAGCATCCTTGCTTGACTGCACTTCACACAAACCCTGCCCAGCAGGGTGTGGGCTGGGATATGGGGTATTTGTTGCTGCTGCTTGGTTTTGTACAAGGATTGCTCTGCACAGGAGTTTTTTAGGGTATTCTGTGGGTTTTATAATCTTACCCCACACCAAGTCATGTTACTCTATAAGGTGAGACGGGATGACTCCACAGAGAATCTTTAATTCTCAGGTTATATGTTCCAGCAGAGCAAAATATTATTTTAAAAAGGGGTTTTTTTTCAGAAAATTTTCTGTAAGATGCGCAGCTCTCTCCTGACTTGCAGCACCTCAGATATTTTGTTGTTCAACAGCAGTAATTTTTATAAAATTAAGGCTGAAAATTATTGGGTCTGGTTTTCCTCTTCATGCTGGTGTTACCAAACTTCTCTGAGCTGAAATTGAAACCTGAATTGGAGCCAGTCATGGTGTTTTGAGCTGGGATTTTTAAATAAAATATAAATAAGGCTGTAGGTTTTGAAATAAAATAAAACAGGCTTCTCTTGCCTTCTCTGTTACTGATATTGAAGGGGTTTGGTGCAGGTGATCAAGAAGATAATAAAAAGTTGGTTTGACGAACCATCTTTGAAATATCCAGTGCACTGAGGCACTTTGGAAAATGAACCATGGGGGCAATCCTGTCCCAGCCCTGGGAAACAAAGGGGCTGGCTCCCAGCAATTCTGCCTTTAATTACCCTGAACCCACTGATTAAGGCCAGGAGCTCTCCCCTTAATCCTGACTTGCTCCTGCTGACCCTGGTGAGGTTTGAGACTCCGTCCCCCTTCTCCCAGGAATCCCGGCTGCTCCCGGGCTGCTCCTTCCCGGGGCCACCTCCGTGTCCCTGGGAGCATCCTCCAGGCAGCCCTGCCTTAATTGAGTTGCTGACATTCCCTGCTCAGTCCCTGTCTGCTGCCTTGCCACAGAACAAAGGAACAGCCCCTTCCCATTAAGGGAGGTAATAACTTAATTAAAACCAAGTTGGCCGCACTGCAGGATCCAGTTTGTCATCAAGAGGCCTTCCCTGCCTTCCCCCTCTGGTTTTTGATAATCTATGCCAGATATTTAATCACTGGATACCCCGGTATAAAGCTCCCAGCCTCCATAACCAGCAGAAAGCTTGTCAAAATAAATTTTAACTTCTGACCGTGGTGGAAGCCCAACTAGGAGGTATTAACAGAATCAGAGCTGTCAATCAGGGCTTGGGCTCACCGTTTATATTATTAATTCCAACTCTGGTGGCATGGGCTTGGGATAACAACCATCCTAAGCTGCGTTGGTCCAAAAAACACAAACCAAGAGTGGAATATATTTCGTGCCGAGGTGACGTTACTGAGTGTCCAGAGGAACTTTTTTTGTCTTTGAAAGGTGATGTTTTATTAGATTATTCTCATTGCCAAAAGACACAGCTACTGTCTGGCTTCGTTTGCTGAGGGCTTTTTTTCTTAATGTAAAGATTTATTTTTCACACCAAAGCCACTTAATAAGAAAAAAAGCTAAGAAATTGTTGTTTGTTTGTTTGTTTGTGGGAATTTAATTAATGCAACATGTTCCAATGGAGACTGAACACTCTGTGGTGGGTTATGAAGCGAAAGTGGCCTCACAAATTGAAATCCAGCTTGGAGCCCATGAGTTGGAGGTATTGTTACAATGCAAACCAGCGGGAAGGATTCCAGGGAGAAAGGGGAGAAGTGTGTTAATTGAGAACAATAACACGCCCAGGACCTCCAGGAGCTGGTGGCCTTAATAAAAGGAGACAATGCCATGTTGTTGCATAACCCAAATTTCAAATTCAATTTCAGCTGGAGTGATGCAGAGCTTTGTGCTTTTTCTCTGCTCGTTTGCTTTTGCTCTGCTCATTTCTGAGGCCATGGGAATGAAAAAGGTGTCATGGGCTCTGTTGAGCTGGGCTTGAACTGGGTTTCTGTCTCCATATTAAACCCTTGATGGTGGAGTCAGTTTCAAGGATATTAAACACACAAAAGGTGAGATTCGAGGGGATGTTTGCAATGACACGGGTTCCATTCCACCTTGTCACAGTTCTTGCCCACTGTGGTTCTGTTGTGACTCAAACTGGGGTGATAAGAAATTACTGTTGGCATTGAGTTTGTCCTGAAGGGTGCAGGACTTTGGAATTCATTTAATCCCTTGGTTTTCTTCATCACTGTGAACAAAACCAGGCTGAAGTTGCCTGAAGATCCAGAATTCCCACTTTCCAGAGTGTCCTCCCTAGTCACCCTGAGGGTGAAGCCCTGAAGTTGTGGGAGACACACAAACCTCGTACAGTCAGGCAGAGCTGGGGGTGAAATCCATTTTTTCCTTCCTGTGTGGGAGATTTTGCCTCTTTGTCCTCAGTAAAAGAAGGAATGAGGAGAAAGAAGGTCCATGAGAAAATTCTTGAGTCCTTTACACACCAGCTCCAGGACATGTGACAGATCTGGGTGTCCTCAGCTTGAGGACATGTCATGGCAGCAATTTCTTGCATGGCCAGAACTCTCTGGGAGGATTTATTATATTGTTTTCTGTATTTGTCTGTGGGAATCACTTCCCTGCTGATTTCCCCCCTTTTTTTTTTTTTTTTTGTTCACCCAGTCTTCCCATTTGGGCTCTTTTTGCTGGATAAAAACGCTTCCATTTAAGGGAAAATACCCTATTAAAGATCTTGAAAATACTAATTAAAAGTTACAGATAAAACCCTAATTATTGTCCAGGATATTATGGATCTGGTTGGTATCCAGACAGCACCTTTAGCCTCCTGGGAAAATGGAAATTCATCCCAACAATGAATCTACCATAATTTTTAATAAATTTGATGTGAATAAGACCAAAATGTAAATCCAGTCATCCTTGCTCCTCTAATTTAAGCAAATAAATGTAGAGTAGAAAGCAAATACAAGCTTTAGGATATTGTATTCTAGATGCTTAAATGTTCTGCAATATTTTAGGGATGAAGTGAAAAATGGAGTAGAGTAGAAAGCAAATACAAGCTTTAGGATATTGTATGCTTAAATGATGCTTAAATGTTCTGCAGTATTTTAGGGATGAAGTGAAAAATGGAAGATCTTTCCCTTCCTCCCTTTAGTCTGGGCAACACAAATCATCATTTATGAACTCGCACAACCTCTCCTGGGCCGTGCTTGCATTTCAAAGCCATTGTGAGGCACAAACTGCAATATCTATTCTGGTTTTCCCCCCTCTCCCTGTCCAGCTCCACAGAATCCAGGGATGTGGTGTGTGCCTGCAGTGCTGGGATGTATTTGTGCATATCAAAAGCAGCAACTCTCTCAAATCATTCATTGAAAGTTCCACTTGGCTTCAAGTCTTCCTGAAAAAATATGTTTATTTTGTCTTCTCAACTTACTTTTCCTCGTGTCTGAGTATTGTGCCTCCAGGAAGAAAAGCTTAAATTGCTGAAGTAGAGCTTTTTTTCAAAGCCTGCCAAGAATAAAGTGGCTTAATAAGCAAGCACACAGATTTCACTTTCTTACAGGGAAAAAAAAAAAGAAATAAAGAAAAAAAAATAAGGAAAAGAAAAAGAGTAAGTCATTTGGAAAAAGGCTGGAAATTTTAGGAGCAGAGGATATTTTCTAAAAGTGGAAAGATAAGAGAATTTTGGGAAGGAATATAGGTCTAACTCACCATGAAACTTGGAAAAGATGAGGGCCCCACCAACCAAATCGGATCCATGAGCACAGGAGTGGGAATTCTGTCACAGCAAGGCCACACCTGTGAGTTCAGGGCGGTGTGACTGGAGCATCTGTCCCTGTGGGAGGTGTTGGGGACACAGTAGGGACAGTCCATGACTGTCACTGAACACCTGGAGAGACTGATGCCTTGAGGAGCTGGAACAGAGGCTAGAGGGAGTTTAGAGGAATAAAGAGGAAATTTATTGAACAGCCTTCAAAGGCCACACCCTGACAGTACCCGGATGGCTCCAAGATAGAAGCAAAAGAGGGCTTGGTCGTGAGATCTCACATTTTTATAGGTTTTAGTCCATTTGCATGCAGGCGCCAACCGTCCAATTAAATGATGAAGTTTCATCCCCCTTGCTTGCCCACCCTCCTCTTTTCATGTTGTTTGTGCTTTGGGCCTGAAGTTTGAAGAGATTGTCCTTGAGTCTCCAGCTAGAATAGGATTGCTTTTTCTTCACCACCCTGTGAAAAGATCCTAATAACACTCCTAACAACATATGAAGCTAAAAGCTGCACACCAAAATAGAACAGAAAAAACTTAAAACCCAAGGTATCAAGGGTGGGAACACCAGAGCCAAAGCTGCCGTCGCGTTCTGCACCCCACAGAATTCCTTTGGGGTTTGGATGTACCCAGTGCCAGCCTGACCCCACACAGAGCCTGCGGTGTCCCTGCCAATGTCCCTGTCCCAGCCTCAGCTGAAGCCACTCCCTGGCCACCCACCCAGTGGACACTTCCATCTCTGAGGGACCCGAGGGAGGTTCCAGCCACCAATTGTTTTGTTTGTTTTGTTTGAGCAATATTTGTAGGAAAAACACCCCGGGAGGAGCCGTGACTCATCCTGGGAGCTGCAGAACATCCCTCATTCCTGTTCCTTCCAACAGCAAGGGCTGGGATGCTGTGAGGAAAACCCAGCAGAGCCCATTCCTCCTGCTATTCATCAGGGAAAAGCCAATCCAGGCTGAAAAATTCATGATTTAAGGCTGCCTGGAAGTAGGTGATGACCAGGAGACACCACAGCACTGCCACGTTCTTGGTCTCTCTGACAAAGTTTTGAATAACTCACAATGAAAGGCAACTCAGATGGGTTTTGCACCATTTTCACAAGTGGAACAAAAGAGAAAACAACGAGAAGTGGAGAAAAGAAGGGTTTAGATCAAAAATGACCAACTGGAAGGCTGAGGCCGTGTCTCGCCCAGGCCAGGCAGAAGCTGCGGTGCCCTCACCCAGGCCATGGGTGCAGTGGTGACTCCTGGGCCTGATGCCACCTCTGAGTCACCCAGCATCACTGCTCCACACCTGATCATTTATTTTTGGAGGTTTCCAGCCTGAGCACAAATAAACAAACCCAGCCCAGCCCAGGCCACAGGCTGAGGTGGGGCAGCTGCAGGGCTCTGAGTGATAATGCAGGAAGGGACAGGGAAATGAAAACACCAGGAAGATATTTCAGATTCATTAAGTCCACGTTATTTTTAATGAGTTAATTAGGAGTGTTTAACACTCAGAATAGTTTGGTTTTGCTGGCCAGAGATGGAAGGAATGCATTTTTTGCCTGACAATGTGACTGCAGTGCTCATCCAACCTGCTGGAATTGATCAGAGCAGGAATCTGGGCACCATCAGGAATGCAGCTCCTGAATATTGTCAGAACATCCACAAACCAGACAGGAGTGCTGTGCAAGCAAACCATCAGCTTTATCACTGTTTGATCCCTAAAATCCAACCAAATATCCACATCTCTAGCAGGAATTGCCCAGAATTTTTTAAATAACCCAGTAGACTGTCAGGTGGAAGGGGTGGCTCTTCTCAGGGCTGTGTTGCCAAATCCCCCAAATTCCACTTGGTGGCTCAGCGCTGCTGCTCCCACAGAACTGACAATTCCCAGCTCTTCTTTTATTCCTTTCAGGGCTTTAATCCTTCTCCACATGGATCCCGTGCCCATCAAGTTAAAAATATTTTCTACTTTTGGTTGAGCTCTGGAAGATCCATGAGGCAGAATCTCTCCAGTGGATGGGACCCAAGCAAATACTGGAATGTGGAGAGTCACCTTCATGAATCCTAATTTATTTATTTGGATTCTGCCATCACAGTTTTATTCAGGGTCTGCTGAAATTCACTGCATTGTGTAAAGATTTCTGAATCTTTGAGCAGAGAGAGGCATTCAGGGCTGCCATGTCCTGATTAAACTTTATTTTACATTCATCCACTGCAGAGATTTTTCAAACCTCTCATTCCACACCAGCAAAGTCACCTGTTTTCCAAGGGACACTCACTGGAAAATGTGGGCAGTCGGATTTCTCTGTGGTTCAGCCACTCCTATATTTGAAACCCTGCTCTGAAAAAAAAACCTCGAGGCTTCTTAGACCTGGAAAGTTCAATTTGTCATCATCTCACCCCTTTTTGAAGAGTTCTCATTTCCTCAGAGTCTCTTATTTTATATGAAATCAATTTTTTCTCATTTGTATCACATGATGATTTCACTCTTCTGCCAGTCCTTGATTAAAAAATTGCCTGAGCTGATTCATACACAGAGTTAAAACTCAGCCTAGGATGGGGCAAAGCATCTGGTTGATATTTCAGCAATGTCTTGTGGTTAATAAGTTCTGCTTGAGCCACAGAATTCCTGCCCTGGCAGCTTTCAGGACTTTTCATGTGGAAATTTCCTCATTGCTTTGCAAAGTCTGTGCCTGTGGGGTTTTTATTCAGGTACAAAGTTTAGGGTTTGAGGACCCCACAGGACAAGTGTTGAAAAAGCAAAATAAAATAGAAGAAAATTAGATTAAGTTAAATTGAATTAATGATCCTGTAGATTCTCCTCTGTAAAATTAGCTGCCACTGTGACCCACCAAACACGGCCCTTGGTTAACACCTCTTCTTATATCATGAAAAATAAATATCTGGAGCTAAATTTGTCTGTTCAAGGCATGATTTCAGACAGTTTTCTGCTTGTGACCATGTCACTAAATGATGAATACAATGCACTCCATGGTCATGGGCTGGAAAATGATTTCAGCTCATTAAAAAAAAAAAAAAAAAAAAAAAAAAAAAAAAAAAAAGGATTCCTGGAATGCCAAGAGCAAGCAGAAATCCAAGGAAAAACCCCAACCTACGTCAGGCCTAATATTTATCAAGAACCTGACACCAATGTGGTCGTTTCTGTGCTTGTTTACTGTTGAAATGAAGTTTATTCCAATTTGTAATCTCCAAACTTTCCTTTGGGCTCCTGGGCTGGAAAGGGCACCTGGGGTTTGGATGGGGGGGGATGGAGGAGGAGGAGGAGGAGATGAAAGGAAAGGGAGGAGGCGAGGAATCAAACCTGCCTTGCCAAAAATGTTCACACAGAAACCAAATTCCTGTGCTGGTTGTGTCTCCATTTCCCAGAGGTGTGAAAATCCAGGGCTTAAAATGAGAACCAAATGAAACTGGGGAGATTTTGGGGCTTCTTTGCTCCTCAGGAAAACTTTTTAGGGAATCAGGGATTACAAAATTGGGCAGAAAGAGGAAATAATGGGAATTATCCAGGGGGTTGGAAATGATTCCTGAACTTGCTGGAAAGCAGCTGATGGGCATTTCAGAGCTCAGTTCAAACCAGCACAAAATACAATCACTGTAAATTCACATTCACATTTACATTTACATTTACATTTACATATTTAAATTTAAATTTGTATTTACATTTAAGATCTGCCACGACCTTTAAAGAGATCTTTAAAAAAGAGCTTTAAGAGACCATTCAGAGATGCCCTTGGTGAGGAACATAGAACATCTATGGATAAAATTAACACTTTATTTTTAGCAAAACCCTTTCATAGTTTGTCCTATTTGTCTGCAAAATGTCTTAAAGCATCTGCAGGAACAGAGAACATTAATACAACTGGAAAAGGAGAGGGTTTTTTGCCATTTATAAATCCATTATTTATAATATATATTATATATATAAAATTATATATTATATATTATATATTACATATTGTATATTATATGTATTTTATATTATATATTGTACATATTATATATTATATATTCATTAGATTTATACTTATTATAAATAAACAATGGGGAATCATTCTTATTTTTTAAAATAATCACACAGCCTGAGCTTCCATTGGTAAAAAAAGTTATTTCTGTTGAAATAAGTGGAATATAAAGTACAATCTCTGCTTGCCTGCATGAAATGTGGAGAGGGACAGTAAAAGGATTCATAAAAATTAAGTTTTTTGATGGAGTTGCCCTTGGAAAATTATTATCTGCTTCCTCACGTCAAATAATTTCAGAATAATTCCATTTTACCTGAACCTGTGTTCTGAGACAACTCCATGAAGGAGCTACAGAGAAAGGATGATACAGAAATTACTGAACATGCCCAAACCCCTCTAATGAGACTTAATTCTGTCTGTTTAAAGCTTTGATTAATTGTATTTTTGCTTCTAATGGCTCCCAGCTTGAATGAGTGTCCGAAGCAAGGCTGAAATGATGAATTGTTTGCAGTCTGCCACCACCAGGGCAAATTTATGGCTGCCCACATTACTTGGCAGAGGGAGAGGATTTTAGAAGGATTAAAAAAGTTGGGAGGAGGCAGTGGATGGAGGAAGGGCTCCACTCGGAACAAGGAGTTGAGACATCAAGGTCCTCATTGTCCCAGACTGAGGCAGAAATCCTCCAAGCATTGCTCTTGTCTCGTTTTCACGAGCACAGAGTTCTTCCTTTTCATCCCTCGTGTTGTTTTTTCCTGAATAAATTTGCTTTCCTATCTCTAAAAAGATTGGATCCCAAACGCAAAACAAAACGTCGCCGTATGAGCAAAGAAAAGCCAGATTTTTTGGAGCTTAAATGGGACACAAATGGCTTCTGTCCAAGCTGCAAATCTCTCAGCACGAGGTGCAGCTCTCCTGACAGGCAGCCTGCAGTGCAACTCCCATCTCCCTCAGGATTTATGGCACAATTTGGTGCTTTAGGTTGAGAGAACGGGAAAATAAAGCTCCGTGGCAAGTGAAGTGTGGGCTCCTTATCCCAGAAGTGGAGGAGGAAATGTCAAGGAGGAGGCAGAAGTGTGGGACACGTGGAAATAAACCCCATTTTTCACTGCTCTCCACTAAACCAGGAGCACTGGTAGCCACTCTATCACCTTAACGAGGGATATTTAATTTATTAATCACCCTGCCTTGTCCAGGAACCTGAAATGGAGATAATGAGGAAAAGCCTGCAATTAACAGAAAAAGACTATAATCAAGCCTTTGTGGCCATTTATTTGGGCAGGAACGAGGACTCCACTCCATCATTACTCCCCACACCTTGTTCACTTTTTGGGAACATTGGCATGAGTGAGAGGAACATGTTGTGAAACTAAGCAAATACTTACCCAGGAATATTCCCGGCCCGTGTGTATTTACAGAAATATTCATTTGAGAAGGGTTTAATGGCTGCTTTGACAGGCTATGTGCTGAAACGAGCTGCAGTCATACCCTGCAACTTGGGAACTGCCTGCCCAGGGTAAATTTGGATCTCATTTATTTGCTTCAAGCGAAGCTGGGAGAGCCAGGCCAGCTCTGGGGGTGAAGGTGCAGGGGATTTGTGCTTCCAGGGAAATTTGTGCTGCCAGAACCTCTCCATCCCCAGGCTGGCTACCCATCCTGTGTGCCCCCAGTGCATGCAGTGCACACACGCAGCACGCAGGGTGAATGTGTGTGAAATGTTTCAATTACCTCTAAAATAATGTTTAACATGTTCCAGACATACTGCATTAAGCAAATACCCCAGCAGTATTTGAAGCGTATTCTGTTTTTCATTTTAATAGATTGTAAATGTATTAAACACATGTTAAGAATATATTTCATATACTGCATTTGTAAAATATTATCAAATTTATATAGGCGGAAACCACAGAGCCACCACAGGATCGGCTCCAGAGCGGGCCCATTTGGGAAGTTAACCTTTTAGCACCACTGCATCAGCACAGAAAGGAGAATTTTATTTGATTTCACTCAATTTTTGTTCCATTTTAAGCCCTTAACCCCTTTAGCTCTAAACTTGGGGCTCTGTAGAACATTTATACCCCAACCATCTCCTTGGAGCTCCTTGTTTTAGTGCTGAAAGAGGAGCTCAACATCAGAGCTGCAAAACTGCCCCGTAGCCATAGGATTAAATATCTGCTCCTCATTTAATACCCCCTCAAATCATTGGATGGCATTAAATATCCCTATTAAAAGGCAATGATGCAGATATTTCAAAGCTGGAAACTGAGATTCCACTCGGTTCCTTCCCCTCTGTCCTGCAAACGGAGCAAACTGCTGTTGGGTTTTGGGTTTAGGCCAAGCCAGGGAGGATGGTTTGGGTTTGAAGATGTTTTCTGAGCCCAGACACCCTCAGGTTTCTTTGAAAGCAGAAGGCAGAGCTAGGTCTGTTCCTTTGGAAATGAATCCCCTCTCCTGGCTGAGCTCAGCCAAAATCCTGGAAATCAGAGCTTAACAGGAAGCAGAGGATGGGGTCTGTGAGAGCTCGGCAGGATTTAATCCCAGGTACCCACAACAGTCCTTGAAGGGTATAGGAATCCAACACATTTCCATTTTTACACATGAATAACTTCAGTTCCTTTTCATTCTCCTCCTTTAACATGGATTGGAACAGCAAAGCCAGCCCAGAACCAGAGTGAGAACTGAGATTTCCATGTTGTATTGGACAAAAATCCCAGAGTTTTGGGTGCCTGGGGCCCAGAGCAGAGCTGGTCACTGCAGTCTCTGGTTCTGCCTCCCCGCTGCTCAGTTTGGAAGCACAAACAGCAGCTGGGGACAGAAAACTGCCACTTCCCAAAGTGCAGGGAGGTTGGTTTTAGCTTAGACAAACTCTAGAAAGAGTCACTGCTGGGTGATAAAGAGGAGAGTGATTCCTTATAGAGGAATTTATCATCACTGCTCAGATAAATCAGCCCAGGAACCCCAGATTTCCAAACATCCCAGAATATTTGCCTTATAATGACATTTATATTTGATGTGTGGAACCTTTTACTCAACTATTTTTTAGAGCCTCCATTAGTTTATAATAAAATTTAATCATCCAAATTTATTTTCAGCTAGAAAGAAAATCTTAGTGCCAAATGCTTTTCTTAATGAAGTATTAAAACCCAAACAGAACAGATGAATCAGGGATTTTTTTTTTTTTTTTTTTTTTGCCTCGGTGTCCATCCCAGCCCAGGAAAGCAACCAGTGGCTTCACAGGTTTCTGTGATTCTCCTCATCCGGAAGTTTTTTGAGAGATTTTAGAAGGGTTGGTGCAGGAACTTTCTCCAGGATATGGGGGCCAGACTATCCCAGCCAGACCCTGGAAAATGAGTTGCAGAGGGGGTGCACAGGTGGAAATGAAGATTCCTCAGGCCAGGACGAGGCCTTGGATTCTTGCAGGCTGCCACTGTAACCACAGCCTGTATTGACACTGCAGAGCTTATTGCCAGTGACCTGTGGGGATTGGGTTTCCTGAAGCTCAGGAGATCCATTTCAGCTCTGAGGGGGAAAGATCAGACACATTCTGAAGCTCCCCAGAAGAGTTATGACAGATGTGTCACAGTAACTTAACTGCACCCTGAAAAAATATTAACTCTGAAGTGTGTTGGTTTTTATAGGCTTATTTCACACCATTATCCACTTAACTCCCCAATAATGTCCCAGTCCTGGCCAACGAGCACCAGGAGATATTTGCTGTGCTTTGACTTCCCAATTATTTTGTGTGGATGAGCGAGATGAAATAACAGCCAGACATCCTGGAAAAAAAAACCAACAAAAACCCGCTCAAATATTCACCAGCACTGAAAAAGAATTCCCTTCCCCTCACTTTTAATAATGCAGGATTTACCTTATCACATGGGATGGATTTCTGCTGGAGGAGTTCTCAGATGGGAGAAATAAAGCTGGGAAGGAGTAAATTCCCCATTTTGTCAGGTAAAATGTGGGATTGGGTTGTTGTAAAACATTGGCAGGAGGAAAATCTCAGCGGGCAACGGAGCCAAATGTCAGCCTGGAGCTGCCACCCTGCATTGCCCTGATTTGGGTTGGTCCTTCCCAGCAGCTACTGTGTGACCTGCTGCAGAAACAGCTTCTGGAAGTGATTTTTCCCATCTGAGAGCACTTTCCTCGTTCCTTTTCCAGTAAATGTGCAGAACAGCTCCGAGAAGGAGAGATCCCAGGGCTGCCTCCTCAACACGAGAAGCAGCTGCTGCTGCGGCTTCCATGAAACCCCACCAGCACCTCTGGAGGACTGAGAGGATTGTAAAGTTCTGCCTTGTCTTCCTTGCTTGAAAACCTTAAATATGTAATTAAATATGTATATTAAATATGCATTTTGGAGACACACAGTTATGAGGGAGTGAAATCCTAAGGAGAGGAGGACAGGCACTTGACTAGAGCCAGATAAGTCATAACAGGACACAATATTTATTATATTTATTTACCTGATCACACACAACCTTATTTTTGAATGAAAAAGGCATTTAAGTTCATCTTGCAGTGTTTTTTTCATTGGATTTTTTTCATTTCATTTTTTCATCACCTTTTTCCATAGGTGATTATCAAAAATGGTTTTAATTTGACCTTTAATGACTAAAAGCAAAAGCTGAGAGGACTTTTTTCCTCTACCCCAAACGGAAATGGATTTGATGGCATAAGGAACTTGGTCTGAGGGTTTTTTCTCCTTTTTAGATAACTGCCATTGTCATGGGGTTCACAGTAACACGTAATTTTAGGAGACCTTCACACATGGTTTTGATGGAGTTATACCAGAAATGAGTTTACCTGAGAGTCTTTCTGCCCAGCTGTGAAAGAGGTGATAAAACACAAGATCTGAGCACCAAACACACCAAGATGGGGCTGAATTTGAGTTTCCCAGCTCTGGGAGGAGACAACACACTGGGTCCTGCTGAGGGAGACTTGCTGAGGCACCACTTTGTCCTTTTGTGACATGATGAGATAAACTCAAATTGGGAATTAATCCACATCTGCCTCCTGCAAATCCCGCTCAGCCCCATGAATCTAGAGCCAATTCCAGGCAAGAGGCCACTGGGAAGGTGTCCAGGTCTCTGTACCCCATGCCCAGCTCTGGCTGCAGAATAATTTATTTCCTGCAGTTCCTCTGGCCAAGGAAAACATCTCGGCTCCCTGTGGCAGGGCAGCTCGGCAATGAGGAGCCTCTGTTGCAAATTGTGCACCCCAGGGGCTGCCCCACATCGTGGGACCTGCAGGAAGCTCCACACCAGGGCAATGTGGCAAAGGACTGGGCTTTACTGGTCCTTGTGCCTCCAGAAATCCATTTATGACCAATGGGGTGAGTGACTTCCTCCCCATTCTGCAAAAACCCCTAGGTAATTGATTTTTGGTCCTTTTTTTTTTCTTCTTTTTTTTTTTTTTAATTTAAAACTCTAAGCAAGGTAAAATTTGTCTTGAAAAAGCTGAAGAAAGGAGCCTTCAAAACGAAATCTCAAAGTGTTGGTTTATGTCACAGAATGGATCTGGGTTGGGGGAGGGGCAAATGGAGAACTTAATTTCCTTGTGTGTTCCTGGGATATATTTTTTAATGGATATTGGAATAAGTTTCCTTTGAAAACAACCCCCCAACAAACTCCATTTCTCACTCCTAGAACCCCAGAAATCTCCTACCTGGAAGGAGTTGAATGCAATGTTTTACTTTTGTTCATGGAATCAGAGAACTGTGAAATATCCTGAGCTGGGAGGGACCCACAAGGATCATCCAGGATCCACAAGGATCAACCCCTGACCCTGCACAGACACCCCAAAAACCCACCCTGGGCATCCCTGGGAGCGGTGCCTCCTGGAGCTCTGTGAGCCTTGGGAATGTGCCCATTCCCTGGGGAGCCTGGGCAGTGCCCAGCAGCCTCTGGGTGAGGAACCTTTCCCTGACACCCATCAAAACCTTTCCCAGAGTGGAAAATTGTCCCCAGGACCTCATTTGGGACAAAACCAGAACACCCCAGAGTGTTGTCCTGAGTTAGGAAGGAGCAGGATCTGCCCTTCCAACTCCTCCTTTCATTTCTCTCCCTTTGCTCCTGCATTCCCAGTGGTTTGGAGCTAAGAGCTGGCCGTGATTTTCCTGGGATATCAGTGGGGATGAATGTGTGTCCTGCAGGGTGGCTGCGGAGGATCTGGGCTCTGCTCAAGCCATGCCTGTGACAGGAATTGTCTTTATTTGCTGGTTCACAGGGAGCACTGAGGGATGAGATCCGAACACAAGGGAATTCTTTCTGAATTGTCACTTCCTTTCCATCTTCCACATGATTTTAAAGACAAATAATTCAGAGGAGCCAAAAGTTCCATCCTTCACCTGCCTCTGAGAGTGTCACACAAAGCCAGGCTGATTTTTACACCTTTTACAAGCCCTACCACCCCAAAGTTTCCAGATTTTCTTTACAGAATCCACCAGAAACCTATTGCAAGGTCTCCCAGTTATTATTTTATCCTCCCAGGCTGCTGTTATGAGCAGGGCCTGATCCAGCAGATATTTTCGTGTCTGAGCACAGTAAACCAGAGCTCCAGCTGCTGCCAGTCAGGATGGATTGGGCTCAAATGCCAACATCTGGCACGTTCCCACTCCTCACATGAATGTCCAGCACAGGAGCTGCTCCCACGAAGAAAGTTCCTCATGGCTGGGTGTGCAGGACCTCATTCCTAATGATCTAAGACACCATATTATTAAAAAATAGTGCAAATTATGCTTTAACTTACACGGCTGCCAATGTGATATAACTCCTTTGACAAGCCTTTGTGTTTACTTTGGCTTCCCCCGAGCCCAAGCCCAGTGGAATAACTGGAGTTTCTCTAGATTTACAGTGGCATAACAGAAATTGGGGCTCTGGGTGTGGAGAGCCCCACGTTGTCTGAAGCCATAAGAATTCCCAAAACCTGCTGTGCTCCCCCTGTGGGGGCTGCTGAAGGAAAGTTTTATACAGAGGGTTTGAGGGTGGATGTTCTGATTGGGAATGAAAACGTTGTAGAGCAATGAAATAGACTGGTGCAGACATTAAAGTTATGAGATCCTTCAGCCTTTGGCTGCATTCCAGGTGTTAAATTCCTCTGTCCCTGTGGAAGGAGAAGCCAGAGGGTCTTTCTTGATACAGTGAATTTGATTTCAGTTTTCTGCTGTGCCTGGAGAGGACTCAACCTCTGCTGTCCTCCAGCAGTTTGGAGCCACGTTCTCTTTGTCACCCCTCTGATCCATCCTGCTCCTTTTTTTTTTCCCAAGCGTGGTGGCAGAAGGGTGTCCCAGCAGGAATGCTGAAGCTCTGTGGGCTCCAGGTCATGCCACAGGGTGGGGGTATGGATCTGTCCAGCAGGGAAAACCCCTCCCTGAGAGGCTCCATGCCCGTGTCCTGTGGGGAACCAGCAGGTCCAGCCCGGGAGCCTCAGAAACCACAGCCCAGGGAGCCACCAAAGAGCTCTTTTAGGAAAAGCTGGGAGGGACTGGGCTTTGAAATGCTGCTCAGCAGTTTCCTACCTGAGGGAATGCGTGGAAGACTTGGCTCAGCTCCCACAAGGACTCGGCCCTGTTATCAGGATTTGGTTTCAGTCGACTTGCAAGCAAACAACGTTTAAATTCTCTGCTTTTTTCAGTGGGTTCTGCTCAGCTCCAGCCCCAAGAGCTCCTCAGGAAGGCCGAGGAGGAAAGATTTGTGCATTATCCTCCTCAATTCCTCTTCCCAGCAACACCTGAGGGTGTCTCCAACTCAACTTTCCAGAATCCCATCTGCTTGTGGCAGGATAAGTACAAGGGACACAAACCTGGGATTGCAACTCCCAAGCAGAATTTGGGAGTGAAATCCCTGCTGCACCTTTGGGGTTGAAATCTTCTGGAATCAGACCGGAAAGAGAGATTCCTCCTGCTCCAAATGTTCTTTGTCTGGGATTTCCTTGATGCTCAGGGAAAGAAATTGGCTGGAACTGGGGCTGGGAAGAAAGGCAGGGTTTGTGTGGAGGTGTGGGGAGGTGGAAGGAGGTAGAAAGGAGAGCCTACCTACATTTTTAACAGTTTCTTTACGAGTGTGATACAGGTATTTTCCTATAATAAACCAGTAATGTTCCCAACCAGCAAGTGCTGTTCTTGGCATCTCCTTTGATTCCAATTTGCTTTTCTTACAACTGTGGGCAAGAGTCGTGAAAAGGGTCCTGCCTTACAGGTAGGGAAGGGAAGGCACTATTTTTTATACAAATAAATGTCACTGCTAAATTATCTGCTCCTGGAGCCCTCCACCTGGTTTTTGGCCCATCTCTCCCACCTCCAAATTGGCAACTGCCATGAAATACAGCAAGGGGATGAAATGGGGATTTGTTCCATGAATCTGCACCCACCTCCTGCCAAGGTGCGAGACAAATGAGTGCTGGAAAAAATCAAATGATTGAGAAGTTTCCTTCAAAAGGAAGAAACTGAAAAGAAGAGCTTTAATTTTTAAGAAATTAGCATTCATTTCTTAGTAAGTGGTTGAAGATTTCCCATCTTTTTCAGGGCATAAGCTCTCACCTTATTTCAGAAATCGTCTTAGAGTGAATGGATCATAATTCATGGAATAAAAAAATGCGTAGGAGATAGAAGTCAGGGAATAAAAGTCTCCTGTATTCTGCTCTTTGCCTCCAGCTGACCTCAGGGATCTCATGTCATGTTGCTGTGCTTGTGGATTTCTGTAAAAACCAGGATCCTCCTGATCCCTTCCAAAAAACCCTGCAGGAAAACATCTGTAAAGGAAATCCAGCTGTGTCTGTACAGAGCACCACAGCCTGGCGAGATTCCTGGGTGAGCTCTGTGCTCCTTCTGTGCATCTTGAGTTCTGTTATTTGAGTCTTTTATGTTCATTATTTCTATTATTCCTTTATTCCCTCTTGTCAGCCTGACCATTCCTGATGAGGATTTTAATATTCCTACTGAGTCCAGGATGTGGAATTCTATTACCAGTTTAGATTTGCAAACTCATCCTTGATTAGAGATTAATTCTGAGTTGGTTCTTTCTATTCAAAATTGAGTTTGACTGGGTTTTATTCAATTTCTAAATGGATGGTAATGCTTAGAACTGAGTGCAGTGCAAGACAGCCCTTATCAAAATGATGTGGATGTTTTCATACAACAGAAATGAGAGTGATGAACAAAACTACTCAGATAAGGAGAGGAAATGACTCAAAAGTCACTCTCAGACACTCAGCTCAAGAAGCTAAGGAGGCAGTGTCCTTTCCTTAAGAGGGGGAAGAAAAAAGGATTATTTAGTGAAACTTGAGCTTTGAGAATGTTCAGGTAACTGCTGAGGAACAAACGTTTGCAGGTCTCAATAATTTAGGGCAATTATATTACCTGAGCAAAAATATCCCTCTTTACCTGTTTGCAAGCCCCTCATCGGAACAAAATCACTGCTCTGCTCTTCTCTGCCTTTGGAACCATGGAAGAGCTGTTCTTGCCTCAGGAAAATTGTATCAGAGCTGGACAATGCCCCACAATTCAGCTTTTCTACCACAGGCTCGACACTGCACAAACTGAAGTCATCCTGTGAAAGCAGGGCTCAAATCTCACATTTCAGAACACAAGGAAAGGGTGTCAGGCTGTAAGTCCAGGCTGAGGGACACCCCAGCTCCCTCTCCTCAGAAGGAAGTTTGGCCCTCCAAGGACACTTTCTC
Organism: Onychostruthus taczanowskii; assembly: GCF_017590055.1. Classification (NCBI taxonomy): domain Eukaryota; kingdom Metazoa; phylum Chordata; class Aves; order Passeriformes; family Passeridae; genus Onychostruthus; species Onychostruthus taczanowskii. The sequence goes on from NW_024500350.1 coordinate 7,278,196, forward strand.
AGCTGTGCCCTTTTTCTGTAGGAAATCTTGGAAACTTCTGTAGGAAATCTGCAATGGAACCCCTGACCTCCACATCTGCCTGGTAATCCTGGAGATAACTCTGCCCACACGTGGTTCCTTCAGCCCCACCACCCAATGCTGAAAAATAGAAAAGCTAAACCTGAGGCATCACCAAAGGTGAAGTTTTTTCTAGGAAATGTCTCTGTTTGCTGAATCCAACACAAATTTTTCCCAATATTCCTGCAGGCCCTCCTTAGACTGATGGTAACAGTAAACTTCCCACCTTGCAATTCCAGGAATAGAGCTGCTGAGGTTTTCCTGTACCAGCTCCAGAGGGCCAAGACAAACCCCACTGTTGGTGGCTCCTCCAAAATACCTCAGGAAGAATGGGATGTTTCCATCCACCACTGAATATTGACTCTTGCCATGCTGCTGACCTTCAATCATTTGATGACATCACGTTGTCCCTTTGAATCCATGTACAAATAAGCTGAATTTCCATTAGGGAACATAAAGTGCTCCATTTCGCCTCACTCTGCAAACTGTTTATGGGTTCCTCGCCGCTTTCAGGATTTTTACAAGAGAACATCCACTGTTCATTTTCTGGCTCAGCTCCAACTGGACATGTTAACTTTGCCTAATTTCCAAGACATTTCATGGGGAAGGCTCCATAATACAAGGCATGTTTTTCCAAGAGGGAACTCACTACGCTTTTTTTTTTCGGTTTTTTTTTGTTTTTTTTTTTTAATTTTATTTTAAAGTCTATTTTTCCCAGACAAATTAAACCTCCTTTTTATGAGCTTCTTCTAAAGGGGTAGAACAGTAGCTGGCCTTGTTAGATATTAGTGCTGCTGTTGGGAAGGGCGATCGTGTAACTGCAGGGCCTCAGGATTTTACACTTTCTGGAGTTCATTAACCAAAAGCTTCTGTATTTGAACCTGCGAGGTTTGAGCTGGACGGGGCCCAGGCAGCGAAATCAATCCAGTCCCGCAGCACAGAACTAATTGTCATCATATCCAAATGTGCAAATATACAAGAAGTCTACAGCAGCAGAGGCAGGGGAAAATTGAGGGCTTTCAGCTTTTTTTTTTGGGGTATTATGTTGCTGAAAAGTTTTTTACGCACTTCCTCGCCGCCATAAAATCCAACATTGAAAATATGTTTCCTATATGAAAAGATCTGTCCCCAATTGAAGGGTTTTATATCCCCTACATCCATCTAATCAAATGCTTTCCGCTGAAGTCATATATTTGACCACATATTGGGCCGTGGAGGAGTTGGAGGAGATTTCTCTTCTTGTCAAAGCTTGTAATGTCACCAGATAATTCAGGAGGAAAGGGACTTTTTTTCCAGTACCTTTTTCTAGCTGCGGCACGTGAGGAGGAGGAGGAGGCGCCATGAGGCAGCTTCTCCTCACTGCCCTGCAGAAATGAGACTCTACATTTTCATAAGAAACCATTTCAGGTTAATTTGCTAAAGAACATGGTCGTGTCCAGCTGCATTCTTGGGCTCCACCTCCCTGGCACTGTGTTCCAAATGGGATTTTTTGGAAGGATCTTTGTGCCCTGAAGCTCTCTGTGAGCCCTCCTGTCCCAGCTGTCCTCAGAGCCAGGTCAGTGCTGATCTGCAGAGCTCCAGTTTATCTCTGACAGGAGTTTTGAACTTTACCTCCTCTGTAGCCTTGGCAATGCCAGTGACGAGTGGAATCTGCTCCCAGTGGAACATTATCGCAATTATCAGAGGAAACCCCTCATCCTCCAGTTGATGCCCTAATTTAAATGTCTGCAGAAAAGCTGAGTTTAGCCAAAATGAACCCAAAATTCAGCTTGAGTTTATTAACAGAAATGCAATCATGAGGTTCTCTCCCATTGTGGCTTTATTGGCAATTTAATTCTTGGAGCAGGAATGAGGGGTCCAGCTCTAATCCGAGAAGATTCTTTCTAAATAAACAGGACTATATTTAATTCGCATACATTTTGAAAACTCCAAGGATGCTTCCAGAGAAGGGCTGCTTTTTTTCTCCAAGGTGTTGCCATATGGTTTTAATTTCTCAGAAATCTATAGACCAGCTTGTTCCCTGAGAAAACTGTGCCAAGTACGGCTTGTCAAGATAGCTGAAAATGTAATTTAACATCCACTCTTTTCCTAGAGTGACTCCTGACTTGTACAGCAGCAATGTTTCCAACTGGAAAAGTCAAATGACCAGCTAAAGGATGAAATCTAAAATATTTATTATTTACTGGACATGGAAAAGAAAATATTTTTTATTTCTTATGTTCTAGGCACTCATGTGATATCTACAAATTTTGACAACCTTTTTCAAAAGGGTAAATAGCGTGCTGCTGCAGTTAGAAATGGAGCAGAGTTACACAAATAAACCAAGGGCATGAAATCTTCTCTGGGCAGATAAAAGCACAAATCCCCAGCTGCCCACACTGGCACTGCAGAGCCATGGCTGAGCTGCCTGGGTTAAATTAAGCAAATACATCATTTCGGGTTTCCACTCCATGATTTCATGCCCACTGCCTTTCGTATCCTTCTCCCTATCTCTGTTTATTTTTTTTGACTCAGATATGAGTGTAGTGGGTAATTAAAAGTGAATCTTACATGAGGGACCCACTGTTGGAGCCAAACATTTGCTGGGTAACTATAAACTCCAAAGTCCATCCCTGCCTTTGCCGTCACTGCGGTTGGTCCATTTTCACACTATTATTATTTTGTCTCAGAATTCCTGTGTTTATAAAATAGGGACAGGAACACAGACTAAATATAAATCCCACCGGCTTTGTACCAGAGCAGCTAAAAAAAAAAAAGAAGCCTGAATATTCAGAATATTCCCAAAGCTCCTGTAAGGTGCCCAAGGGTTGCTCAGGCAGAAACTTGGAATCATTTCTGGAGGAGAATGAAAGATGTTCTAAGGGTGATAAAATGATTTATGGATTTGTCTGGTGATTTATCCCTGTGGGATTCTTTAAAGTGATGTCACCTTCAGGGCTGGATGAAGGGAATTCTCTCCAGCATGGACCAGTCCATCCAAAAATGCCCTCCTTGCTCCTGATTTCTGCTCAACTTTATGGACTGGACCTGGATTTTTCCAGCAATTTACTATGTAATAGCAGGGTCTGAGCCTGTTTTTATTCCTACATATCCCATAAAAAGAAATACAGCAGAAGAAAACCCATCCAGAGACATCAACATCTTGGAATATCAAACCCAAAAATCCAGCAAAATATGGTTGTCTCAGAAAGGAAAGGAGAAAGGAAGGAAAGCAGAAAGAGGATGATAATAATTATAGGCAAAAAGAGTGGCAGCTTTTAAGCAGTGATTTAAAGGTAATACTTTGTGATATTTGAAAGAATGCAGCAAGGCAAATTTAAAAGGAAAATTTAGCAATTTCACACTGTAAATTGTCCCCCATGCCGAAGAAATAAAACCATCCCAGGATTTTTTCCCCCTTATATGTTGGTGCAGATTGAATTGTGTGGATTAAATTGATGCAAAGCCCAGCACCAGAACAGTCAGGAGAAAACTCTGTCAGATTTATTCATTTGAGGGTCTGGCAGCCCTGAGGTCTTGGACGACTTTTCCCATAAAACTGATGTTTTGTGAGAAAAAAACTTAATAAACTTTCTAATAAACAGTCTGAGGGAAAAAAGTGACACTGAAAAAAACTACTTTCAATGGTGAAAAAAATCCAGAATGTTCTTTGTTTTTAAATATTTCATTAATAAATGGGTACATACAAAACAAAAACAAAAATACAGTTTCTGCTATAATTCTCCAAATTCCACATCTTGCAATCTCTCTGAATAGCAGAGGATGATTTTTATTATCTGTAATAATGGCATTTGCAATGATTTTTTTCTTGTAAAGGTATTTTCCAAAAGGCACTGCCCTGCTGGAATTCAGAGCTGAAAAGGAAAAGGAAGAAGGGAAAAGGAAAAAGAAGGAGGAAAAAGGAAAAGGAAGGAGGAAAAGGAAAAGGAGGGAGGAAAAATGAAAAGGATGGATGAAAACTGCAAGGCTGTGGATGGGAGCACCCATCCAGGGATGGAGGACTGCAGGGCTGTTCGGATGGTTTCTTTTCTCAGTTTTTCTCACTTTTCCCAATTATCCATGAACAATTCTGCTGGAGATAAACCCTCCCAGCTCCATGGAATGTCACATCCAAGCCTGAAAAAAATGAGGCATTCAAAACTGTCTTCCAGTATTGATTCCCAATGAGAGAGAACAGGGTTAAACCTGCCAGGCCAAGCTGGAATGCCTTGGCCACCCCCTCTCCCCCTTTTTTTAGGTTTGTTTGTTGGGTTCTTGGGAAGAAAGGGCAAGCTGGGCTGAATGCAGATAAATAAATAAATCTGCAGAGATATTTTCACCACGCTGCTGTTGACTTTGAGCTCTACTGCCTAAAGCAGGACGTCAACAGGCCGCTGGGCTGAATGCAGATAAATAAATAAATCTGCAGAGATATTTTCACCATGCTGCTGTTGACTTTGAGCCCTACTGTCTAAAGCAGGACGTCAACAGGCCGAGTGTCCTTCCTGCTCCTGCAAAACCACCCGGCTATTCCGGGCCTGTGGGCACCATTTGGGTACAATAGACTTCCCTTCAGGAACCTGGTCTCCTCCCAGCTTTATATATTTATGTATGGACAACACTTTTTGTACTTTGAGTGCTGTCAGCTTAGCCCCCCGGAGGTTGTTCCAGCTCAGGAGTGTGAGGTAAATTTAGGAGAGGATTTCTATGGCCAGGATCAGGGTAAGGCCTCAGGAGCGTGGGTTTCATGGCATCAGAGAATGGTTTGGGATGGGAAGGACCTTAAATTTCATCTCATTTCATCCCTTGCCATGGGCAAGGACATCCTCCACTATCCTAGGTGGCTCTAAGCCCCATCCAACCTGGGACACTTCCAGGGATGGAGCAGCCATAGGTTCTCTTTGCCCCTGGCTTGGCTCCCTGTCTCAGGATGTATCTGTGGCACAGGGGGCTGGAAAGGAATAAAACCTGGCAAAGGATGGGAAAAATGCTCATGTAATTCTTGAGTCATGCCTTGGAGTAAACATGCCGTTAATCAGCAGCAAGTATTCATCATCCCTGTGAGTTTACACAGTCCCATGGACAATGTCTGCGAGGTTCTGAGTGCATGGAAAGGCAGCTGAAGGACACTTCCAGGGATGGAGCAGCCATAGGTTCTCTTTGCCCCTGGCTTTGCTCCCTGTCTCAGGATGTATCTGTCGTACAGGGGGCTGGAACTGGCAAAGGATGGGAAAAATGTTCATGTAATTCTTGAGTCATGCCTTTGAGTAAACATGCCGTTAATCAGCAGTGAGTATTCATCATCCCTGTGAGTTTGCACAGTCCCATGGACATTGTCTGTGAGGTTCTGAGTGCAGGGAAAGGCAGCTAAAAAAAAAATCACCACTCATTGCTGCTGCCACTCCATCTGTGCCTTCCCTGGGAATGCCAGATTCAGAGCAGGGAACTGTTTTTCTAAACACTCTATCACATCTGTGTTGTGATCTCACACCGGCTGCAGCTCCTCCTCTGGGTGCTGAGGGGGTTTTGTACCCTGGCCTGCAGACCTTCTGCCTCTAATTGAGGTATTTCAGAGGGCAGAGTTAGATGGGATACTGGGAAGGAATTCTACCCTGTGAGGGTGTGGAGGCCCTGGCACAGGGTGCCCAAAGAAGCTGGGGCTGCCCCTGGATCCCTGGAATGTCCAAGGCCAGGTTGGATGGAGCTTGGAGCACTCTGGGACAGTGGAAGGTGCAGGAGGAACTGGATGACCTTCAGGGTCCCTCCCAACCCATCCCATGGCTGTGCTGAGAAATATCCTCCACCATTCCATCACAATCTGGAGGCCAACGGGAGGAAATCAGGAATTTTGCAGTCCATGGAACAATCCATAACTTGCACTTCATCCTCAGCCCCATTTTCCCATTCTCTCTCCCCGCTATGGCCAAACCCCCACCTCCTCTTCCCTTCCCAGCCTCCTCGGAAAGCAAAACCACGGGAGCAAAGTGAGACAACACTGCTGGCATCTGCCTGGAGCCTCCCATGGCGCTGCAACCGGAGCACGGCCACAGAACATAGGGAGCTTTCTGCAAAGCCCCGGCGGCGGAAATCGCCGCCGCTCTTAATTCGAACCAGAATGAGATGGGCCCGGGGCATGCACAAAGGCGGCCTTTGCTCGCTCCCAGGGTGCTGACAGGATGGGCCAGAGTCCATCCTGTGCAGCTGATGGGAGCAGCAGCACATCCTTAAATCTCAACACCTGGGCGCTGCTCCGGAGACCTCGGCAGGAACTTAGAAGGGAGGTTGCTGCCAGTGCCACTGGGGAGGTCCCAGGGGGATGCTGCAGCTGGCTGGGTAAAGAGCTGCTAAAAAGGGGGTTTGGAATGGACTTGGGGATCTCTAGAAAGCTCATTTATCAATGTAAACACAGTTTAGCTGGTTCATAAATCTGTTTTCTTTCCTCCTTTTCATCGGGTGTTGCTGTTGGGGCCGATGGGTTTCGTGGTGTGATCGGCTGCTGCTCATGGGCATCGGTCAGATAAAGATGAGGGAAGGGGGATTTTTTATTATTTCTATTAAATAGTTGGGTCTGTGTGTGCTTAGAATTCCTCTTTTTATTCCATCTCTTCTAGGGATGGGTGCGCTGCTATGGAAAAAGCAGAACTGGCCAAACCAAACCTCAGCCCAAACACTGACATCAACCCAAACATTTTTGAAGGTCAGGGTGAGTTTGGATAAGTAACCCATGTACCCAGTGGTAAGTAGAGCTGGTTAGGAAATGGATTTTCCACCTTCTGAAAAATTTGGAGATTGGATCTGTGTTTTTGAGCAGCTGACATTTTGATGCTCTTTTCCCCAAACCAAGACAAATTCATTTAAGTGGCAATTTTAATAGCATCGGATCACCTCATTTGTTATTTGCTTTCTTTTTGGGAAATTGTATGACAGGGAAATAAAAATACCCATGAAATGCAGGCAAAGGAGTGGTTGATTTAGTAAATCCACCTCCTCCAAACTGGCTGATGTGCCTTTACATGATTTTTAAAGAATATAAACCGTATTTCTTGGTACTTTTGCCACAGGTTGGGGCAGGGATGGACTTACAGGTTGGGGCAGGGATGTACACTTGCAGCCCCTCAAACCTGATATTTTACCTAGAATAAACTTGGTTGGGAGATCACTTTCACTTCCATGATGTGTTTGTTGTGAAAACTAGAGGCATTTGGGCAAAATGTGATTCCACTGGGCAAAATTATGATTATTTTGGGTGTTTTTCTGGGTGTAGTGGTTGTCATCCTAAAGCACAGGGCGTGCTAAGGAAGGGTGGCTTGGGACAACAGGGAATTGCAGAAAATTTGGGAAGGAAAATATTGGGATTTTTAACATGATTGAAATAACACCATGAAATAATATTCTTAAGCAGATCTCTCTTCACTCACAAGTTGAATATGGGACCAAAAGAATTTAATTCAGGCCCTTCTCTGTCTTTTTCCAAAGTGTTATTATTTTATTTTTCATGAGCACTTAATTAGAGACTAAAAAAAAAAAAGGCAAACAACTCAATCCTGAGCACCTCAATACTGAGCTTTGTGTCTAAAGGAAACTCCATGAAATGGGAATCAGGTTAAATAGTTCAATTATTGTCCATTGTTTACACGCTGGAGGAGTGCAACTGTTTGGAATTGTTGAAGTAGTTAGGAAGGTGATCGGAACATTTGCCAGCAAATGACATAAATCCAGAATTAATTATAATGGCTTAAAAGGTTAAAAAGAGAGGGGATCATTGGTCCCATGGTTTATTGTGAACTGTCAGGATAATGGAATTTTAATCAGCTAGTTTATTTTAGGAAGGATTAATTGCATGGCGCGATGCAGAAAATACAGGGAGCAACACTGGAATCGGAGCCGAGCTCGTAATTTTATTAAAGCAGATCAGTTGTAGCATCTTAATTTCCTCGGACATGTTTATGGGGAGCCATTTGTTTGGTCAAGAGTCTTTCCTGGCTGTTCAAGTTGCTGAAAATGAATGTGGTTGCTGAGCCATGGCCTGGGAATCCAACCCCATCCCAGCTGGAAATGGGATTCGGGGGGTGCAGATGGAAAAGTGAAACAGGGAGCTCCTTGGGGCTGGGAAAATGGCTTGGGTAAGGATTACCTGGAGGGTTTCAGTGGAAGAAAGGGGCAGAAGGGAGGTTCAGGTTGGACATCAGGAGGAATTTTTTCTTGGAAAGGGTGGATCTGGAAGGATCTGGAGGATTTTTCTGCCCTGTCTTTCTGTCTTTGCTCTCTCCCTGCACCCTGTGCTTCCTCATGGACAGCTGATTCTGCCAGGACAAGGCACTGGGAAGGTGGATGTTGTCCTGATCCAGCCTGGGAATCTCTCTCATCTTCATCTTCATCTTCATCTTCATCAGGATTAGCTCCAGTTAAGTCACCTTTGCCCTATCAGTAGAACCCTGTTCAAAATAGTTCCCCAGAGATATTGAACCACAACTGAAACCAATGAAATTCAATCAGGAAATCATTCCATTCAACCAGGAAATCCTTACTGAAATCATGGCAGATTGAAATTAATATTCATGAGTTGGTTTTAAAAGGAAAAAAATCACTTTGCTTTCTAAAAGTGGAGCTTTTTAGTGAGACATCATCCATGGCTTTTGCCAGAGATGGTACAGAGCACATGACCACAGCTTTTGTCACAAAACCAGAGCAAACAGAGCTGGGGGGACTTGGGGGGATTAATGGACAATTTCTTCTTCTCCTTTAAATAAAATTATTTGTTTAATTTGAAAGCAAATCCAGGCTGGACTGGAGGCAGCAGCTGGCACAGCCACAGGGAGACACTGCCCCTTCCAAGAGGAAAAGGGGCTCACATGACAATTTCTGAGTTACTGCAAACAAATAACCATGAAATGGAGTGAAGGAGAGTCCTCCACTGGATTCCTGTAATATTCCATTTATACTTTCAGCCTTCTCCCAGGCTGGGATAAGAAAATGTTGGCTGACATCTCCAGAAAGGAAAGGAAATATTCTCCTGGAGGTAATGCTTTGAGATTATCAAGTGGGTTTTTATTTGGTATCAATAATAAATCACTACTGGGCCCATTTGATTGTAGCCAGAATGTAAAATACACCCATTAGTAGGCTTGGAGGTTGCTAAACTGGGCCTCCTTTCTCTGTGCAGCACAGTGTCTGGGCTTGTCATGGTCTTTGGAGGCCCTTCAGTCGATGATGGTGTTGAAATTCAACTCAGAATGTTGCTTTAGACCAAAAAGAGATCCATTCTTTCATTTGGAATGGGGCTTTTTTACACCTTTGAATTATTGCTTCACCTCAGATGTGTTTTGAGTGAGGAACCTCTCTGCAAACAACTCCTGCAAGGAGATTGGACCTCAGAAAATTGTGTTAAACATGTGCTTTGACTGCTCTCATTCGTTTTGATCCATTTGTTTTGGCCTGTGCAAGGTGGTGGAAGGAGACACAGAGTTCCTGGGGTGATCATTTTTCCAAGAAAACACTTGAGAGGTGAATGTTTGAAAGCAGAAGTGGCATGTAGAGTAAGGACAAAGCTGCTGTTTTAGTTAAAACCAAAACACAGCAGCACCACTTTTTTATTTTTGCCAGAAGGGCTGTCAGAGAGGGAAAATTTTTTATGATGTTCCCTCAAAATCTGCAAAGGTGGTGGGTGGAAATGATGCATGGCCTGCAGAGCTCATCCTTGCCAGACAAACAGCATGGCTGCTCTGCTGCAAATTCCAGTGGTGGGGGAAGAGAAGCACCAGATGCTCCACAGGGAAGGTCTAGTGGGTGATGGCTGATGGAGCCACACCATTGCTGCTCCAAAAACAGGGTCTGGGCAGCACTGCCAGCCCAGGGAGCCCATGGCAGGAGGGGCTGGGCGTTCCTGGCATGTCCAGGCTGTAGTTTCCCTGCCATGGTTTCCCTACAATGGTTTCACTGCCATGGTTTCCCTGCCATGGCTTCCATGCCATGTACAGGCTATGGTTTCCCTGCCTTGTCCAGGCTGTGGTTTCCAGGCCATGGTTTCCCTGCCATGGTTTCCCTGCCATGTGCAGGCTATGGTTCCCCTGCACTGAGCAGCCTGTGGTTCCCCTGCCCTGTCTAGGCTGTGGTTTCCAGGCCATGGTTTCCCTGCCATGGTTTCCCTGCCATATTCAGGCCATGCCTTCCCTACCATGTGCAGACCATGTTTCCCTGCCTGGCCATGGTTTCCCTGCCCTGTCCAGGCCATGGTTTCCCTGCTGTGGTTCCCCTGCCCGATCCAGGCTGTGGTTTCCAGGCCATGGTTTCCCTGCCATGTGCAGACCATGCTTTCCCTGCTGGGCCTTGATTTCCCTGCCATGCTTTCCCTGCTATGGTTTCCCTGCCCTGCCCAGGCCATGCTTTCCCTTCCATGCTTTCCTTACCATGATCAGGCCATGCTTTCTCTGCCATGCCTTCCCTGCCATAGTTTCCCTGCTATGGTTTCCCTGCCCTGCCTAGGCCATGCTTTCCCTGCCATGCCTTCCCTGCCATAGTTGCCGTGCTATGGTTTCCCTGCCCTGCCTAGGCCATGCTTTCCCTGCCATGCCTTCCCTGCCATAGTTGCCGTGCTATGGTTTCCCTGCCCTGCCTAGGCCATGCTTTCCCTGCCATGCCTTCCCTGCCATAGTTGCCGTGCTATGGTTTCCCTGCCCTGCCTAGGCCATGCTTTCCCTGCCATGCCTTCCCTGCCATAGTTGCCGTGCTATGGTTTCCCTGCCCTGCCTAGGCCATGCTTTCCCTGCCATGCCTTCCCTGCCATAGTTGCCGTGCTATGGTTTCCCTGCCCTGCCTAGGCCATGCTTTCCCTGCCATGCCTTCCCTGCCATAGTTGCCGTGCTATGGTTTCCCTGCCCTGCCTAGGCCATGCTTTCCCTGCCATGCCTTCCCTGCCATAGTTGCCGTGCTATGGTTTCCCTGCCCTGCCTAGGCCATGCTTTCCCTGCCATGCCTTCCCTGCCATAGTTGCCGTGCTATGGTTTCCCTGCCCTGCCTAGGCCATGCTTTCCCTGCCATGCCTTCCCTGCCATAGTTGCCGTGCTATGGTTTCCCTGCCCTGCCTAGGCCATGCTTTCCCTGCCATGCCTTCCCTGCCATAGTTGCCGTGCTATGGTTTCCCTGCCCTGCCTAGGCCATGCTTTCCCTGCCATGCTTTCCCTGCTATGGTTTCCCTGCCCTGCCCAGGCCATGCTTTCCCTTCCATGCTTTCCTTACCATGATTAGGCCATGCTTTCCCTGCCATGGATTCCCTGCCATAGTTTCCCTGCTATGGTTTCCCTGCCATTATCAGGCCGTGGTTTCCCTGCCATGGTTTTCCTGCGCTGTCCAGGCCATGCTTTCCCTGCCATGTTTTCCCTTCCATTATTTCCCTGCCTTGTCCAGGCCATGCTTTCCCTGCCATGGTTTTCCTGCCCTGTCCAGCCATGCTGTCCCTGCCATGCTGTCCCTGCCTGGCCGTGCTCCCCACGGTGCCTGGAGGAACCTGCGGAAGCCGAAGAGCCCCGGGCTGGCTCCAGAGCCCTGCACAGACAAGCGGAGCCAGAGGGCTGCTCCCCGGCCCCAGCACACAGCCCTCCTTTCAGCACCTTCCCTCACACAAAGACTGACTTATCCCACCTTTCTCCCCCCTCTCTCTCCCTCTGTCTCTGCTCCCCGTAGCCCTGGCCATGAAAAGCCCTCCACGTGCAGCCCAATAAAAAGTCCTGTGCCACCTCCTCCTCTCCCCCTCCCTTCCCATCCAGAACAGCACTGCCAAAAAAAAAGGGGGGGAAAAAGAAAAAAAAGGGTAAAAAAAGGGAGAGTGAAGGCTGGGACTGGAGGGAGTTAAACCTGGAACTCATTTAGCAAAAGGGACTTTAGTTAACAAGAAAGTTACCCATCATGAACTGCCAGTAACACCTCTAGTGATCCTAAATCCATTACCCAGAGACTTAGCCCTGGCTGAGTTTGATTTTATGAACTGTGAGGCTGCTATGTTGAAAGTCTGCAAATTGGACATAAATTGGGCTGCAGAAGGCTGGGGAGCTGCAGGGGTTGGGGGTTTTTCTCTCCCTGCTGACGTAAGGAGGCTCCGGCCGCAGATCCGCAAGCTCCGGCCATGGGGCTGCTCAGGACAGCCCAGGACAGAGCTGGACAGGCAGGGAAACCTCCCAGAACCTCCAACCTGGGATTTGGGGCTGTGCTGGGTGAGGATGGGCAGGTCCCTGCACTTGCTGAGCCTCAGAGCCTCCCGTTGTGAACCCTGGGAGTTCCCACTCTTCTCATCTTCAGCACCTCACTCGGTTTTGTTTTCATTGGGGTTTAGTCTCCAAAATTCTGTGATGCAGAGCAAACTCCAAGAAAAGAGACCAGATTGATGAAAGCAGGAGGCAGGGGGGTGTCTGCATGGGATGCTGCAGCACTTGCTGCTCTGTTTGGATTTTAGGGCTGCTATGGTTGCTGAAATGCAGCCTCAGTGCATCACATTTTCTCATGTATAATCACAGTGTTGGGTAATTCATGCCATTTTGCAAAATAAAGAAGCTTCAAGTTGAGTGTTAGGTAATTTTACAACCTCAGATAAGTTATAAAAAACAGAGGATGAGGTGAGGCACAAGGTGCACCTGAGGCAGGTGAATCCTGGGGGCAGAGAGCAGGAATCAGGAGCTCAAAGGCACAGGCAGCAGAATCCCCTGTGTTATTACTGAAATTTAGAATTTTGACAGATTTTTGGTTCATTATTCTGGTTTTGTATCATTTCAACCTCCTGCTATTTGCAGAATTTGCTTTTGCTGTAGCAGGGCTTTGTAAATTATGTTAAACGAAGGCGTTCTGGCCTTGGAAGCAAAATTTGGATCTGGTTTTATGTTCCCAAATGGAATTCCTGCTGCCATCACATCCCAAAGGATGTCCTGGCTGCAGCAGGAGGCAAAAAAGGGCTGGTGCTTGCCCTGGTGATTCAGGAATCCATTGGAAATCACACATCCTCTGAGGATTCTTTTTAATCCCAAAGTCGGATTAAATGTGCTAGAGGGTATTTCTTGTTGGACTCAGATGTTTATTAGTTCTTATCTCTGTCACAGTCTCACAAACACTCACAAAGTGCTGCAGCACTTTAACCAACTAAAAATGGAGCCCCATCTCTTTCTACACGGCCTTTTAAGGATAAACTGTCCAATTAAGAAATGACACCTAAATTATTTTCACTTTTAACCCAACAACCAACCACCTGTGCCCGCAATGTGGATTTTTTTAATCTAACTACACAAAACCACCCAAACCCATGGAGAAGGAGGTAAAGAAGGAGCAGCCTCTTCCCTAAAACCCGCATCTTGCTTTATTTATATTATTTATTTATATTTGTATTCTAAACACTTAAACTCTAAGTTTTCCACCCTGTGATATCACACACTTCTATTCAAACTACACACCCATAATCTCAGTTCTACAATTTAATTTTGGAAGCTTCTCCAGGGCCTCAGGTCAGTGCAGTGTTCTCTTGGGGGTCAGTGCCTGGCAGCACACAAAGTCTCCAATTCTCAGCAGCAGCCAGAGTTCCAACCATCATCCTCCACCATTCCCAACATCCCAACACCTGCTGGGTTCTCCATCTTCTGCAGGGTCTAGGCTGAAAACTGAATAATTAATTATGAATTTAATTTTTACCCTAATTAAATATACAGCCATCATCAGCTCCCAGGAAATGGGGCAGAAGAAATATTTTTTACACATAAATCTGTATGAAAATTTGGTTTTTCACCATCATGACTGAATTTATTTTTTGTTATTATTATGTCTCAAGTCCAACTGAAACAAAAGCCTTTGGATTCCTTAAAAATAGGAAATAAAAATAGGATTCAGGAAGAAAATCCTTTCTTTTTCTCTGTTTTAGCCTTTATTTTACCCCTGATGTTTTCAAATTTAGGTTAATTTTGAAGCAGAGTTTTGCAAAAATGTGAAATCACAAAGTTTCTGATAAAATATTCTGCTAAAGAAGGATTTCTGCAAAATTGCATTTTTGAGATGAAGTCAAACATTTATTGAGCACATTTATACCTTAAAACTTCAGCAGAACTCAGCAAACACAGGAGTTTGCAAAGTGATAAAATCAGAGGGTTTCTCTCTGATTTAGAAGTACTTTTTATCTTTAAATTAAGCCCATTCTCAGATTAAATAGGGTACATTCAGAGATTAAATAAGGAAAATACACATATTTTCTGTATGGGGAATGCGTGGCCACCAAATCTCAGCACAAAATCTCTGAAAATTTGATTTAGAAGATCAAACATAAATATAAATATAAATATAAATTCAGATAAAATTCTGCAGGATCCTTTCCCTCTCAGCCCCAATTCTGGCCAGTCCCTGACCCAGCACAGCACCTCCTCTGTTATTTGATAAGCAAAGCCAAGCCAGGGCTAATTTTCCCAGCAAGGTGGCAACAATTCCGTGTGTGATATGTGAGGGAGAAGCACAGGCAGCTCATTTGGGTAATTTCTTACCCTTCTGGCTTCTGCAATGTTTCTTTAGGGGGCACTGAATATGAGTGATTGAGTGAGAGGGAGCCCGACAGAATTAGCACACACTGGATCTTTTGACCAAGGGGGAAAAAAAAAACCCCAAAACAAAACAGTCGAATGTTGGTCTAGGGGCACGTCCCCTTAGGATTTGGGAAAGAAAAACACCAAACCACGTTCGTTTGGTGCTCCTCGAGCAGAGCAGCGCCTTCAATTAAAACCCATTTCAACAAAATAAAAAGACACTTAATCTTGGATCCAAAATAGCTCTGGAATGGCAGCAGCACCGCCCAGCCCAGGGGCATTTCCAAGGCAAATCACACGTGCTGATACCCTCCCATGAAATGCTTTTCTGAGAAATTGCTGGCAATTCCCTGCTGGAGTTTCCAGCAGTGCCCGTGAGCGGCCCCTCTCAAGTGGGCACCTCCTTGGGATCACCCTGGTGCCACCCAGAACTTTCCAGAGTTTCTGTAAAGGGTTCTGTTTGTCCTATAACCTAAATACAGGTAAAATTCCTCTGCTCTTTTCCTGCTTTCCCCTTTTCTTTCTTTTTTTATAAATCAATTTGTTATTGTGAACCAATGCATTCTGCTGTCTGCATGGAAAAGTCCTCATTCTTCTCCAACAAATCCAAGGAGAAATGATCTCTGATTTTAACATCAGAATGTCTTTGGAACCTTCACATGCCCTTCCATGACCTGGGAAAATGCAAGCCCTGATTTCCAGCTCATCCATTTCCTTTGCACCTGCGCTTCTGTGAGCTCAGGGAATATTGTGGGATGGATCCAGTGATGTCTCTGTGCTTCAGGGAGCTGCATTCCCTGTGGATTCTCTGCAGGATCATCCCCAATGTGGCATTCACATTCTCTGAAAAATCCCTTCGCCCAGGATTCTTCTCCTGGGAAGCTGAGAAGCCTCAGAGAAAAAGGAAAACAATTCTTCTCTCATTTGCTTCTCCTGTGTTTTGCTCCTTTGGAATGTGTTTGGAGATTGTTCACCCACAGGTGATTGTTCCATTGAGCTCTGCTGTGAGTTGTTTTCCCTCTTTGGCCGGACAGTGCTGAGCTGTGTCAGACTCTGGAGAGAGTCACCAGTTTTCATTATTATCTTTTTAGCACTCTCTAAGTATCCTTTCTGTAGTCTTTAGTACAGTATAGTATTCTTTAATAAAATATAATATCATAAAATAATAGATTAGCCTTCTGAGAACATGGAGTCAGATTCATCATTCCTTCCTTTGTCAGGACACCCCACAAATACAATACCCCATCATGCCTGGAGCAGTCCCTGGGGTCTCAGGAGTGGGGACAGACCCGAGTGCAGCCTCCTTCTCCAGCACTGGACATGAGCTCTCCGTGCCTTGGGGTGGAGATGCCACAGGTGCCTCCTAATCCTGTCTTCCTACCTCACAACAAAAAGTAAATACAAAAGTAATTAAACAACACTAAAACTCACCACACTCATCAATACACTAATTAAGAAAAATCTCAAAATTAACGAAAACTTAAATTAACAACCCCAAACCACTACAGAACATTAGTTTTTCTACCTGATTTCAAACTGAAACCACCACAGGTGGTCACCTGGCCCTGGTGTCCTGCACCCCAGCAGAGCTGCAGGGACCCCTGAGGAGCCTCTGGGATTGTCAGATTTTAGGGTGAATCACGTCCAAACACAACTTTTGGGACTGAAACTCTGGATTTCATCACTGAGCTGCTCAAAACCCTTGCCTGGATTCACCCCATATTTTTCTTTTATTCTCGTGTGCAATGCAACCTGTGGGCTTTTAGGGCCTGACTTCCAGAAAGGCTGAGCATCCAGGGCTCCTGTTATCTTGAAGCCACACAAATCCCCTCTGGATGCGGCAGCAGCTCCAGGGATATCTGGGGTCACCATGACACAACCTCACTGCGCAAAGCTCTGAGCAACCTCGTTTTATTTTCAAGAGGTTGAACAGAGCTTGTGTCAGCCCCACAGCCAAGGTCCTCCTCACAGGCAAGCTTGAGTTCCTCACTCACTACCAGGAGGACATGAAAAAGTATTTAAAGAGAATTTATTTGTGCTGAGCAACAATAGCAATAGTTAATCTCTTATATTAAACCCTTTAATGACTTCAGGGACTTATGAAACCATCAGAGCCCATTTAATGAGGGCCTGCTCTGGCCCACACTTTTCAAAGCTGAAATCTTTAATAGAGCAGAAAAGAAATTCACAATTCAGAGGGGGGGTTTGGGACTGTACAAAAAATTATGGAGCTGTTTGGTTTGCAGGACTCCTGTTCCTGCTGGGCAGTGCTCTGATGATGTATTAGGGGAACCTGTCAGCAGGGCCGTGGAGCTTCATGATGCATTACAGCAATAAGTCGTTTGTAATACATCATCTGCAGCAGCTGCTGGCCCGGATTGGAGCCCCAGACCAAAATCAGGCAAGGATTTCAGCGTGCACCAAAGCTGTTTTCTTCCTTTCTCCCTTTCCCTCCCTGTCTCCAGGTCCTTCTCTCCCCTTGCTCCTGACCTCACTCTGCCAATA
The DNA here is from genome assembly GCF_017590055.1 of Onychostruthus taczanowskii. Lineage (NCBI taxonomy): Eukaryota > Metazoa > Chordata > Aves > Passeriformes > Passeridae > Onychostruthus > Onychostruthus taczanowskii. The sequence continues at coordinate 7,295,277 of NW_024500350.1, forward strand.
GCAATTTGCTGGTGATTTATCCGTCCTGGCTCTCCCATGAAATTCCTTTTTGGTGGAACCAATGGAGCACAATGCTCTGCTGGCCAGGCAGAGCAGGAGGGTGAGGGTGGCTGCAGGGGATGAGAGCTGTAATCCCTTCAGACTGCAGCCAGCTCTGACAGGGACCAGCACATGTCTGAGGGGACACACAATGGCAATTTTGGGGTGCAAGACAAGGGAGGGCCTGGTCTGCTGTCACTCATTAAGAATTAATAGTTAAGCTCCTCTTCAGCTGCACCCTGATCTTAGTTCTGATATTTTTTTCTATTAACAATATTAGCAATTCTCTAATCCATGGAAACACCCAAAATAACTTCACGAGCAGAGGTGAATTCTCAACCAATGCAATGATTGATCTCAGGGGTTTTTAGAAAAAAAACCCCTCACCTTCCTCACCTCTGCTCAAAAGCTGGGCAGGTTCTGGTGCCAGACACAGGCAGGGAAATGAACCACTGAGTGTCCACGTAGCATCCCAGCAATCCCATTTCTACATTTCCAAGCTTTTTCTGCCATTTCTGCTCCACCTGGCCTTCACACACGTGGCAAGCAGACCTCTGGAACCTCATCAAATACCCTGAACCCCTTTTTATTTCTTTTTTTTCAGCCTTGAAAACTCATTTTGCTCTGTTGCTCTTCTGCTGTTTCCTTTAGAGGGGGGGAAATGTTCCAGCCCTGACTCTCACCATTTCCCAAGCTCAAAGGTGGTGGGTAGCACAGCCAGGGTGAAGTTTCCATACGGGACAGGGGGGAATAAGGACCAGGTGTAGGTGCGTGGCTATGGGGTCAGGAGCTGCCCCAGAGTTATCTGCTGTTCTCCTCAGTGCAGCTCGGCTCAGGAGATAATCTAATGTTCAGTGGGAACTGCTGGACACACTGCCCATGCACATACACTGCAGAGCTTGTTGTGTTTCCAGGGATTGTTTTGATTTTGAACTTTCTTTTTTGAGCATTTAATGCCCTGCACTTCTTAAATCACAGCCCAGCGGAAAGCAAGAGGGGAAAATCACATCCATGGCTTGTTACCATGCATGAGGCATAACCAAGTGCTTCAAATCCCTGAGGGGATTACTCAGGAATCACCAGGCCACCTGGAGTTTCATTATGACTCTTACAAACAGGCTTTTAGCAAGAAGGATGAGGTGGGGAGGGGAGAGGGGTCTTCTGTTTAAGCCCTGAAAAGAGACGAAGTTCACAGAGCTGAACAATGGCTCAGCCGAGTCAGCTGAGCCCAGGGGCTGGAAAGGATTAATCAGAGCGAGAAATGTCAGCTCAGAACAAAACCTTCAGCAGCGTGGCCAAGCCACAGGGCTCGGCAGAGAGCAGCCTGAGTCACTTCCCAACCACGCAGGACCTCTCCCCCTGCCCAGGCTGGGAGTCAAGGAGCCTTGGAGTCCAGCTCCTCTTTGCTCTGGCACCAGCTCGAGTCCCACCAGGAGGAGAGCCCCTCTCCCACTCCCAGGTGTTTCCAGGCCCCTTGGTTATCCCAGGAATCCTCCTCTGCTGTGAGAAATGCTTCTCACTTCCAAAAATTGAAAAGGTTTACTAAAACTAAACTAAGACTGAATGGAGAATTCAGATTTCAGAATTCAGGGAGGATTTTCCCCACCATTTGCTCATCCACACAATGGAGGTTTCGTCTTCTAACCCTTTGGCCCCTCCCAAAGTTCTATCTACTCCTTCTTCCCTGTCCAGTGGTGATCACTTTGATTGGAGGTCAGGTGTTGCCATAGTAACAAGCTGACACTCCCAAGTGTCCCAAACTCAGGGCACTCCACGCTAAAAAATAACTATAAATCTGTAAAACTTCTCTTAACCTCTATACATTATATTTGTCCTTTAATTGTGAGAGTCAGCCATGGCATTACTCATCCATCAAATCTACCACTTCTTTTTCTTTTGCTTATCCACAGGATCCAGCATACAGAAGCACTTTGCAATTTTGGGCCATTTTTAGAGTATTTTGGGAGAAGAATGTTGCTTCAGTCTCAATAAACACCATCCTCCTTCCAGGTCAAACATTTCTTCAATCAATGAGATGATGCCACTGATTTACAAGTGCTTTGTTCTGTTTTTATCTAAATTAAACTCCCCACTTCTTGCCACCTTTGTCAATTTATGTTATTTATGATCCAAATAATTCTAACGTACATATTTTGAGGAAAAAGTTCAAAATATTAAACCTCTTCACCCTTGAACTCCTCCAGCTCACTCCTTACTTTTTCACATAATGTCCTTTGTAAGGACATAAGGTAATATTTTGTAATATTTTGCAAGATTGCAAGAAGGAATCTTCTGGCCTGCACTAAGAAAACAAATAACTGGCTATAAGGATTGTCTTGAACGTCACTTTTGATTAGAGTTAATCCCAGGAGGTGAAGGAATGGATGACACATCTGTGAGAAATGCTGGTGCTGCTTTCAGGCTGGGCAAGAATAATCCAGGCTTTACAGTTGAGGGGTTTATCTGTAGGAATCTATTTTACATTGAATTTATAAATATACCCAGGAGCTCTCAGGAACCCTTAAATAGCCCATCCCCATCACAAAATATTGGTTTGCTGACGTAGACAAGAAATCCTGGAAGGATAAAAGGGATTGATGGCACAGGATGCCCTCAGCCATCAGCAGGATAATGCAGGTGGACAAATGTGCAGAGCTGAGGATCCAGAGCTGGTGACAGCATCCCTGGATTGTTCCTTCAGATCCACTGAGGGTTTTCATTCCCTGACATCTGAGGGGAATGGGGATTCCTGCGTGGATCCTGCTGTGCCTCAGACCTGCAGCACTCCCCTCCTTGGAAGGGTCAGGAGTGGGAACACGCTGCTCTGTCTGAGGAACTCCAGCTCCACAGGCTGGCAATTCCAGCCCAGGAACCCTAAAGTGACTGGGCCATCCTTTTTCCCCTCCAGCTCCACCTTTATCATGTTATTGAGGATAAAAAGAATGTCATCAAATACTTTTAGTGCTGGAATTAAAGTCCTTCATCACAAGCTTTCAGCTGGATGCCAGGTTGGAGCTGCTGAAAGAAACCCAAGTTGAAATTCTCCTTCTGCATTTGTTCTGTCACTCTGTTAAAAGGGAACAGCTGAACAAATTATCAACATTTTGTGAGGATTAGGAAAATTGATCCAGGCTGACTCACTGCATGCCTCTATAACCCCAAGTCATGGTAAAACCCAGGAAATGAGACTGGGACTGGAAAGGGTGAGAGAATTCTTGTATTCTTGGAGCATCCTCAAATGCCAGATTGTTGGACTCGGTTTTCCACTGGCTCTTTACACCCTGCTAGAAGTCAGAACATTCTTGCCCCAACCTGACCATTTCTTCTTGAGGTGTTTCCCTATGAGTTTTGTTACTCTGGGAAAGCACAGCTTCTTAATTCAATTTAAGCTGTGCCTGCTAAATATCAGAAATAGGTCAAAAGTTAAACCAGCATTAGAGGCCAAGTGTTACTAAACTGTATTTAATCCAAAGCAATGGGTAATAAGAACTTTTAGCCCTGTCAGGACATGTTGGGGACAGTAAATGAAATCTTTACACTGAAGAACTTTGAGGAGAGACAAAAAATGCCTGAATATCTGCAAAATAATTTATTTCACGCTAAGGAGGGAGCAGATATTTTGCATATATTTGAAGAAAAGAAATTGTGTGCATTCCCAACCCTCAGAGTTAGCTTGCATTGTTGGAAGGGATGATATTTATATTTGTGTCTCATTCAAATAAGGAATTCTGGCCCAGAATTTTCCAGAGGCTTTGTTCCTGCCCTGCCCAGAAGAGATCCAGCAGCTTCCACAAGGCTCCTCCAGGTCACAGGGTTACCTTCAGGACAGCCCCAGCTGCTGGGAAAGCCTCACCTCGGTGCCAGCTTTCAGTATTAGAGATATTGTTCTAATTAGAGAGGGATCTGCTGCAGAGGTCCCTTTGAAGGCTGTGAATTTTGGCACAGGGAACACAAGGGAACAGCCTGAAGTGGTGTCAGGGCAGGGTGGAGGTTGGATATTGGGAAAAGGTTCTTCTTCCAAAGGGTGAAGGTTGGATATTGGAAAAGGTTCTTCCAACAAAGGCATAGGTTGGATATTGGAAGAGGGTGAAGGTTGGACATTGGGAAAAGTTTCTTCTCCCAGAGGGTGGAGGTTGGATCTTGGAAAAGGGTCTTTCCCCAAAGGATGGAGGTTGAATACTGGTAAAGGTTCTTCCCACAAAAGTGAAAGTTGGATACTGGGAGAAGTTTCTTGTCCCAGATGGTGTAGGTTGGACACTGGAAAAGGTTTTTCCCTCAGAGGGTGGAGGTTGGATATTGGGAGAAGGTTTTTCCCCCACAGGATATTTGGGCACAGGGAGTGCTCACAGCACCAAACCTGCCAGAGCTCCAGAGGGATTTTGGTGACTCTTGGGAAAAGTTTCTTCTCCCAGAGGGTGGAGGTTGGATATTGGAAAAGATTTTTCCCCCTGAGAGTGTACCTTGGATATTGGGAAAAGTTTCGTGCTCTGGAGGGTGGAGGTTGGATTTTGGAAAAGAGTCTTTTCCTGGAGAGTAGAGGTTGGATACTGGAAAAGGTTCTTCCCACAAAGGTGTAGGTTGGCTATTGGGGGAACGTTCTTCCCCCAGAGGGTGGAGGTTGGATATTGGAAAAGTTCTTCCCTCAGAGGGTGGAGGTTGGACATGGGAACAGCGTCTTCCCCAGAGGGTGGAGGTTGGATACTGGAAAAGATTCTTCCCACAAAGGTGTAAGTTGGACATTGGGGAAAGGTTCTTCCCCCAGAGGGTGTTTGAGCACAGGGAATGCTCACAGCACCAAACCTGCCAGAGATCCAGGGGGATTTTGGTGACTCTTGGGGGTGGTGCTGTGCAGGGCCAGCAGTTGGACTCGATGATCCTTGAGGATCCCTCCCAGCTCGGGACATTCTGGGATTCCATAAAACCTCCTCAGCGGCAGGAGCAGCCAGCGCGCCCCTCCTGCCCCATTGCCCGGGGCCAGACTTTGATTTGAGCCCCGGTGCTGGGCGGACAATCCATGAAAGCCGCGGTGCTGGGCGGACAATCCATGAAAGCCGCGGTCCGTGTCGCCGGGCCGGAGGCAGCCGGGCAGCATCAGCTGCGCGCCCGCTTTGATCCCCGCCAGCCGCGGCTCCAGCGAGCCCTTTGTGGGCAGGGATCACCTGTCACAGAGAACCGCCACAACCCTGCCCTGCCCACGGGAGGCCTTTTGATGCGGCGGGTGTTGATAATTAGAGCCTAATTGAGTGATTAACAGCCCCCAGCAGCTCATGCTTGAGGGCGGCGGGAGGAGGAGCAGGGGCTGCTCCAAAGTTCAAGCCTTTAGGATGCGTTTTTCCCAGCCCCATCTTCCCCCAACAGCTCGCTGGATGCTGGCCCCGGGCTGGGATCCTCAGAAATGTGCAGAGCCAGCAAAACCAGCCAGGGTGATTCCCTTTTTTCTCTCCCGAGTGCTGTAATCGCTTTTCCCTGAGCCACTATTGATAATAAGCGGGGCAGGAATAGGCTCCCGTTTGCTGGGGCTCCATAGGCCATGAAAATCCCTCCAGATAGACTGAACTTAATTAACTGAGCCTATTAAGGCAATATTAAAAGAAGCCTATCTCAGCAGGCTCTCCCAGTGGGGAGACACAGCAGAGCTTTCAATTTAGGACTTATTGCGGAGCTCTCCTGCTGTCCAGCTCCATGGGCTGCCTGGGAGCTGCTTAATCCAAGGCTTGGGAGTGGGGAAAGACAGCTGGGGATGGGGGGGATATCAAAGGAAATCGACCTGTAATATATTATATGCTCACTTTGTGGCTGGGGGGAAAGCTGTATAAATGGGGAGGTTGTTTGGCACTGAATGAAACAAATGGCAGCATGGAAATGGTTAAAAGTTGTAAAATTTGACTTAGGGAATCCAAAGAAGCTTTTCCTGAATAATTGCGGCATGTTGCAGTGCAGTTGGGAGTAGGTTCTTACTAAAAATTGCAAAATTCTGCACCAAATCAAAGAAGTTCTGCGTAAAATCAAAGAAATTCTGCGTAAAATGAAAGAAAATCTGCATAAAATCAAAGAAAATCTTCCTGCATCTCCTCCTTTCCCCTTCTCCTCCCCCATACATAAGTTAGGGACTAGTTTTGATCCCTCTTTACTTCTCATGAAATATTGGTGCTGTCACCATGCTGAACATCATGACTGGATTATGTTCCTGGCTAGAGGGGAATAAAACAAAGGGAAAATGTTGCCACTGATGAATAAGGAACTCTGTCCTGCAAACAGAGCTTGAGGAAGCTGCTGAATTGCAAAACCAAAGTAAAAATAACAAAAACCAAAAAACTAAGAAAATGTGTTTGCTTTGCAATAGTACAACCTGCAAAGGAAAATGGCATAGAAGGTTAAATGTAATAACATTTCCAACAGTAATTCCTGTTTTTTAAAGAGCATTTCCTCAATTTTAAGGGCTGCAGGGCCAACACTGTGGAACCAGTGATTGCTTTAAATTTAATGGATGTGGTTGAATTCATGTGGGTGAAAACTTTTAATGCCAGAAGAATTCTGGTGGCAGCCCAAGGCCCAGCTCTTGACAATAACGGGCATCCCTGGAGGTGTCCAAGTCCAGGCTGGACAGGGCTTGGAGCAACCTAGGAGAGTGGAAGGTGTCCCTGCTATGGCAAGGATGGAATAAAATGGGCTTTAAGGTTCCTTCCAACCCAAACTATTCCATGATTGTGTGATTCAAGAGCTTTTTGGAATGGAAATCTCAGATTTATATGTGATGGTTGTAGAAAGAAGCTTGAAAACACAACCTGTGTTGACTGAATTAATCAGGGAAGGGTGGGATGGGAACCTTCACATTGTTTTGATATAAATCCCAGGAGTTTTCACTGAAACAAGTGATTTGTGTAGAAATAGAAGATTTCTACTCCACAGGCTGGATCCATGCTCAGCAAGCACTTCCAGAGTGCCCCAACTCTTGAAATCCCAATTGGAACAACCCCCAAATTATTATTTTTACAGATAATGCACCAGACATGTGTTTGCATTGCTGATGTTTTATTTTTAGCCCAAACAAGGGGCTACAAAGCCTGGGAGCCTTCCCCAGTTTATTCCATCAGCTGGATTAAAAATAGAAGATCCTCCTCAAGAATGTCTGCTTGGGCAGCTGAGGGATAATTGTGTGTGGCTACAGTTTGTTTGCACAGGAAAACCCGGGGTAACCTGAGAATTCATTACGAGAAAAGCACAGGACTCCTGCCATCCTCTAATGGCCCCTTGCAGCTCAAAATGCAAAATTTACAAGGGAAGCCTTAAAGAAATGACAGGAAAATCTGAGAAGATAACAAAACTGGCAGGGAAATTAATAGAAGCCTTGGGTTCTGTAATCCACAGTGATTAATACCTTTTAGTTCCATGATCCTTGGTTTCCACTGGAATTGATAAACTACCAACTGTGGCTTCTCTGCTTTAAATCAATACCCCAAAAAAATCTTAGTTGGCCTTGCTGGCCTATTTGTCATCTCGTTTCCAGCTGAAAGTTAGACAGAATCCTTATGAACTGAGAGGGGTTTTTTTCCAGCTTTATTGGAATTTCTTTTTTTATTGTCATTGTTATGCCCAGAGGATGATGGTGTGAGCAGCATTTGAGATGCTAATCCTGTCCAGCATGTGGATAGAGCCAAGGGTTTAGTAATGGTCTTGCCAAATTTTTAGGAATATCCTAAGTTGTCAAAAACAATGTTTTAAGTTGTCTTCAGAATATCAGCATTTTGCAGCTTTAAAAAAGAAAAAATTAAAAATTTGTGGGAAAATCAAAGAGGGAAGATGGAAATGATGTCACAGTGCTGCTGAATGTAAAACAGATTTAAAATGCGTGGTTCTCATACGGTTTCAAGGTGTGCTGCACTGCAAACAGAATTCTCTGCTCTTTCAGACTTATTTGCTACAGAAATTATCATGGAATCACAGAATGGGTTGGGTTGGAAGGGACCTTAAAGATCATCCAGTGCCACCCCTGTTATGGGCAGGGACACCTTCCACTATCTCAGGGTGCTCCAGCCTGGCCTTGGACATTCCAGGGATCCAGGGGCAGCCACAGTTTCTCTGGCAATCTGTGCCAGGGCCTCCCCACCCTTCAAGGAAAGGATTTCTTCCTAATTAATTCCTGTTAATGAGTTGCAGTTTGCAGGACAGAGTTTTCTCCAGACCTGGAACACGAACACCCTGACACTTCTTCTACTGGGAATTTTATTTCCCATCAATGCCCCTTACCCTGCTTTCACCTCCTGTACTGGATGCAGACATTTATAACATCTGTTAAATGTGGTGGGGTTGTTCTCAAGTAGAATTCCTGACCATTCATCATCACGAGCTGAATTTCTGTTTCAATTCTTACTTTTAAATGCGCTGCCACCTTTGTTGGGGAAAGCCAAAAAAAACCCCCCAAATCTACAACGATTTTGCTCCATGCTCCCATCCTCCATTTAGCTCCAGCCTATTTTCCTTCCCACTTGCTTGACATCATGGAAACTCGGTGGATGGCAGTGATTCAGGGTGCTGGACGTGGAGCTGGGGGTGTTCCTGTCGTTAGAGCATGAGATCGCTTTCCCAGTCAATCCCGCTGTGCCTGCCAGATCCTTCACCTCCTGAGCTCACCGTGGAGCTCCAAAGCCATTCCCAAACTCCTGTCCTGCACAGCTGGCATGGCTCAAACCCTTCTTCTTCAAGTGCTGTCACTCAGTGATATTTAGATCCCTCCCAGATCCCTCCAGAGTTCTCTCCTTTGGAAAACCAATGTGTCCCGATGAGCTGCCCTTGTGTAAATACATCTTCCTTTGTAAGAAACAAGCCCCTAATTCAGACCTGTGTTGTGTTTATTTTTGAACATGGATTCTTTTTTTTTTTCCCCTTGTCAGGGGCTGTGCAGCTCGACCTTAGGCTCGACAGGGAAATGTTTATCCAAAGAGTTAACGCGGATGAGTAATCCGGGACGCTCCTGCCAGGGCTCGGGGGGTGGGATTCCCGTAAACAGCCAGGCCCTTTGAACTCAGGGCTTTTATTTTATGTCATCCTCCAACCACTAAACCAACACGCCACCGTGGAGGCCTTCCCTACTCAGCCAAAACACAGATTAAGCCATGGAAATTTAAGCTGGGAATATCATTTTGGGAGACCTTGTGTTCGTCACCTCGTCCACTTTAATTCACTCTGCCCTGAGCTTGGCCAAGTGTTGTTTGTGCAGTGCAGAGGTTGTTCTAGCCCCAGGAAAGCTGTCCTGGCTCTGTAGAACACCTACAGGTATGGACACGGAGTGGCACAACCAAAGAGGTGAAAAATAAGGAAGAACGAACCATTTGCATGCATGAATCTCCTCCTGCTTGCTTCCCATGGAAACTTCATCTTGGGCTGGTTGTTTGCTATCTCCCTGCTTCCAGTTTCCCCCTTCCCTCTGAGGGAGCAGCTCCTGGGCTGGTGGGATCACTGCTCCCACCCTCCTCAGGAACTGTCTGCTCAGAACAGAATTCATCCCTTTATCTGCTGACATCAATTATCAGTCCTGCCAGAGAGTCACTTTAAAATCGTGATTTAATGAAGCCGTGTTCATTTATTGCAGGATACACTTGCACGTGCAATAAATAACAATAAATACCTGATTTTCAACCCTAAATATCTGATTTTCTGCCCATTTTTACTGCTGATCACGGACATGGACTGGATTTGGGAACTGCATCAGTAAACTCTTGGAGATTTTCTGTGGATGTTATGCAGCTCAAATTCCCCCTCAATATTAAGACCATGCAGAGTTATGAGACTAAGACATCCAAGAAATAATAGGAATAATGTGGATATTGCATAACCATCCTCTTACACTGGCATGAGTCATTCCTAAAGTGCTCTGTATATCTTTCAGGGTGGATTAAGGATACGAGACAGGGGAACCATGAGGGCTCCTAAAATGCTCCACAAAGACTCCAAAATGGGAAAAGCCTTTTGAAAACAACTCTGAAAAATAACCATTTGTTGTCTGCAGTAAATAACTCGGTCACTGGGGAGGTCAAAAGCTAAAGGCTCCCATCCAGGGCTGGGATTAATGACGTGCAAAACACCACTTTAAAAATAGGCTCTTCTCCCGCTTCAAGACAGGCAATAATGAAGCATCTCCTGCCATTCCTTAGCCAGGAATGAAATTCCAGGCAGGAAAATGTGCTTTGCAGTGGATGCACAGGGATGAGTTAAGCAGTGATAGAACCAGCACTGTGTAAATCAAGGGCCAGGGCCACTGCAGGCTGTTCCTCACCTGGGCAGGACGTGGCAGGAAGGTCCAGAGACGCCCAGGAGTCATTCCTTGTGGCAGGGACAGTGGTGAGGGAAGAGGCTGTGATGCCCTCCCTGCCCAGGGGGTGTTGGTGCTGTCCAGCATCCCATGACAAGTCATAAATGTCCCTGCCCTGCACAAATTTCCACTGCAGAGGGGGAATATTTATGATGAGGTTCAAAGGTGCAAGGGGAGGCAGAAACCCAAGCTGTCCTGCGCGGGGAGGATCGATGAGGTGACTTAGTCCTTCATGGCCCTGTGTGCTCGTGGACTGAGCTGGGCTGCTCAGAGTCGTTTTTCAGAGAATTTGGTGTCTCCCTGTTTGCCAGGATGGTTTTGCAAAATGTCAGGATATTTTAAAAAATAGTAAAATTAAAAATTACTCTTCTAGCCCTGCTTGTTTTGCTTTAAATGTGGCTGCAAGCCATGATTAAAGGGACTATTTCATGCTTCAAACAGTAAAAGTGGAGGCAAACTGTGAGAGAAGTTCTAAAGAGACATCTTTTACATTAAAATTACCATAGAATGAAACACATTCTCCCTTGAATGACCCTGCAGATGTCTTTGAATGAGGCTGATTGCTCCAGGAATATTAATCCAATAAAACCTGGCTTGATGCCACTCAGGGGCTGTGAGATGATAGCAATTACTTTGAATTTCTGATCATCTGTAGAAGCAAGAATCCCAGTATTATGACTACCCAGATTCACAGCATTTCCATTACCTGGAGCCACTGAGCCTGTCCTTCTGCAAAGTTCTTGTCTTCTTTTTGCCTTGTGTTCCTGTTTCCTTCAACCCAAGCAAAATAAAAATTCAGGTGGGGGAATTTCCAGCAGATTGAGCTCTGCTGCTCCCTTCTCCCACCCAGCATAGGACAGATGCTCTGGTTTTCAGCCTGCAAAGAACAAAGCTTCCCCCTGGCTTCTTTATTTTAAACAGGAGAGGCCACCCACAGCTCCAAACATGCCTATGGAGAGGAAAAATAAATGGCTGAGCTCCTGGCCAGACACGGATGTGCAGAGCGTATCTGAGGAGGAGGAACTGTTTGGAAAAAGCCGTTCCCATCCCACCCAGGTGCTGCCATGGATGGGGCTGGGGGCACCAGCACCTCCCAGCAGTGGAGAACAGCACGGAGAGGGAGCTGGGATGGCTGGGGACCATAAATCACCTCAGCCCAAGGGCAAGTTCAGCAAACCAGAGCTGGGCAGATGTTGGAGAAGGGAATTTGGGAAGGTTTCAGCACAGAATTCCAGCTCTTGCTTCACAGGAAGGAAAGTCCTGCAGTGCTCCACCAGCTTGTGGCCATAATATCCAGAAAAGATCCCCCCACCAGCCTGAACCCGCAGATTTTTCCCCTAAACCGAAGCAGGGGAGGGTGGTGGGAGCTGTTGCTGGGCTCAGAGTGTTTGGCTGGGAGTGATGCCTTCTGCAGGTGGGTTTGGGCTGCCATGGGGAGGTGGGAGCACCTTGGGGTGATGCTGAGACACGGGAGGGATCTCCCCTTATGGAAACCACTCATCCATGAGACAGGAGAAGGAATGAAAATGGGGTGGGGAGCCATGGCAATAAATGCTCTTTATTGCCACCCAGCTGGCTCTTTTCTGGATGTCCCCTCCACACCTGGTGCCAGGAGCTCTTTGTCTGTCTTGCCATGGGTCACTCAGAGGGAAATTGTCACCATGCCAGCTCTGGGACTTTGATTTGGCCAGAAGGAGCAGGGAGGTCATCCTTCCCCTGTGCTCAGCACTGGTGAAACCACGGCTGGGTTGGACTCCATGGTCTTGAAGATTCTTCCAACCCAGTGATTCTGTGAATTCTGTGATTCGGTGAATTTTACAGGAGTGTTGTAAAACACAGAGAACACACAAGGTGGATGTTGGATCTGGAGGTTTCCCATACCTGCTGATGGGAAGAGCCCTCCTAATTCAGCAAGGAACAACACTTGGAGCTGGCTCCCTCCGAGAATGGCGTTGGCTCAGGAGCCATCTGAAATTTGAGAATGGTTTGAAACTGTGTTTTTTTAAAGGCTGTATTTTCATGCCTCACTTCTCCATACAGACAGACAAATGGCTTTTCCCTTTCATGGAAAGTTGGGACCTACCTCCAAAAATGTCCTTAAACTCAGGCTGAAGGCAGTGGAGTTGGCAGCACCGCATCCCATGGCTGCCTCTACCATCGCATCCATCTCTGTGGGGCAATATTCAACCCTGGATAAAGTTTGTATCTGAGACTGGAGAGCAAAATTGCAGCACTTCTATATCAGAGTCACACCAGGCAGGAATTACTAAAAAAATCCACACTTTTATTTATTGGATGTGAATGTCCCTCTCTGTGTGATATTTGGAGTGATTTTAATCTACCTGGTGTGGAAAGTTTCCTCCAAAAAAGGCCAGACCTGCACTGGGTGAAACTGGTGTGGATCTCAAGAGGGCTGTGGAGCAATGTCAAAGCAGGTCAGCTGCACATGGACCTAAAATCCTTGAGGAGGAGTTCATTATCCACCAAAACTGGGTATATTTTGGATTGAAAACGTTAATAGTGATGAGAAAGGAAGAAAATGAGTGCATTAAATCCTGCTTAATTAATCTGACAAATAATGAGCATGAAACTGCCTTGGAGAAAGGCTTGAACAATTCCCAGAGGAGCGAGGGGGTCTGGGGCAGGCACAGGGTGGGCAGCTCATTCAGTTCTGCCCCAGCACTGCTGTCCCAGTGTTTGTTTTTCCTTTCATTGCTCTCTCTCCCTGTCCCAGTGCTGTATTTCACGATTTCATCCCTATCCCGAGTTACTGTGGAGTCAGCTGGGGGCCTGGGAGCAGCTCAGTGCCAGGCATCAGGGGTTGTTCTCTGGTTTCAAAAAGCTCCTTTTATTTTACCCCCACTGGCAATAATTAATACCAGTGCATTCATACTGTGCATTATATATTTTTTAAAAATAGGTACATAAATTCTTGATTAACTATCATGGCCTGATAAATGAATAAATTGAATAAATCACAATTAAAACCCCATGCAAGTGTGGAGAGTGCAGCTAAGTGGCACTCAGAGCTCTGTGTTATTCACACGAGGCTGCAGCCAATGTTCAATCCCAATTTCATGTTAATTAATGAAACCCTTAATGCAAACTTTGAGCTCAAGTGGCTCAGTCCCATCAAAACCAGATTTTGGGGCATGTTTTCCACTCAAGTGAGACAAAACTCACCTGAAACCTTGTCCAGCCCAGTTTGAATGTGAGCCCCAGTGAGGGAGTCAAGCAGGGGTATTTATTATGTAAAACAAATTCAGACCTGGAATACAAATAGGGAAAAAATTAATGCTCATTAAAATTGTTAACTGCATTTCTCTATCAGCATTTCCCCGAGCATGCAGTGGAGAAGACAAATAAAAAACCATTTGGATTCTGGGGATGTTTCTGCCAGTTCCTGTTTACTGTATGTTTGCTAGTGTCCCACTGCCTTTAGGGTGGAAAGAATTCCTATAGGAAATCACTTGATTTGTTTTCATTTTATTTATTTGCTTACATTCCACTAACCACAGAGGCTGAAACTCTTTGGGATGCTTGAAAAAAACAGGATGTTTCTTCCTCCAGAGAGGCTCCTACTCATCCATTTTCTGTCTCACATGATGTCAGAATCATCTGGTAAGGGTGTCATGAAGATTGCCCCAGCCAAGTGGTAAACATGAAAATTCAGCTTTAAATCACATCCAGGTTCTTCTCAGCTAATGGCACTTCAAATGAATTGGATGTGTCTCGTCAAAAACAGATTTTTGGGGAGTTTTTTTAAGTCTTGGCGGTGGCCCTGTTTGAGGCTGACCCAATGAGAGATTCCCTCAAAGAGTTGTGGAGTAGTCTTGAAATCTTTTCTTCTTTTTTTCTTTTTATTAGAAAGTGAATAGGTGAGAAGGTTTGCAGAACCAGACTATGGAACTTCAAGAGGTAAAAGGACATGGAAGAAAGTTAATTTTTTAAAAAATAGCACAAAATATCAAGGTTATAAAGATAAAAACAGAAAGAGGTTGATAAACTTGGGCAAAAAAAAAAAAAATTAGCATATGGAAATACGGGTGTATTTTTGGAACCGTTTCATTGGAGAGTTATTCACGGATCCTGAAACCACTCTGGCTTTGAAAAATGCAGAGCTGAGGAGGCATCGGGGTGATCTCGGCTCCGGGGCACGGGGAACACGTCGCACTCATCGGGAGCACGCGGAGGGAGCACCGGGAGCGCCAGGATCGCCTCCAACCACCCCAAAACCACACCAACCACCCCAAACCACACCAACCACCCCAAAACCACACCCAGCCACTCCCCAGTGCCACCCACTGCAGCTCCTCGGGCCGGGGGAACTCCAGAAGAGCCCTGGGATCAAAACTCTGACAACGCGCGAGGCGCGAAATCGACCCGCGGAGTTCATTTCATTCCCATTCGATCCCGCCGTGGCTATCGCAGGAGCTCTGGTTTTATTATTGCTAATTCCAAGCATAATAAATACACTTCAGGATCTTGGCTGATTTATTATCATTTTAAGCAGGCTGATATTTGCAGCTTCTCATGAATTTTCGCAGTAATGTCTATTTCCAATTTCAGCCTTGCTTTTCATTTCATTTGAGATGCCCCATTGGTATTAAAATCCAGTATTTAAAATATAATAATCACTTTCCCTGCTCCATTAGATATCTCTTAACTCCCTCAAACTGAGGGGATATGGGCAAGATTTGTTTTTTCTTGTCACCTTGTCAGTCTGGAAGTTTTTTCCAAAGGCAGTTAAAAATCACTGAGCTGAACCACTGAGTTTTATTCAGGTTTCCGAACATTTTCCATTCTGTTCATGCTTTTTTACAAGTTCAGATAATGAAACTTGGTGGTCTCTTTATAACCATTTCCACTTTCTGTTTGCAGTTTGTAGAAATCGAATGTATTTTGGCTCCTGTTAGGAATAATTGAAAAGTTGGTGAATCAGGTATCAACATCAAACCAAACCTGATGCCAACATTTTTAATCTTTGTGTTATCAGTCACAGTTGGACTCGATGATCTGGAGATCTTTTTTAATCTAGACAATTCTGTGAATCTAAACTGCAGCTGGAGTTTAAAGAAAGGATAAAACATTAAATCTTTGGGGGGTATTAACAGTGTCATTTACCGAAAGACTCCTCTGATCACGGTGCATTGGTTTGTGTTTCTGAATATTTGTTTTTTACTGGATTTTCCTGTTGTGAAAGTTGTTTATGGAGTCATGGAGAGGGATGGGCTCATGGAGAGCAGCTGGAGCTCTCCAGAATTATGGAATTGCCTCCTGTACACTCCAAACTTCCAGCATACCCTGAATTTTATCAGTCATAGAAGGTTGGGATGGGCAGGGACAGGAATTAAATCTTCCTCTCAGGAACAACTCTTAAAAGCTGGATATAAATCCCTCAGAGGGCAGCGATAGGAGAGCGGTGTGGGCATTTCCCTTCAGCTTTAAAAGCACTTACAGGAGATCAGAGCCCTGCCCTAAATAAATTCTGCCCTGATTTATTCCTTGGAGTGCTTATGGGCTATGGGAACACAATCCTCCTACAAATTCCCATGTCCATCTCTCTTAGCTTTGGATTCAGTGGGTCTGGATTTTCTTCTCCTTCCAGCTCAACAACTCATGGAGATTTTGCTTAACTCTGTCCTTGATTTCCAACTTTTTCTTTATCAGAGCAGATTTGACCAGAATGGTTGGATGAATGACTTACCGTTCAGAAATTTTTTTCAAGTTGTGTTAATATAGAAAATTAAATTTTTCATTTAAATTAAATTGTCTCCTCCTGGATGGAATCCTGAGGCTGTGCTTTGCAACCCAAGGTCGTCCCAAAGGAATGATGGTGTCCAGGCTCTTCCAAAGATTGTCCCCCATCTCTTTGGTCAATGAGTCACCATCACAAGGTCTGCTGGAATCAGAGCAGTGCCTTCCGGAGGGCGAGGAGGGAGGATCAGATTTAAGGGCAATGCTCCAACTTGGCACCAAAACCTGATTAACAAAGATTAAAATAGGAGAAGGAGAAATAAATGCATTATCAGAAATCTGTCCACTGCTTATTGATGAGGAAGGCAGAGCAAAGCATGCTTTAAACTTCTCTTTCTGTCTCTTAATACATTTGGGATGTTTCCAGACCAGGTTTGGTTCTGAATTTCCCCTCTGTGTAACATTTTTCACATTCAGTTCCTGCTGTGTGTTCTCAGCTTTATTGTGCTTTTCCAGGGGAGCGCCGTGGACGTGTCCGTGGTGCCCAGCAGTGCCCAAATCACCTGGACCTCACCTGTCCCTGTCCCCACAGCCCCCCTGTGCCCCTGCCCACACTCAGGGGTGGGAGGCAAGGCAGGATTTGGCTCTTGGAGGGTCTGAGCTGTCATTTGCATTCGTGAAACACAATTTCTGCCCGGCTCCACCCCTTCTCCCTCCAAACCAGATGAAATATTTATTGGGTTGGAGTGTAAGGGCTCAGTGTTTCGTCTGCAGAGGAACAGGGGAGTCCTGGTTCTGACCAGAAATTTCTAAGGCTTCTTTGTGGCTACTAAACGTTGGAGGAAAAACCACAAATTACCATCGCCGTGGGGCTGGGCCCTGGGTCCTGGCTCCAGAGCTTCCCCCTCCCCTCCCGGCTTCAAGTGCTCTGCATCTGTGTCAGTAAGTGCCCCGTGTCCCTGGCAAAGGAATATTGAATGTGCACACACAAAATTAACCTCTGCCAGGGTGGGGGAAGAGCAGAGTTGTAATTACACACATTAAGTTGTAAATTAAGCTGTTACTGTGATTAACATACTTCTTTAATACTGAGGAACCTCCTTTCCCCACTAAACTCCTCACAATTCATCCCCTGTTTGTAATTTTTCCTGGCTAGCCCTAATTTTCTTTTCCCTGGCCACACCTAAGCCCAGTGGGGTTGTCCCACATCGCTCCTGGGAGGCACTGGGTGCTTCCCCATCTCCTTGTCCACATTTTGGGGGTCTTGGAAGCTCAGTCTGTCCACCCCTATGTGTCTCAGTCTCCTGTTATCCTCTCAATCTTCCCATGAGATTAATTTGAAGAGTGTTTTAGGAGTTTAATTAGTCCAGAGGTGGAGTTGAGCACCCATAAGACAAAAGCATGCTGCGTAAAGGGTTAAACCAGGGATGTTTGGGCATATTTAGTGCTAATTTTTGTTGGAGATGGGAAAATGAGGAACATGGATGGAAGGATGGGAAAGAAGAGTCCATCCACCCAACAATTCCAAGAAGAGGAGCTCAGAGATCCCTTTTGGAACAAAGCTCTGCTAAGCAGCTTCTCCTCATCAGCACATGCTTGAGCCCCCGTCCTCTAAATAGTGTGGATTTCTGGGATGATTGTTAGAACCACTCAAACCCTTAAAACATGAACTATTGTGCTCCCACAAGCTGCACTGCTTGGATTTATGCCGTCACAGATGGCCCTGCTTTGCACTCCTTTCCAACGGGTTTTGTGAAATAAAAATATCATATATGTAATTCATTGACGAAGATCTGGTAATATTTCCAGTAAATTTTTCAATAAACATGGCTTTTTTTTAAAAAAGTCAATTGTTTATAGAAAAAGGACTATTTCAACAATATATCACCACACTTAGAAAAATTATTCTCAGGAAAACGTCCTTTTTTTTTTAAATGAAAATATTTTTCTTAGAAATAACATTGGTCAGCTGTATTAATGATATTGGAAGAGTTCGAAGTGACAATGAGCAAACCATGAAAAATGGACAGAAAACAAACACAGAATCACTCCAGTCCTGGACTGCTTTTTAGTTATATTGGAGACATTCCAGGGCTTCCATTTTTCCACCAGTGTTTAATGGGCTCTCTGTTTGCATTTATGTTTTCCTGATCTTTCAATCTGCAGGAATGGCTGCTCCTGGCAGGACTCTTTTAGCATCACCCCCTCTGTCCCCTCTCTGGAGCCTGGGTGCCTCATTTTTATTCCCTGAATTTGTAGGGAGGAAACATCCTGATATGAAGGCAAAACAGGTAAATATGAAAAAGTTTGAGAATCAGGATTTCAGCGGCGGCCTGAGCCTCCATCAGTGGATTTAACTTGCACACGCACTCCCTGGAAAAATCCCTGCCCCAGAGGGTTTATGCCAATTAAAATTTTAAAATGACATCAGTGAAATTAACCTAAATTTCGCTTGACCTGGAATTTAGGTCAGTTTAGATCATCGTCTTAGCAGGGCTGTCTAAGATTCAAAGGCTCGTGGAGAGCCTTGGAACAGAAACATCCTTCAGAGCAGAGGTGGGTCCTGCAGAGGCAGCTCCAGGGTGGTGGGAGATGATTCCCAGAACTCCTCTGGCTGCCTGTGCAGAGGCTGATGTGAGAAAATGTCCAAAAAGTGGCTGAAGATGCACAGTTGGTACCTGAGGGGCACCAGCTGCTGAATGGTGGCTCCAAAATGGGTTTGGGACACAGAGCAGCTCTGTCCTGTCCCTGCAGCCCAGGCTGGGCTGAGGGGGAAGGCAGAGCCCCACCAGGCCCAGAGCATGGAGAGGTTGGGCTGGTTGGGAGGACCTCAAAGGCCACCTCAGCCCAGCCTTGCCGAGCCCAGGGACAATTCCCACAGACCAGGTCACTCCAGCTGGCCTTGGGCACGTCCAGGGATGGGGCAGCCAAACTGCTCAGTTCCACTCCTTCATATCCTGAGGTGATGATGATGATCATGATGATGATGATGATTCCACAGCTCACTGGATGGTTCCATCATCGAAAATGCTAAAAACATTTTAAAAAAACAACCCAGCAGTTGCCCACTACTTTCAGTGCTTCTCACCCTGTACCACACCTTCTGTGGTTCCCTGTTCTCAACTTTTCTTGAAGCAATTTTTCATCTGTTTTCATCTGTTTTCATCTTTCATCCTCGTGCATAACTTTTGGCAATAATTGTCATGAAAAAAGGAGAGAGGAAAAAAAATCTGGAATAAAGTAAATTAAAATAATGGAGAGGCTGATCATCACATGCATGTACATGGGATATTTATGGCCTGCATTTACAGCTTGGCTGTATTTTACTCTTCTTTCTTTTCCAGGGTGGACAGAAATCCAAATTTATATTCTCAGTGCATTTCAGCAGCAATAGAACTCTCCTTTCTCATGGAGCACTGCACACAAACATTTTCTGCTCTGCTGAAGAACCTGCAAGCAAACCTGTTGTGGTTGAGACAGTCACAATTGAGACAGAGACAATAAAAAACAACACACTCCATTTTCAGAAGGCTTCATACCTGTTTTTATTCTAGCATGCATGCTTTTTATACATTCTTACCAAACTCATACTCATTTACTCACTGGTCACCAGCGACAAACAAAGTGCTCATTGGAACAGGCAGGTGCAGGTTTCTCTTATTTCTCCTTCTTTCTTTCTTGGTTTCTGTGTCAGTGACCGTGGTAGGAAATTCTTTCGGGGTTAAACACGGATCCTCTTATCAAACTCCTCTCTGGCTCACAGAAGTGGCTGTAAAACCCCTTCCACTCAAGCCCGGCGCTGCTGAGCCCTGCAGAGCTCGCTGCTATCGAGCGGTGGCAGCAGGCAGCTTCGCTAGAAAAGCCCTGCCCGGCGCTGCCAGCTCCAGCCGATGGAAATAGAGCCGGGATTTAGAAGGTGTGAGCTGGCAGGGCAGCGGAGCCTGCGAAATGTAAGAGCTGCAGTAGCCCCTTTTCGGGAGGCTTTGACAGAGAGCAGAGCTGAGCGGGACACTGGGATCCCATTCAGCATCTGCGAGTGGGAGAAGTGTCGGGGAAAAGAGAGTCGTGCGTGCTCCGATCCATCCCTGCCTGCCAGCCCCTGCGGCTGGAGCTGCTTTTGTTTGTTTTCGAGGGAGGGGGGTTTTGCTGGATGCTTTCCACGGGGATAGCTGTGAATTGTCACAGTATCAGTGCGTGGGGTGGGTGGGTGGGGAGGCTGAGCGCTGTCTCGGCTGCGTTTCCGAAATTTCTCTCTCTGGAGAGGGCTGAGGTCACCTCAGCAGAGCATCTGCGTGCTGTGCAGAGGGATGAGGGCTTCCAAGGACTTGGGAGGGTCACGGGCCAGTTTAGCTCCTTGCTCTCCTTCTGCAGGGCTCAGCCCAAGCTCCAAGGCACTGAATGGAGACAGAAATCTCCGTCCCAGTGAGATAAATCTTTGTCCCAGTGACAGAAATCTCTGTCCCAGTGAGGTTATCCCACATCTGGCTGCTGGGAGCTGTCTGCTGCAGCAGTCCTGGCTGGGGTACCCGTGTCCTGCAGGGAATTCTGCTGGTCCTGCTGCCTGCCCTCTGCGACCCTGGCAGAGCAGCCAGGAGCAAAGGGCTGCTTGTAAAAGAAACTGAATCACGGACATTTCTTCCTCTCCCTTCGTGGGGCAGAAATCCCGGTGCTGGTTTCTCCCTTTGCCATTGTCGTGACACCAGGAATGACGGAGATTTCTTTCCTCAGCCACTTCAGGCAGTGCTAAGGACACTGCCCCACCCTTCTGCTGGCACTGCAGGACAAATCTTCTTGGCAGCCACTGGAGACCTGTATGTGCAGCTGCCTGGTGTTAAGAGATTAATTATTAATTTCTATAGATCCTCACCTTAGGTGATTTTTCCTATTGTGTTTGACATCCAACCCTGCCAAACTTTCTTCCCCAAGTGACATCAATCTTTTTTTTTTTTTTTTTTCTTTCTTTGTGGCACTTCAGCTGATGTGCTGCCATTTTTTCAAGTGAATAAAAGCCCACGTGGGTTGTTCCCAGACTTTGCTTCACCAGCTGGGTGCAAAGCCCTGCTTGCCCTGGGGCCAAGAGAGGACAAGGAGTGTGAGCTCTGCCAAACTGGCACTGGGCTCTCACGAGGATTTCTCATCTCAGTGGGGTTTGGATCAAACATTGCAGAAGAAAAGATGAAGAATCACCAGCCCAGGGTGGTTTCCTACCTGCACTGCAGGATGTTACACAACAGCAGGCACGGGGTGCTGTGGGATGGCTCTGGCCCAACCCAGTCAGCACAGCTCTGCAGAGTCCCCTGAGAATCCAGGGAGGCTGAATCACCCTCAGCTGTCCCTGAATTGTTTGCTGGATATGTCTCCTCCATTAATTACAGACTTCAGGTGACTAGTTTGGACAAGATACTGAATTTTTAGATAGTCAAAGTGCAGGAAAATAAACCCAGCTCAATTCCCTCTCTGCCTCAGCCACTGGTCTACAAAGAGCAGTGCATTTGTGTGCTTGAGTTTTGCTGGTGAACTCTTCCGGTGTGCCCTGCCTGGAGCTGGTGCTCCAAGGTTCATGCAAAAGGGAATTTCAGATGTTTTTTATATCCATCACAGTAACAGACTCGATTTGGGTTGTGCTTGTGTGGTGGTTGATTGTTTTCATGAGGAATAAAAGGAGAGGCAGTTTCTTGGAGGGAACAACCGAGGTCACAATACCTTCTGTGTTGTCCCTAAAATCTTGTTCCTGAGCCTCTGGAAGTTCCAGAGGGCAGGGATTGTAGTTACTGGGATATATTGTGCTAAAGGAGCAGCAAAATTCACCTGAAGTAGTTCTGGCTTGTAAATTTTCTCATAAAAATCCTAATTGCAGAAGGAGGTTTCCAAATTTATCTCTTGCACTTCCTTCAGTACTCGTTTGCAAGTACCCAGCACCACAGAAAGCCACATTCATTTGAGACTTAGTGCATGTTTTTGCTTTCAAATGTGAGCAATAATTACCAGTAATTACAAGAAAAAGCCTCATTTACTCACTTTGCTTTCCATGCAGGATCCTCTTAGATTTGTTACCAAACAACAGCGGGTTGTTTTTTATTGTGAGGAACCTCTCAAAAATATTTACAAACAGGCACAGTGTTACTCAGACTCCGCCAGAGGAGAAATCAACAACCCATCTGACCTCCAAGCACAAACACAACATGGAAATCATCTTGCCCTGAAGTTTTTTGGTTCAGTACAGTCAAAATCTTCCTTTGGGAAAAGATGCTGGGTGTTATCACCCAGATCTGAACCCTGCACTGCTCACACTGGGGATTCCAGTTCCCCTTCCCATTTCCTCTCCTGCAGACCCTCATTAGAGCCCTGACAACCCCCCAGGTTGTCAGCCCTGTCACCACAGGGCTTTTTCTCCAGACAAAACCCAACAGCTTGAGCCACCGAGACATCCTCATCCTCAAAGCCACCCTGGCAGTGACCTCACACTCCATCCAAGCTCACCCCAGCCGTGGGCAGAGCCTCCCCTGGGCTGGGGGTGGGATCTCACCATATTTTGTTTGTTCCTTTGCCAGGTTCTGGCTGTGTTTGAAGCCGTGGCTCCATCAGAGCCATGCTGGGTCTTGGGCAGGTGCTGGGGCCGGGCTGATGGATGGATGATGGATGGATGGATGATGGATGGATGGATAGATGATGGATGGATGGATGGATGGATGGATGGATGGATGATGGATGGATGGAGGCTTTGATCAGCACAGTCAGGACAAGGCTGCAAAGGGCACCCCACTCTGCAGGGGCTCCACGGCCAGCCTGGCTCTGGGATTTGGGTCAATCCATGCTGCCATATAGCCCAGGTGGATGTGCTGCACTCCCATGGGGATTAACGGGATTATTCCCCCTTCATGCTCAGCCCCAGGACTTGCAGGGCTTGTTTAGTAAAACACCCTAAAACAAGTAGCTACCCAAACACCTCAAGAGAAGAAAGCAGATAAAATCGTCCATTTCTGTCCTTTAACTCATAAAACAAGACAGAAAGCACAGCATCTTTGGGAGTTGTTTAGTGAGGAAGGACTTGCATGTACATTTAGGGCTTATTTAGTTAAAAAAAAACCAAACCTAAAACAAGGAGCTACCCAAACACCTCGAGAGAAGAAAGCAGATAAAATCATCCATTTTTGTCCTTTAACTTACAAAACAAGACAGAAAACACAGTTCACACACAAACTGGCAACCCTCAGGAATTGGCAGCTCCTCATTCCACTATGGCTGGGAGCAAGAAACCACTGCTTCTAAAACACATCTGTTCTTTTAAAAATAAAGCTAATTCCCACTTCTTTTCACCCAGACCAACAAGTAGGAACAACAGAAAATGAAAGCTTCGCAGCCACAAGAATGTCCTCATTGTTTTGTGCCCATCACTGGGTTTCCATTAACAGCAGTCCAGCTGCTGTTGAAATAATCTGAGATTTTCTTGCTCTGCTCGTGTGTCCACATTAAAAGTGCTGCTTTCACCAGGCCCAAATCTCTCTTTCCAATTCAGCATTCAGCAAAGGCAGCTCAGCCATCCCTCAGCCCATGACGTTTGTGAGTTATTTCGGGGGTTTGGCAGAGCCCAGGCAGCAGCCTCAGAGCAGCCCTTCAAAATGTGTGCTCAGCTAAATTCACGCCGTGTAAAAGAAATATTGAGGAGTCCAAGCGAGTCGCCCACCTTCCTTTTTGCCTCCCCTTCTGTGGGATTGCTTTCAACTCAAACACCCCGTGGGCGGAGAGATTCTCCTGCCTCATCCAAATGGATGTGGGGATGGATTATTGGGGCTCATTTGCATGCATTTGCATCCTTACAAAGAACGTTTTTTGGGGAAGGGGGAATGAGTACCTGACATTTCACATGGGAATTTTTATGTGTTTAAAAATTCCAAGTTATCTCTGATTTTGAGAAATCTGGGGTTGTTGGGTTGGGAGGTATCAGCTGAGCCAGCGGGTTTGTAATTCCCTGTGGTCTGACAGGGGCACGGGATGCACAGTCCACTGAATTCCAAGGAATTCCAGGCCAGAAAAACAACCACAAATTTTAAAACACTGATTAAAACACCCAAGTAAGGGCTCACTGTGCTGGGAAGCTGAAGGGCTACAAAGAAGTCTACAAAGAGCAGAAATTCCTCGAGTGGCTGAGGGGATTTGGGTTTTTCAGATACCTCAGGGAGTGTCGCTCCTCTGTTTGTAGAAATCCCCCAGAGTTGTCCAAATTGCCCCAAGAAATGGAATTTTAAAAATCATCAGTGATTTGACCCTCCTGTGGTGACCTCTCCCCATGCAGGGGCTGTCAGCAACAAATCTGACGTTCCTACAACTTCACAGCACCATTTTTATCACAATTTTTCATGTTTTTTATTCTAAACTAGTTGGCAGTCACAGGAGCAGAATCTTATCCCTCATTGCCTTTGTTCTTCTTTCTTCCTGCTTTTATTTCATTGCTTTGGCCTGTTGGGAATTTTTCTCTTTTTTTCTTTGGATTCTAGATGAAGACAAGAGCAATGTGTCATCGATCTGTCCCTTCCAACACTTGCATTAAACACTTTCCTGCTTGCAGAGTGGGTGGGAGAAGCAGGATTTTTATGGATAATCTCTATGCCAACAAGCA
The DNA here is from genome assembly GCF_017590055.1 of Onychostruthus taczanowskii. Classification (NCBI taxonomy): domain Eukaryota; kingdom Metazoa; phylum Chordata; class Aves; order Passeriformes; family Passeridae; genus Onychostruthus; species Onychostruthus taczanowskii. The sequence goes on from NW_024500350.1 coordinate 7,319,939, forward strand.
AACACTGCATTATGGACAACAACAAATAATGATTCACTGGGATGAGTTGGGAAGGGCTGAAGTGCTGCTGAACCTCAGACAAGTCCCCATCTCATGGAGTGGCCATCAAAACTCCAATTTTATGCTTCAAGAGGAACAAAATAAAGCAAAACTCAGAGCCAAGTTATGTTTTGAGGAGGAGAAGGGAGTATTTATCTTCTCTGGAAAAACTCTGATGCCTGGGATCAATAGAATGTGAGCATGGTGTGGACAAATAAGATGAAGAGCAATAAACTCCTTTCTGATTTAAAACTTTGTCATCAGCAATGTTGTACTAGAGGACTTCTTATTTATTCAGATGAATCTCAATTTCAGAGCTATGTGCCAGTGAATGGAGAAATCTGGGTGTCTTAGAGGGTGATTGACCCCTCTGGTTTTCTTTAGGATGGGATAAATTATTGTTTGGTAGAAGAGTCCATTTCTTTTGACTCCAGCTGGACAGGATTACAATCCTAGATTTCAAATTTAAGTATCTTATCAATATATTCAGATGAAATAAGTCTGGATTTTTCTTTAGAAATAGAAAGTTTGCTTTGCATTGGTGTTAATTTATTTTCCTTTACTTTATAAACATTTTGTTCATATCTAGCATGATACATCCATCATTTCACTTCAGAAAAAGAAACTTTTCTCAAGCCAAAATCCTTATCCAGGTTTACATCCCCCAACACTGGTTAAGGTGGTGCTCTCCTGGACAGTCAGAGCAGATATATTAGCACAGCAATAAACACAAATAACCACAATCACCATCAAAATATTCATTTTCTGTGGGCCTTAGGAACTTTCTGGACATTCTAAACCCTCCACACGGTACTCAGGTAGTTTCAGGCTGGTGGAAATAAAGGGAAAATTCTGAAGTTGATTTTTGTGGGGTCTTTTTTGTCTTTTTTTGTTTTTTTGTGGGGAGTTTGTACTTAGTAACGGTGAGGGACTGATGTTGATTTCCACCCCGTGGGTTTCAAGGCGAGCCAGCAGAGCAGACTTACAAATCACCGCTTTTCAATGGCAGGACAGCGAGATGGCAGCGCCAGGGGCAGGAATTACTCGTGGTTTACTTAAGGAACGAGCCTGCATCATCAACATAGGAAAAGCATCCAGCATCACTTCTCCCAAGAGGGTGTGATCCAAGGAAAACAAATAACCAGCTCCAGAAATCTCACAAGAGCCTTCCCAGGGCGCTCATGGGTCCTCCTGGACGGGCAGCGGCGATCCGCGATCCATCACCGCGCAGCTCCCTGATCCTGTCGGGCTGTTGGGAAGCAAAGCTGGTTTCATCTGGTGCCAGCCGAGATGTAAACACTGCTCAGTGCCAGGCAGGAACATCACAGCCCTCGGGGCACGTGGGAGTGAGGAGGGGGTTATTTGGGAATAAATAATAAACTCCTTGCACTGCTGGAAATTGTTGTTTTCAATCAGTATCGGGCTGGTTTTTCAGCAATGGCTTCTGCAGGTCTGTGGCTGACTAAAACTATCAAAAACAAGGGATGTGTTTGGTGATTTCCAAGGGTTTCAAGATGCTGGTATTGCTCCCCTAGGTGAGGGAAAACAACTGCTGCCTTAAAGGCAGGGAAAACATGGCCAAGTTGTTCAAAGTAGAAAGGACTGATACCCCCACTCTGCGCACAAGGCACAGCAGAGGGACTTGGAATGGGATAAAAGGGACAAATTTGTCAGAAAAGCAATAAAAGCTTCCACCAACAATAGCATGAGACATTCATAAAGCCATTAACTTTACCCAGGTTTTCTTAAACTTTTTATTCCAATCAGTGTTTTGTATTTCTAAATTATTTAAGATCTATTTCCAGCACATAATTAGACTGCAGGGTTTAAAAGCTTTCCCAAAGTAGGGCTGGAGCTTGGCACAATATGGCAGCCACCTCTGGCTCTGCCATTCCAACCAAATTGTGGGAGAAATTTCTTTATTCCTCCCTCTCTGAGAAAGCCATGACCAGTTAAATGTCCCTGGGTTTATCCCCCTCTGCCTGTGTGTGTCTGGAATCAAGGAAATTAGGAACACAGAATTAATCCTGTGTTTTATTTAGGTGGGAACTTTCTGCTCCTTTAATACCACGGATTTCTTCATCAGCAGGATTTTTCAGGGAGTACATCCCCATTTATTTACCCTAAAAGAGAGTTCACAGCCAGGCTGATTGGGTTTTTTTACTCCTAAGCAACACCAATGTTTTTTTTTCTGTGTACTGAAATCTCAGCTCCAGCTTTGTCAATATTTGGCCTTATCTTAAAGAACTCCAAAGCAGGGTCAAAGGAGAGTAAACTCTCCCTCCAGAAAGCAAACATCAGTTATTTAACCACTGCTTTGGGCAAGTTCAGGGGAGAAATGGCAAGAAAATCAAAGCCTGGTTCTCCAGGCAGAGCTGTTGTGCTTTGAACCCAGCGGCTGTCAATACAGAACAAATCTGAACTGCCCATGGGCAGGGTTGTATGGGATTTTGGGAAGGAATTGTTCCCTGGCAGGGTGGGGAGGCCCTGGCACAGAGCAGCTGTGGCTGCCCCTGCGTCCCTGGAAGTGTCCAAGGCCAGGCTTGGAGCACCCTGGGACATAGAAGGGGAACAAGATGAGCTTTGAGCTTCCTTCCAACCCAGATCAGTCTGGGATTCCATGATTGTGTTTCTTTTATTTTGGACTGCAAGAACAAACTATCCCCTCCATGTCTGAGAGTCTGAGAGCACAATTCCACCAGTCCTTATTCACAACTCTTTGCTGGAAGTATCTTGGGACTAAACTGCAGAATGGGAGGTGAGATCTTGGAAATGAAGGATGATTTTAGCACAGGAACTCCTGGGTGTAAAGTGCCAGTGGATGTGTTTTGGGCTGGGAATTGAAATGAGGATTCTGACCATGAAAATCTGACAGGTTCTGGAGCAGTGTTGGAGCAGGGCCTGACACTCTGCCTCAGGGTTGAACCCTAAACTCCAATCAAATCAAGATGAGTGCATCCAGTGGAGACCAGTGGCTAATTCACACCTCCAAATCCCATGACAAATTTGAGAACAGGTCCCTGAAGTAGAAGCCTGTGAAGGATTTATAAACTCCTTGGTGCAGTCAGAGCAGCAGAGAATCAGTCTGGGCTCAAGGAGCCCGTGTGTTAATTCCTCGCGCTTTTACAATCCCCCTTCCCACCCTTTTTATATCAATAGCAGCAATAATGTTCAGTTTGGGAATATTCCCTGCCTGAGCTTTCTGCTTCAGCATCATGTTCCTACAACATGGTCCTGTTTAAATTAGAAATTTAAATTTCTAATTTCTAATAGAAATTCCTGATTAGAAACCCCTCAATTACCTGCCAGAAAGGCTCTGCAGACACTGGGACACTCTGAAATTACCCCAAGTTTCTGGAATTTAACAGAGCAGCTCCTTTAATATCCCCTCTCAGCAGCACTGGAGAGCAGAATTAGCCTTTTGAGAGCAGTTTCACTTTATTAAATAAAATTTACGTGTTTGAAGAATAACCTGTGTAGCATCTGGAAAAGTTTCCATGGATTCATCAGGATTTTGAAGCAGGAAGATCTGAGCTGCCCCAGACTGTCCTGGCAGAGCTGAGCTCCAAACCTTGACCATTGCAGAGCTTCAAGGCCCTGGTTTTGCACCACTCTGCAAAATGTGTGTTTGCTCCATGGCATCTCTTCCTGCTCAGCTCTGAGACCAGAGGATGAAGGCTGAAGGATCAGAAGGGATGAGTCAGGAAATGTTTTGCTTTTCCTATATTCCCCCCAGGGTGGAAATTTTGGAGGAATCCCTGCTCTAAGATAACACTGATTGCAATTTCTTAGGTACTCTGTTTCAGCTAAGTGAAAAGAAAATAATGAGCCCAGTGTTTGGCCATGGAGATCTGCCTGGTTTTAAAAAAAACCCAAACACAGCCCAAATGTGTAAAAAGCAGGCAGTGAATCACTGGCAGTGGCAACTCTGTCAGAATTAGGAAATTAAGTTCATTAAAGGTGTGGTAACTTAATTTTCTATGCAAGCATGTAATGACGAAGGCCTGGGCAGAAAAAAAATGCTCAGCCATCCAATTTAACACAAACCCACCCAAAGTTGGCAGGGTGGAGCTCCCCAGCTCAGCCCAACCTCCTGGCTCCCTCTTTGGATTACTTCTGCCCTAAATTGACCAAATCAGCCCCAAACTGTGTCCCCTCCATGTCCCCTTGATGGGAGCAGTTGGGATATGGGGGTGCCACTCTCCAAACCTCCCAGAGGAGCCCCCACACAATTCCCTGCTCCACGAGGGAGGAAGGAGAATCCCAGGTGGAGCCATAGTCCTGCTTTGCCCTCATCCCCTCCTGCTGCTGCCCAGGACAGGTCACAGGCTCCTGTGTTGGAACCCTGGCTGCTGCTGAGAATTGGAGACTTTGTGTGCTGCCAGGCACTGACCCCCAAGAGAACACTGCACTGACCTGAGGCCATGGAGAAGGCTTCCAAAATTAAATTATAAAACTGGGATTGTGGGTGTGGAGTTTGAATAGAAGTGTGTGATATCACAGGGTGGAAAACTCAGAGTTTAAGGGTTTAGAATAGAGTAATAGATAAAAAGCAAGATGGAGGTTTTAGGGCAGAGGCTGCTCCTTCTTCTTCACCTTCTTCTCCATGGGTTTGGATGGTTTTGTGTAATTGGATAAAAATCCACATTGCTGCCATGGGTGGTTGGTTGTTGGGTTAAAGGTAAAAATAATTTAGGTGCCATTTCTTAATTGGATAGTTTTTCCTTAAAAGACCTTGTAGAGAGAAATAGGGCTCAATTTTTAGTTTGTTAGTGAAATACTGCAGAACTCACCCCTTGTGAGAGTGTAATATAGATAAGAAATAATAAACACCTGAACACAAAATACTGTCTTGTGAGCTTCAATCCCAACCCTGACAGAGGCAGAAGTTAAAGAACCAACATCCTTTTTGCATGGTTTTATCCATTTTTGTTCCCAAATATCCACATCTGTGGTGTCAGTCATTCTCTGAGCCTTCTCCATCACCCCCGGGACTGTGGCGGGGCTTTTCCCCATCTGAGTTCAGGGTTTGGAGTGCTAATTCCTTTAAACCTTTCCATAATTACACAAATGTGTTGGAATCATCTCATCCTCCAGTTAAGCATCCGCATTCCCTGTTGTTATGAATTTTCCATGGGGTATTTATGGATGAAGTGGGTGGTGGATGAAGAAGTCTCCCCTCTGATCACTGAGGGAAAATCTGGAGATAAAACCTCCTTTTCTCCCTAGACTGAGTCAACTTTCACCATTTCTGGACTCAGACAAAGGCATCAAACCAAAGAAACTCCAGCCTCAACCTCATTTTATGATCCTTTTAACAACTAAAACTTCACAACTGCCTTCCAAATCACTCTGATTGCCTTGCTTCTTCTCAAGATGCTTAAAATAAAATTAAAGAAAATTTGTTTCCCAAACAAATTCCACAATTTTACTCCTTTCTAATTTCCCTGTGGTTGCTCAGTCCAAACAGACCCTGGGTTAATTTACTGAGGGAGAAGGAATCACTCTGTTTATATCTTTATATTTAAAATAAGAATCCTGTCCATGTTCTCTAATTCTCTGTGTAGGGTTATTTCTATAGCCAAAATTTCTGGTGGCCTGTTAGCACTATATAAAACCCTAAAGATTTCCTGTTGCAGCAGGCAGCAGGTTTGACAGAAAAGCTGAACTGGATCCTTCCAGGGAAAGTCACTTTGGGAGACACCAAAATGCCACCAAAACTCTCTGCTGCACACATAGTCCTGTCCCTAATTCCCAGCCCAGCGTGGTCCTGCTTTCCTTGTTCTTGGGACTTGGAGGGGTTTAGGGAGCACTTAGGGGTGTACAGATATTTTTGGGGTAGTGCTGCAGTCCTGAGATCCTCGGGGATATTCAACCAGAAGTGAAGTGAAGCACCTTCATGGCTTCGTTGATAAGAACAGTGAACAGGGAGTGAAATTTGGGATTTGGTTTTGGTGCATCTCCTTTAGGATTCCCAACCCAGTGCCCCTGTGAGCTGTGCCCAAAAACAGGGATTCATTTACTTCTAATTAACCTTCAGTCCCAGAGCCTAAATCAAACTTTGAGCTGTGGCCTCCCAAGGAGGGGAAGAGCTCCAAGGGACTCTCCAGGATCTGTGGCTCCATCCTCATCACCATGGGCTGGTGGAGCTCCAGGGGCCCCAAAGGAATGGGGCAGGTGACTGGAACTAACGTGGATTTTTGACACTGCACATTTCACATTTGCTGTGTTTTCATTTCGCCTCCTGGAAGCTGTGAGGGTGAACAGTATTAAAACTAAAAAAGAAAAAAAAAAAGGAAAAAAAAAAAAAAAAAAAAAAAAGAAAAAAAAAAAAAAAAAAAAAAAACAGTGCAAAGCAACAAGGGAGGTTTCTGTCCAAAAAAAAGTCCAAAACTGGCTCCAATTGGACCTGGGTACGGAAATGCTGGAACTTGTACCCTCCAGTGGCAAAATAAAACAGGCTACCATTATTAGAAATTTTCTACAGCTAAAGATGTAACATCATAGCTAAATTCAGTCAGAGACAGGTCGAGCAACAAAAACCAGGAGCCAAGGCAGTCTAGTCTGGTCTGAAACCTGATTCAGGCACCAGATTATGAATAGATTTAACTGGTTTGCCAAATGAAAATGTAGATTTTGGCAGTGTTTGGGCTTCTTTTATTTTTTTATGTTTTTGGTGTGCTATATGTGGAGTCCTATTGCACGCTGTGGGGATATGAGAAAAGAGCCTTTTTATATTATATAACTGCTGGAGGCTCGTGTGAGTGTGTGTGGAATAGAAAGAGCACCCTTAACCCCATAAGTGCCAGAAAGGAGCTCTGCCTCAGGGCCCTGCAGGAGGGCTCAGCACCAGGAGCACCTGGCAGTGCCCAAGGCCAGGTTGGACAGGGCTTGGAGCACCCTGGGATAGTGGAAGATGTCCCTGAATATGGCTGGGGGGTGGATGAGATGATCCTTAAGGTCCCTTCCAACCCAAACCATTTTGGGGTTTTGTGTTCACAGCCAAACCGGTTCCACCTTTCCATACAAACCTGGAGAGATCCGGCACTCCCTGCAAGGCTGGCTCACATTTGGGATTGTCTGCCCACCCTTTCTGGGCTAACAACTCACACCGAGGGCTTCCTTCCTCCTTGGCCATTTGTAGAATCAAAGATTCACAGAATATGCTGAGCTGGAAGGGACACACAAGGATCTTTGAAGCTCAGCTCCTGGACTAATCATGCGTTGATTAATTAAAGTGAAAAAACACATTCATCTCCCTATCCTCTGCAAAATCATCTGAAACACCTCTGAGAGAGACAGGTGGGTATTTCAAAGTGAAAAAACACTTTTAAAATGCCCAGAGGCTGCAGTCCCCACATGTACAGCAGCAAAAACAAGCAGGAGATCTCTGGAGGTGCCTTTTGGTGACAGATTCCAGCTCTCCACAGTTGGTTTTTGCTCTGATTCCCGTCAGGTATGTGAGCTTGGAAGGGATAGAAAAGGTAGAAGTTCCAAAAGGAAAACACAATGGAGCAGGGGGTGGTCAGGGGAGGAGGGAGCAGATCCTGCTCTGTGCCTGCTCGTTCCCCCAGGAGTCCCTCCTGTCACACAGAGCCACCCCTGTCCCACAGCGCCCAGGGGACCCTCAGAATCACAGCATGGAATACTGTCAGGTGAAAGGGACACACAAAGGTCATCCAGACCAACTCCTGGCCCTGCAAAGGGCACCCCAAAATCCCACCCTCTTTCTGAGAGCATTGTCCAAACACTCTGTGAATTTTGGCTGTGACCTCTTCAGCTCTCCAACCCAAGGGCTGCTTTGCTGGAGGCTGGCAGCAGGGCCCTCTCCATAAAGCCATCCTCAGGTCACACCAAACATCAAGGAGACATTTCTCACCTCAGCACCTCTTTCTGGACTCTCAGTTTGCTCTTTCACAGAATCACCAGTTTGGAAGAGACCTTCAAGATCATCGAGTACAACCCAGCCCCAGCCCCTCAACTGAACCCTGGCCCCCAGTGCCACATCCAGGCTTTGTTAAACACACCAGGGATGGGGACTGCACCACCTCCCCGGGCAGCCATTCCAGAACTGTATCCCCCTTTCTGTGAAACACTTTTTCCTGCTATCCAACCTGTATTCCCTTGGTGCAGCTGGAGGCTGTGTGCTCTGGTTGTGTCAGTGCTGCTGGAGAAAGAGCCCAGCCCCAGCTGAGCACAGGCACCTTTCAGGAGCTGTGCAGAGTGAGGAGGGCACCCCTGAGTCTCCTTTTCTCCAGGCTGAGCACCCCCAGCTCCCTCAGTCATTCTTCACAGGATTTGTGTTCCCAGCCCCTCCCCAGACTCGTTGCTCTCCTCTGGATGGGCTCAAGTATCTCAATGTCCTTCCCAAACTGAGGGGCCCTAAAAACCCCTAAAAAGAGCCAGAACCCCCCTTTACCAGCGGCAGCCAGGTGTGCAGAGGGGACAGCACAGCACAAAGAGCAGGGACAGCTCAGAGCAGCACGTTTCACACTGGGCTGGAGCATCACCGAGGAGAATCCACATGCTGCTGGGGATGTTCATTAATCATCCAGCTAATTTGTTTTTACACAGGAGCGCTGACAGCAAACGAATGTTATTGTAGCAGCAGCGCTGCATAATCCCCACTATTATGGGTTTAGCAAACGACTGCTCTGTGTTCACTGCTGCTTCTTTCTCCATCCAACTGCAATTGTAAATTGTAAATATATCTATTTTTATTCCCATCTGCTGAAAGGAACGGCCCCACCAGCTGTGGCCAGGGGGATGAAAGGATTGCTGCTGTCTGTTTCTTCCTCCTCCCTCTGGTCCTTATCTCAGGAACATGAGTTGAAATCTGGCCCAGAATTTACTGAGTGTTCAGAGAGTTTTTATGAGGCGATGCTTTCGCAGGCTGCTATTGAGAATATATATATTTATATCCATGTACACACGTGGATTATTGTGGCAGAGGTTATTTCTCCAGTAAATCTCTCTCCTATTTGTACACAATGTGCACAGGCAGCATTCACACGAGAGAGGAAAATAATCCAGTGGTTAAGGTTAACTTGGGATTTGAGAGACCTGGGTTTAATTCTCCCCTCTGCCACAGCCTTCATTTTAGTACACATTACATTTCATACACATTTAATACACGCTATATGTTTATGTCTATATGCTCCATGGAAAGGGCACAGAGGACATGGTCTGAATTGTCTTCAAAAGCAGACCTGAACCCTCACTAGTGCTGGTTTTTTGAGGGGAATCCATGTTCAGCAAAGGGTTTTGATGAGCTTTGACCCTCATGGAACAGGGATAGGCTTGGGCATGTCCTTCAGGCCAAGAAAACCCCACCCAGCCCTTCCTTTCTGCCATGATGGCTGAAATAGATCTTGGAAACATGGAGTTGATTTGGGTTGGGAAGGGGCCTTAAAATCTCATCTCCTTCCACTCATTGCCATGGCAGAGACACCTTCCAGGATCCCAGGTTCCTCCAAGCCCTGTCCAACCTGGCCTTGAACACTTCCAGGGATGGAGCAGCCACAGCTCCCTCCCACATCCCACAGGGCGGGCCGTCCAACGGGAAGGGGTGACCCCAAACAATGACCAACCCTTTCAGAAGATCCTGAGTAAAGAGAAGGAATTCTTTTCCTCCCTCTCGCTCTGTTCTCCTCCTGGATCCTTCACAGAGCCAAAACTCAGGACACATTTTGTCAAACTGCTTTGCCATCATGGCAAAGTGGAGGTCAGGGAGCAAAACTGGGTCAAAATTCAACCCCTCCATGATTTTAATGCATTTCAAGCTTAACTCTAGGAATGGTTTTGAAACAGATGGGCACCTGGTCTTTCCCAACATGGCAACTCCCTGCTCTGCGTTATTTGCAGCAATACACTCATAAAAATCCAGGGAGCCAATAAAGAGAGGAGAGGAGAGGTTTCAGGTGTTTACTGGCTGTAAAATTATTAATACCAGCTTCAAACATGTGATTGTGGTGTTATTGCTGATTGTACAGCATTAAAAAAATCATAACAATAAAATATAAAAAATAAAAAATGGAAGACCGTTTGTTGCAAAAGTTTCAGGGTCGGGCACGTGGCCTTTATTACACGGAGATTTTAAACATTTGTTGCTACAAATTTACAACAGAGTCCTGCAGAAGGGTTTGTGAGCGTTCATTTTAACCGCTCACCGAAAAAATAAAAAAGACTAAACCCCCAAATCCTGCTTAAGGAGGACCTGAGGAGATACAGAAGAGACCAAACCATAAATATGTTGACACCCAGCTCTACCTGGGCAGTGAATTCCCCCTCCCTTACCTGTTTGCCTCCTGTTTTTTGTGGTCTCTCCCCCATCAGGAAGGCTGTGGTTGCCCTGATTTGCTCACTCATTCTGTTATTAGAGGAGATCTTGCCCTGCCCCACGGGGACCCATTTTTCTGTCTTCACTCTGGGATCCCCGTTCATCAACCCCGCGTGTCGGGAACCCAAAACACGTCTCTGCTTCTTCCTTCCCCTGTTCTGCTGCTCAGACCCTGACAGCCAAAAATGTGTCCGTGTGCTTTATGCATGAGGAGAGGTGACTACTGATGCTCGCAAATGTGTGGTCATTTTTTTTGCCTGTCAGAAAATCAGCCCCTGGAATCACTGATGCCTTGTGAAATTACAGTCTAATGTAACCAGCCGGGGTATAAAGTAACCAATTTCTTTATTTTTTAAGAAAATTGTTCTCCTGGAGGTTGAAACACAAAACCAAGACATGGATGAAGTTATTTTTGTCCCAAGTCAGGGGAAATTAATGAAATAGCACCTCCCATTCTGTTGACATTGGCCAAGGTTGCCAAAGTCCTCAGTAATATTGGGGTTCCCGTTATGGGGAATGCTGTAATAACAGGAGGGATTGGGAATATTATACTGGTGGGAATGTCCATGTCAGAGCCAACAAGAGGAGTTAAACCCATGCTTAACTTGAAGCAAATAATCAGTTGGAGTCCATAGTTACAGGGCTGTGATAAAATATCTCCTTACACGCCAGATCAAATGTCATAAGGAAGAATCTGTGTCCTGAAATCCTGATTGAGACATCAGAATCCATCAGCAAATGTTGCCTGGAAAATAGAATTCCTCAATAGGTATCCAGGAGTGGATGTTCATATTTAAAATGCTGAGTTTTCTCTAATTGCCTTGATTGTTTTTAATAATGATGACATGTTCAACGCTGTTTTTTAGGAGCCGCTTCTTCCTTTTCAGTCCCAGAGTGCAAATGTTGCCCAGTAAATTCCAATAATTTGTCTTGTGCTTTCAACTCCTTCACACAAGAGCCACGGGTTCTATCAAACTTGGCATTGCCACCTCCACGATATGAATTTGGGAGGGAAATGGCCCAGGGAGGCCAAAAATCCACAGGGAAATAAGGAACCCCTTGGTGAGAACACCACATATTGTTCCTGGCCAAACCAGCCATTATTCAGCATCTATTTTTGATAACAATCTTTGAAAATCCAGATTTTTTGCACAGATATGTTGGTTTACTGCAGTTCTCTGTGGAGTCTGGCATTCTGCACTGCCAGCTCTGCACTGCAGCAAAAACTCCATCCCAAATAATTTGTCCAGTCAACAATAATCGCTCTACATATTAATAAAAGTGGCTTGAAAAGTTCAATATGGGAGCAAAAATTTGTTTTAACTCCGTGTGGTTTTGGAAGCTGGAATTGACATTCAATCTGGTTTCTGCTACAAAATGTCTTTGACTGTGTAAGTGTGTAATTATATGCCTCGATGTAATTAATTGGAGGACATTATTCTCTTCTCACAGAGAGAAGAGGGATTATGTGGAGTTTCATTTGGCTCCCAGAGACACACTTTCCTCAGAGTATTTCCAGTGTCATTTTTTTAAATTTAATCTCTGTTTATAGAAAACATACCTAATGAAGAGCCAGTTAAACAGGCATCAGAGGAGGAGGGGTAATTCCAGCCCAGTTTCCACTGGTGTTCCTGTGGAATAACCCCATCCATCATGGCAGGGTGGCTCCTCAGGGATGTGAGGATGGGGATGGGTGAGGAAGGAGCTGGAATCAACCCAGGCTCTTTCCCCATCCCAGTATCCCCAGTGCCAGAGGTCTGGCAGAGATCCCATGGAGGAGAAGGATGGGGTGATGCAGCAATCCCCCTGTGGATTCAGTTTTCCCTCTCCCTCTGGATCCTGTGTGGAACCCAACCAGGGATGTGGACCTGAGCCTCATCCTGCTCCACAAATCCCCCAAAGGATCCCTGTGACAAGGAAAAGCTGCACTCACATTTGGGACAGGAATAAAACCCTAAAGGACATTGCAGCATCGTGTGGCTCCTTCTCCTCTCCAGAGAGAGACCCCATAAACATTTCCCTTCCCATGCTCCCAGAGAGACCCCATAAACATTTCCTTTCTCATCCTCCCCGTACCAACTGCTGCAAATTGTCAGCAGGGTGTGAAACCCAAAACCTGCTCCATGAGGATCCTGTTAGGAGCAGACCTTTGCCCAGGAGCCCTCCCTTCCCCATCCCATCCCGGGGTGCCCCCTCTCCCCCCCAGCCCTTGTACAGCCTCCAAGCTCCCTCATGGAAACAACCCCATGGCTCATTTTCCACTGCGGCTTCGTGCTGGATTTCAGGCCCTTATTTGCCTTTTCCTGACGTGTCGCCCATCACGTTCTGATTATTGAGAGTTTTCTTTTGAAGAGTTACCTGAGGTGAAACCTAATTGGGCTGGAGGAGGATGCCAGGGCTTGGGAATGCTGCCAGCACCTCCAGGGGCTCCTGCATGGACAGCAATCCCATCCCTGTTCTGGCCTGATCTCAGATCCAGGCTGTAAAGAGACACCAGAGATAAAGCCTGGGAGAGAGCTGGGAGCAGCAATGGAGCCACTCCAAAGCAGGGAGACCAGTCAGCCTGTAGTAGAATATTTAATATTTAATGTTTAATGCGTATCAAATGTCAGAGTGCAACAAAGGAGAGGTTTCACGGCTCCTCACTCCAACCCTGGAAGAGTTTCCAGGCTCTGGCTGGATTTGGGAATCCAGTAGTGGCTACCAACACTATCCCTTAATGCTTCAATAAAAATATTCTGTTTATTCTGCCTTATTCTGGCATTGCAGGATGGGTTCTGCCACCCAAAACTGTCCCAGGCGTGTCCCAGGGGATGTGGGGCTGATCTCAATTGCTTTGCTGCCCTCAGGGACTTCACTGGCACTGCTGGCATGGCTGGGAAGGGCTTGGAACTCTAGATTATCCTGCCATGTCCATGTATTTAACAGTAATTGACTGAAAACAGCAGGGCTGAGCTGGGGTTGGTGTCGCCACATCAATTCCCATTTGTTTTCCCTTCAGTTCCCACCTGCTTTCATCTGTTTCTGGCTGGGCTGATAATGATTAAAATGTCAGGTCCAAAGTCTTGGCTCTTCCCAGTAGATCCAATTAAATGCTGGTGGCGAAATGTCTTTATTTTCCTTCCTGCCTATCAAGGTGCCTATAATGGGTGTTTATTAACAGAAACACAAGGGAGGGACAGGGCTCAAATGCCATCACAATTCCTTGTCTGGACATCAAGAACTCATCTAAGACAGAATTACCAATGGTAAAACCAGTAAAATGTGTCTGCCTTGGCACTTCAGAGCACAAACGTCAGCTAAACATCCCCATCCAGTGATTTTCAGGAGGTGTTTTAAAAAGAACCATTTTATCAGGATGGCGGGGGGGAAAAATGAAATTGAGAACAAGACATTGAAATGGAGCTGAAAAGGAAAAGATAAATAAAACATTGAAACAAGTTCGATTTTCTCTCTCACGACTTCTTTTCACTTCAAGCAAGCACTGGAGAACATTTTGATGTGGTCTGTGGGATTGTTCCCTCAGAGATGATTAAAAACAAATTCCCTCAGCCATCAGGGCTTTTGATACCATCGTGTTTTTCCATCTAATTTGATCAGCCCAAACGATGACTAAACTGGGAAGCAGCGCCAGGGCGACCAACCCTCTCCCAAAGAACATTTTCCTGAGCAGAGGTGGCAAAGGCTCCTCCAACAAACTCTGAGTTCCCATTTTTAAGTGTCCAGCAAACCATGCACGTGTGCACTCACACAAAAAAACTAAAGAAACCAAAGCCTTTATTTACCGTTTCTCTACAATCAAGATGGTTTAGAGATTAAGAGAAAAGGAGAAGGGGGAGAGGAGGGGGAAAAACCGCATGGGAGGGACAAAAAACCAAAGCCACGTTTTCTATCTCATCTTACTTTTTTTTTTTTTTTTTTTTTTTTTTTTGGTTTAATTGGGTTGTTTTTTTTTTTTTGCTGTTTCCAGCCCCGTGTTGTGACTTTGACAAATGATGATGCAGGGAGAAGATTTATGTGGGGTCTTGGAGCATTAACACATTATCACGAGCAAAACAGAGCCCTTGGCCCTCCTCTTTGGGGAGCCATTGGAAACTTTTTGGGAAGTGATCTATGGGCCCGAGGCCATCTCAGGGAATGCTGCGGTGCTGCCCCTGGATGGGCTCTGGGACAATGCCCAGGGAGAAGACACTGAGCAGGGGATGAGGAATGGTTCCTGAAAACCCCTCCTGGAAAGGAAAGAGGAACCCTCTGCTCTCAGGGGAGCTGAGTGTTGAATGATTTAATGGCTACCTTTAGGAAGTGCCTTTTGCTTTATTGCTGCCTTTCTTTTTTTTCTTTTTTACTTTTTTTTTTTTTTTTAATTTAAGGGCAAGAAATGGCTCTTCCCTGGTTTTCACCTCACCACCCCAGCTCAGTGCCCTGCAAAGCCACAGCTTGAGCTCGTCCTCCTTGCAAGGACTCCAAAGCTGCTCACAGAGGGCCTGATTGATCAGGATGTTCTGAACTGATCATTTGTTAAAAAACAAAGAAAAAAATTAAATTTAAATTAGTATTTTTTTAAAAAGGCCTAAATTAAATATATTTGCATTTGCTACAATTTCTGAGTTCACTAGAGAGCGTTTCCAGTGTTGCCAGCTCCATCCTGGATCCCTCTTCCTCAAGAGCAGGCCTGCAGCTCCCAGGATTAAACTGTTCACATTTTCCACAGAGCTGCCAGAAATCTCATGGAAAACTGGTGGGATTCTCAGAGCTACTGGAGGCATCGGCCCAATGCTCTTTATCCCCCTTCTCTGCCAAAAACCCTTTAAAATCCTTCCCATTCCCTGCCCAGAGAACTGTGAAAAACTCCATTTGCACTGATTCGTTGTCCTCCTAGAACCAAATATCGGATTTTTAACACTTCCCTAGCATTAAAATTGTCTTAAATTTGTGGACTGAATACCAGCATTCCGGTGACATTTCATTTTATTCTCCAATCTGCTTTGATGTCCAAGAAAATCACACAGAATTTGGAAGTTTTTGTTTGAATTCTGGTTTATCTCTTGCTGAAACCTCAAGGCCTTGTTTCATTTTCCAGAATTTTTGGATCTGAAATTCCAAGGAAGAATTAAGTTTTCAGAAGGATTTAGCTTCAAACAACCAAAGCAGAGATAATTTGCAATTCCAGAAGAATTTTAGGTGCTTTTTTTTCAGGAATTCGTGTATCTTATCTAGAGCTACATAAGCTTTAGAAGGCGCAATAGTCTCACAGAAATTATTGAGAAACTTTGGGGTACCAATGAGAAAAATGCACATAACATTTTTTTACAGACATGAGAAACTGTAGAAATTCTATTTTGAGCCCCTAAAAATTAGATTGATTAAACTGGTCTCATTGGAAACTCCATTTCTTGAGTTAAATATTGGCAATATAGGTGCCATAATTGAAGAATTAAGCAATTAATTTCTTATCTACAGTGGTCTGAATATTCTGTACATCTTGGAATGTCACCATTTATTTGGAGATCTAAGTAAATAAGTAAAAAAAGAGCTAACAAAAAATGGAATTAGCAGAAAATAATTGAAGTTTCAATGGGTAAACTTAACACAAGAGGGTTCTTTATCACTCCGAAATCTGCTGCACATCCATGTTTTGACCAGAAATGCCCCCGCAGGAAGAAAAAAACCCTCAACCACCCTCATTTCATACACAAACCACCCAAATTAAACACATTTTATAAACAATGAGCGGGGAGAGCAGAGATTTCAGGGCTCCTGTGGAAGATTTGAAGGTGCCCAGAGATAAAGAAAACATTTTGGAGGCAATGACTTGGATCTTTTCAGCACCATTTCCAGTGTGGCGTGGCAGGATGATGGATGAGCCTGCAGCAGCCTCGTGACAAATTGGGGAATTCTGACAGATGTTGGATGCTCAGAGCATTTTTCACTTGAAAGGGAGCCCTGCTCTTCAGGTGCTCCCAAGTTCTCCATGGAGTCTGGGAATTCAGTTATCTGGAGGACAGCAGATTTCTGGAAAGATCATCAGAGCACCCAGCAATCCTTGTTTTCCAAATTTTATTATGTGATGTAAGCAAAATGCAGGAAGGATAGCAGGACAAAAATCAGGGATTTAAAACTGGATGTTTAAAAAACTGGATTATTAGGGATGATGGGATGGCAACAGCAGTGTGGTCGTGCTTCTCCAGGAATCTTCTTTCAGGAGATGGGGCCTTTTATTACCTTTTAAATTTATTTTTGCAACCTGTTTGCTCCTGACATCTTACAGTGTGGCGGTGGCCTTCTCAGTACCGTTATTATTTCCCTGAATTATCAAACACAGGGCCAACAGGGAAAAACAGGGATTTTTGGATCAAAGCCCCAGCGTGAGACAAACCTAATCTCCAGGAACCACTAATAATCCCAATTTCACCAATTTCCTGGTTTGGGAGCAGTCTCAGCATCCCAGGAGCAGCTCAGGGGAATTTTTTTCCAGGTCTGAGCCCCTCCTTTCCTTGCCTTGGTATTGAGATAACCTTTACTGCTGGGTTCATGGCTTTGCATAAACCCACGTGGCAGAATCTGCTCCAATATTTTATCATGGATAGGGGGAAAAAAAGAGGGAAGAAAAGGGCATTTTCCCCAAATAATACTGCTCAGTGTTGCCTCCAGCCCCGCTGGCGAATCCCGGCCCGTGCCGCTGCCCTTTCCCTGCTGGACAAAAACAGAGCAGTGTTTGGAGAGAGCCCTGCTGTAATTGTGGGCAGTTCTATGGAGGGGAAAAATAATGTGGTTTGTCATCAATCTCCCGGTGTGGCACACAAGGGCTGACTTGTTGAAATTTTGTAGGCTGTATTTACAGAGAAAACAGAGGCCTGGTGCTGTGCAGGGCCCTATCAGGCCCCAGGTCTGGAAGAATCATATCGGAGCAGTGGGGAAGGCTTGAATCATAACCTTGTAGGATAAGCTAATCCATGAGGGAATGAAAATTGCTCTGCTCCTGTGAGCAAGATCAAAACCCGGACAATTTAATTATTGGGGAGTTATTTGTGGGTAGAGACACAGACTGGTTCGAGGCAAGAGCTGCCAGATGGAAATCACTCACGTTGCTGTTTTACACAGCTACAGGCAATGGGGGAAAGGAAGGATGGATGGTCCAGCCTTGGGAAATGCAGGATGGAGGAAAACAAGGTGATGGGATGAGGCAAAGGCACTGAAAGGGGCTGGTGCCATGATGATTTTTTTGCCTTTTCTTTTTATATACCTCTCATATATTCCCTTACATGTCTCTGATGTATTCATAGTATGTATGTATATACCTTAACAGACATACTTATCATTCTTTAAGTCAAATATCTTAACATAATCCTAATATTCTATTAAGCCAGAAAACCAAATCCTAAAAGCCTCACAATTAAAAGCCAAAAAAACCTTACGCTATCTTAGAAAACCAAAGCCCCCTCTAGAGCATATCTTATTAATTAAAATTAAATCCATCTAAAAAGATACTTTAAGATAGAGATGTCACACTATTCATTTAAACTTCTCATTAAAACATCTTTGTCAAATATGCTCATTTGCAAAGTCTATAAAATTATATATGCAACAAACAATAAACATACATTTCAACATATCCCACCTTAACAAATTTTTATACCATAAAAATCCTTATTCAATACTGAAATAAAAACTCTCTATCCCTTAACTATGTCTAACTCTTAATTTAAAGACCAAGGAAAAGGCATCAGGGTAACACAGCTCTAACTGAGCCACCATTCAGAGAACCTGTAATTATTGTTCTCATCCTGCTGTGAGCAGATTCAAATTAGGAGAGCATAAAGCTCCTGATATTTTTCACTTCTAGGGAATGTGTAAGTTTTCCAGAAGAGGAGAGCAAAGGAAAGGGAGAAAAGATGGAAAGAAGCAGAAATCTGGGATAAGTCACACTAAATATCCTACCAAAACAGCCAGCATGACACAGTCATTTATAAAAAGCACATTTTGCTTTGGTTATCTTGTACACAGCTTTCATCAAGGTACTGCCCTTTATTTTCACTTGCCTGTAAAAATGACCTGATGAAAAGATGGATGGGTTTTTGAATTCAGTGTATGAAATGAAACAGGAGGGCCAGGCTGGGACATTTGGGAGGGTTGCACTGCTAGAAACCATTCATTTGTGAGTACCATTGACGGCCTCCTTCCTTCTGCTCTCCCTCACTACGACTTCTTGGTTTGGGATTATTTTTCAGGCTGATATTACGATGTGGAAGCCCTTACATGAAGGCAGAAGATATTGCAGATCCATCCAGAGCCCTGCTCCAGCTGCTTGGGACAGAGCTGTCACATCCCCCTGTGCTGAGAGAGCACAGACACAGAACAGGGGCTGCGTTGGGCTCCATTTTTGCCCTGTAAAAATCAGGCAATCCGTCTGTGGCTGCAGGATCCATTCACAATCCATGGAAAAGCAGCTCAAGAGAAAGAGCCATGCCTGGAGCAAGGTGTGATGTTATCACCCTTCACCAAAATGTGAATTCCCAACTCTTCCCAGCAAGAGCTGCACCTAGCCCTCCAAAACAAGAATATCCCAGTCTGGCTTTCCCTGGAATGAGCTCTCTTTGCAGTCCATGCTGGATATTTTCTTTTTAATGTTGTTTTTCTGCAGAATTAAAAACACCAGGAAAGGTAAAACTCTCCCCGTGCAGCAAACGGCCTCATCCTGCAATCTGACCATTTTTCTCTTTCACCCAAATAATTCTGGAGGAGATTTCAAAATAAAACAGACTCTACCTTTTATTAATATTGCCAAATGAGTCACCCCCATGCATAGCCCTAATACATAAAAGGAGCATTTTCTTTTGCTTCCATAAAAATATCCAGAGGGCAGTGGCAGGGAGAGTAAATTGAGAAGACCAAAGTTAAACAAAACCAGTCTCGTACACTTTCTGCAACTTCATTGTCTGCTTTGCCTCGTACAGGAGGGGGGGAAAAAAAAAAACAACTCCTGTAGGTTTGCACTGAACACGTTCTAGAGTTAAAGAAATTGTCATGAAGCTCCAGTGGCTGTTTGAAATCACTCCCAACCTGCACACACAGATGGGATTTGCATTTTCTGCCTCGTTCGGCCCATGGCAGGGGAATTGCTTGCAGTGTCACCCCCAAATCATCTGAAATTTGCCCAACTTTTAAGTCCAAATCCAGGCAGATTTATGGGGTTTTTTACTGAAATGGATGGGTTCATTTATGGGGCTGAGCTGCCTGGAGAACACCGAATTCCAGAGAAAACTGAGTGACCAGGCTGGACTGAGGTGCTCTCCAAGGCTGAACCTCCCTTCCACAGAATCCCTGGAACTGTGGCTCTGTTCAACCCAGAGCCCCTAGAGTTTTGAAATGAAGGGGAAAAAATGACATTTCTTTTATGATTTATTGACCAAATATTGGAGCTTTCAATATTGCATTGCATTGCAGCTCCAACCATTACAACTGAGAAATAAAAAAATCCAACATGGGTCATTGCTTTGACACAGAAATGCTTCAAAATTCAGGGATTTTTTTCTTTCTAAAGAGTGCTATATTCATCTCTGGGAAAAAAAAATTAAAACGCATTTTCAAAGCAAATCTGGAATTATTTTTGTCATCCTACAGTAAGCAGGATTCAAATTAGGAGAGCATAAAGTTCAATATATTCTGCACTTTTAGAGAATGTGTGAGTTTGCCAGAAGGGAACAGAGAAAAAAGGGAGAGAAGCAGAAAACTGGAATAACTCACACTACATATCCATCTAAAACAGCCAGAATGACAAATATAAAAATATCTAAAATATAAAAAATAAAAATATAAAATATTTAATGGCATCATCAAATATTCACTATATAAAGCAGTTTTTAGATCATTATGAATGACTGGAGATCTCCACTATTAATTCCAGCCCTGCTCAATTCACCCTTTTTCCTACTGGCATCATTTTGAAGAGCATTTGAATATAAAATGAGGATTTTCCTGCCTGTTTATCCACCTCAGGATGAAAATACAAGGCACAAGACAAGGAATTTAATGAGTTTGCCCCACAGACAAAGCAATTTCTGCTCTCAAGACTTTTTAAATGAACCTCAGGGATTCTGTAATGAATTGATTCCCATTTTTAGTCCCACAGAAAGTTTCTCCACTGCTTCATCCAAAGCCCATCGGAAACAATGGAAATTTTTCATTTCCAACGTGGGATTTTGAATAAGACCCCAAGCAGCCATGAAATTAAAGAAGCTCTATAAAATGAAACATAAATACACCCAGAAATCATCTTTAAACTGTTCAGAATTTCATGGAGAATGATTTTTTTTTTTTTTCACTACAGGATTTTGAAATGCTTTTATGGATTCAGAGGCAGGAATGTGATTTCCCATCAGATGTCAGGAGCTGGCTTGCAATGTCTGTACAAAAAGATCTCATTTCTCTTCTTTTCAGTGACACAGAATTCCCATCATTCCAGAGGGAAAATAATCATTCTGCACGATTCTGGAAAACCACCCTGAGTGATACTGTTTGTCTTTTCAAAAAGTGCTAAAAATACATGAAAATTAACAATTTTCAATGCATCTCCAGAAGTTCCTGACTTAAGTTTTCAGATTTAAAGAGTTTTTAAGGAGTTTTGCAGCCCTTTGTTCCAAATGCACATGTAAGATTTTTCCACTCAGCTTCTGTCTTCCTCTCTCTGTTCTTCACATAAATAGCTACATAAATATATATATAAATACAAGTTCTGCTATGTCTGTGCATCTATATCCTCCTTTTTAAGTGCTTTTCAGCTTAGAGAAACTCAGCCCCTCTTGGTTAATTCCAGCACCAGGGGCTTTGGGGATGGATTTCAGCATCAATCCCCCAAAGCCTTGTTCCCTCACCCAAGTCAATGATTGCATTATTATTTCTTCTTCTGTCTTTGAGGGGCTGATGAGATCATTTATTGTTTTTAAGGGTTAATAGAGCCTGTCAGGGTCTTTTTGCCTCACTGCTGCTGCAGGATCAGTAACAGCTCCCAGTTCCATGATGCTAAATCAGACCACACTTTCCTGAAGAAAAGAAAAAGGGGAAAAAAAGCAAATTTAGCATGGAGAGAGGAGAAGCAGTTCAGTCTGGTTTAAAGGAAGGGAGGGAGGGAGCCAGGGGGAACAGGGACTAACTTTGGAGAGAAAATAACAAACTTTAAGTCCTGAGGTCTTTCCTCTATATTGAAAAGGCAGTTTGGAAAGGAAATTAGTAAAAACAAACAGAAGGTGCCAAGGTTTCTTTATCATACCTGGAGTAGGATATGCTGAATTCCACAAGGCCTCGAGCTGGCGCCTGGTGCTGCCTTGGAAAAAATGGTACCCACGGCTCCATAAAATGATCTATTGGGACTTCAAAGTCGTGGCAGCCCCGTGTGGCACAGGATGTGCTCAATTAATTATGTGATTTCTAAATGACAGGGGTTGGGGAAAGTAAAAATAATATAAAAAGGGCAGGGAAAAAAAAAAGAGAGAAAGAAAAAGAACACGCTGAAGAAGAAGGGGAAAAAAAAAGGGTTTTTAAAGAAAATAATATTAGGGGGAAAATGGGAGAAGTAAACTGAAAGGCCTTGTTGTCTGTCTGCCAAACAGCAGCAGCAGATAAGGGCCGGGGTTGCCGTGGAAACTCAGGCCCGTAGGAGACAGAATCCAATTTCAGAAACCACAAAATCAACATAAACGTGTGCAAAAATAAAAAGGTTTGTTTGGCAAGTAATGAGGAGAAGGCTCCCAATGTATAAAGCAGATGAACCGGGGTGACCTCGGCCAACTTTGAGCCATAATAATGACGATGTCCCACGTAGCTGTGGCACCTCTGGAAGGAGCAGGGACACGACCAATTCCTACCATCCAGTTGCCACCCTGTTCTGGAATGTCCAGTCTCCCACCTCCCTCTCTCTTTGCCCCTCTGCCCTGAAACAGGAGGAGTGAGGAAGGAGGAATATTCATTAAAGCACTGGGAGTAATCTCATTTTAAACCTGCAAAGAGGATTCAGAGCTGATGCTTTTAATTCAGTTTTCACCGAGGTATTGCCCATTAACAGTGTACAAAATCATTATAGATTAAAACAATTTCTCCTTTCTTGCCCTCAGTGTAGCCAGGGAAAGACCTTAAACTATTTTCAAGTTGGGGAGACTTGGCAATTACAACTTTTGCTGTTTTCCTGGGAAAAAATGTTCTAGTGACAATGACAATATAAAATTCACATCACTGAAAGGACACCAGAACCTTCCAGCACTATCATTTGTCACTGTGTGAAGAGCACAATTACACATTCACGGGGGTTTGAGCTGCTCTAACGAGAAAAGGGCTGGAGGTTGAGGGGGAACCCATGGGATTCATTTTTCCACACTTTGTGTGTCCCCAATACTTTTATTTTATGAGTGCTTCCATAAGCACAGCAACCTTGTCCTTCTCCAACCCTTAATTTGGGGGTTCAGTTCATGTTTTACTCCCAAACTGATTGTTTTTCTGCTGTTTCCATAGAATCATGGAATGGTTTGGGTTGAAAGGGACCTCAAAACTCATCTTAAAGCCATGGGCACCTTCCACTGTACCAGGGTACTCCAGCCTGGCCTTGGACACTTCAGGGATCCAGGGGCAGCCATAGCTTCTGTAGGAATCCGTGCCAGGGTCCCACCACCCTGAGAGGGAATAATTCCTTCCCAAAATCCCATCTAACCCTGCCCTACAAATTCCCGGGGAGCACAGCTGAGATCTTGAGCACTGCAGACACCTGGGAATCCTCTAACCCCACCCAAGGTTGTCTTGGGCAGGAAAAAACCTCAGGATGGAGCTCAGAGCAAAGAGATTGAGGAAAACCTGAGCAGAGGAACACCAGATCTTCCCTCACTGTTACAAATAATCTGCATTTTCTGCCAAATTCAGAGCAGCTTTTCAGGGGTTTGAGGGAAAAGCATTTCTGTGTCACTGCTCCAGCAAGGGCAGGGACAGCCTGCGGTGGCCTTGTGGGGACAAGCCAGCAAAATGTGGGACAAGCCAGCACAACGTGGGAACAAGCCAGTACAGTGTGGGGACAGCCCAGCACAATGTGGGGACAAGCCAGCACAGTGTGGGGATAACTCAGCATAATGTGGGGACAGCCCAGCACAGTGTGGGGACAGCCCAGCACAGTGTGGGGACAGCCCAGCACTGTGTGGGACAAGCCAGCATAATGTGGGACAAGGCAGCACAGTGTGGGGCCACAGGTGGGCCTGGCAGGGATTTTTTTCCCCTTCCCTTTCCTAAGATTGGCTCTGTCAGCAGCACCCGGGGGTGGCTGGCCTTCCTCTCACAGGCCAGATTTGTCACCTGGCCTCTAATGTCCCCAGAAAGGGAGCAGTGCCAGCTTGCCACACTCAGAGCAAACAGCAGGGAGCTTTGTTTGTCCTTGTCACCCGGGCGCTGCAGGGCTTGCCAGCAGCTTTTCCTCCTCCAGGCATTCCGTGGGTGTCCATGTGGCCCCAGGACCTGGGGAGGGGACAAAGGGACCAGGAACCCCTCACGGAGCCCGGCGGCCTCTGGAGCTGAGGGGGAACAGCAGAGCAGGCTGAGGGTTGGTGACGAAGAGCTCTGTGTTCCCTCATGGAGTTATTCCAGCCTGGACTTTCCTAAAGCACCCACAGGTTTGCAGGAATTGGGATTTTTGCATGGTCGAGTGGGCCCTGCTGAGTTCTGAGGGCTCCTGGGGAATTGTGGCCTGAGGATGGGACTCAGCTCACCAAAAAGGAGCTCCTTACCCACAGACAGACACCAAAAATCAGTGCCAGTCCCTAAACTGGGATCCAGAGGCCTGGAAAAGAGAATTTCTCCTTTTCTCCTTCACATTTCCACCAGGACGAGACTCAGCTCCTCAAAAATTAGCTCCTCACGCAAAGGCAGACATCAAAAATCAGTGCCAGCCCCTCTGCCAAGCTCCAGAGACCTGGAAAATAGAATTGCTCCTGCTCTCCTGCACATTTCCATCAGGATGGGATTCATATCCCCAAAAAGGAGCTCCTTACCCACAGACAGACACCAAATTCAGTGCCTTGCTGAGTGCTGAGGGCTCCCAAGTAATTGTGGTGTGAGGATGGGACTCAGCTCCCCAAAAATGAGCTCCTAACTCACAGACACCAAAAATCAGTGCCAGTCCCTAAACCAAGCTCCAGAAGCTGGGGAAAGAGAATTTCTCCTTTTCTCCAGCACATTTCCACCAGGATGGGACTCAGCTCCCCAGAAAGGGCAATCACGCCAGCCCCTAAACTGAGTTCCAGAGGCCTGGATAAGAGAATTTCTCCTTCTCTCCTGCACTTTTCCACCAGGATGGGACTCAACTCCCCAAAAAGGAGCTCCTAACCCACAGGCAGACACCAAAACTCAGTGCCAGCCTCTCTGCCAAACTCCAGAGGCCTGGAAAAGAGAATTGCTCCTTCTCTCCTGCCCATTTCCACCAGGCCAAATATAATGAGGGCCTATATTTTAATGGGCAGTAATGTTTAATATTTGACATTAGGTAAATATGCTCTCCATGCCACCAGAATAATTTCACACAGCTTCAGGGTGGAGCTTTGAAAAGCTGCTGGGTAATGGAGTTCAAACTCTCAAGGCTGGGACTGTTTGGAAAGTCCCACCCTTAATCTGGGATCGTTACAAACCTTTCCCAGCCTATAAATCTTTGGGTTTGCAAGAATGGTTCCACCAAAAAAATAAAAACCCAACACCTGAGGTCAGATCTTGTGAGGGTGGGGGTGCTCCTGAGGACAAGCAGTGATGTCACAGCAAGGAAAATTTCTATTTCTGCAAAAAATTAAAAAAAAAAAAAAAAAAAGAAAAGCCTTGGCTATGTAGAGCCATGGAAAAGGACATAAAGAGCAAAAATATAGAGCTGAAATGTAAATATGTTTTATGAAATATGGCTCTGGGTTTGTCCATGCCCCACAAAAGGGCTTGAAATATATGGATATATTGTAAAGTATTTTTTTAATAATTTTTAAGTACTTTAGCAGTCTATCTAGGGCAGTTCAGTGGATGTGAGCAGTAGGGCTGGGTTTAAAATGATGGATATTTTAGAATGAAGCTATAAATCTTTCCAGGCTCACAATCTACTTCCTTTTGAAAAATGGGTGATGGCAAATGGAAATTTACAGCTGTAAGGAATCGTGTTTGGTGTCGATGCAGCAAACATGGAACTGCTCCTTTTGAGGTGGGATTCTCCTCACTGTCCTCAAATCAGATGGGACAGATCCACAAAAAGGTTTTTGGAGAGGATGCACTGATCCAGCAGGGATTAACTTCTTCAAAATGCTGCTTAGTGCACATGAGAGCTTCAAATTAATTCAATGAAACAATGAAGAATTTATTAAATAGAGCAAACTTTAGGGGGGGGAATGGAAGTTATGGGGGATTTTTGAGCAACAAATCAACTTTCCTGAAGTGGTGCCTGGACTGCAGCAGTTTCAAGGTCTGGGTTTGGTGGGATCAGAGTGAATCCAAAGCAATTCCAGGTCAATCCAGCTGCTGCTCCCCTTTTATTGAGAGTGCTCACTAACATCCCCATCACCAACAACCCAGCCCCAGCGTTATCCTGGGGCTCTGATTGGAGGGAAGAGGCAAAATGTAGGATTAACAGGGCAGTGAAAGCAGCTCTGAGCTTCACCCAGCTCACAAATAACACCTGGGCCATTTGGGATATCAGCCCTGAGGATGGCTCCTGTTCCCAAACACTGACCTCGTGACCACTCCAGTGTTTCCTGACATGTCTCCTCCACTATTTTGCTGTACCAGATGATAACAATGTAATAAATTCTCCTGAAATAGAATAACAGAGCCTCCTTAAACCACAACATTGAGAACCGGACTTGTTTTTCAAAAGAAAATTAAAGAGCCCATTCTGTGATTTATCCTCTCTTGCTGCGGGTGCAAGGCAGAGCTCATTTTTCCATTAAAATTCAGCTGCTCTCCGAGCACAAGGAAGAAAAATGCCTGCAAACAGCACATTTGTTAGGGCTGCTTGAGCTGGAATAAACTCCAAGTTGCACCTTTTTCTATTTCATCCATCTCCCAGTGCTGTGCTGTCTCATTAGGGGGATTTTTCAGGACTATAACAGCAAATAGAGGTGCTCAGCTCTCCCTGACTCAGCCCCCAGTGTGGGTGATGGAGTTGGGTGGCTGCTGGGGACATTTTCTGCCCAATGTCCCACCCAGAACAGCTCTAAGCTGAAAACCAGGCAGTGAAATGAGCTCTGGTTTTGGTGAGGTTGATTAAGCAAGACAAAATCAATTAATGTCTGAGACCTCACAGGTTCCTGAAGGCAAATTGTTCCAATTACCAGCACCTGAGAGAAAATTAGGAGCAATTAAAAGGAGCAGCTGGGATTTCACTGAGTTACTCTTGTCACTGTCATCTCTGTTCCATTCCAGGCTCATTAAAAAGGTATTTTGCCCATTACACTTTTCTTTAAGGGTGGCATTTTTCATTTTAAATAGTTCCAACCACACTTTGTACATTTGGAAATTTCCCTGAAGTGGAGATGGGTGAGGGATGTGAGTGTTTTATACTGACTGGGGTTCAGGTAAAACTTCAGCAGGGGCCGTTGCTGGTACAAATTCCAAGAGCTGATTTGTCTGAGAAGGCTCTGGAAAATCCACAGCTTTGGCCTTCCCGTAATGCCTTCCTCAGAAAAACAAAGAAAAATCCATTTTCTCTTCATCATCTCCCCTGAAACAAAGCAGTAGGGGCTGATTTTATTGGGAAACACCCCCACAAACCTGAGTCCAGGGAAGGCTTCATTCAAGGATCTTTGAAATATGAATTAATCACTCCCTCCAGTTATCACACAGAACTTGGGAATTTAGATTTCAGTTCCTCAGCATCACACAGGAAACAGGAATCCCAGTTTATGATATTCCCTTAGAGACTTTCTACCCTTAACTCATTTGAACCAAAAGACAAATCCACTCTCCATGGCCTGGCACTATCAAATCCAACTTTCTCCATCTGACCTTTCCTTCCTGTCCCCAGTCATTCTGCTCCAGGCCTTCTCCCACCTGCATTCCCAAATCTTTTGGCTATTCCCCATCACCTGCACCCTCAGTCTCATCCCAGTGCTTTGGGTGGTGGGGTTTCCATGGAGCTGTTCATGGTGGAAGGGTTCCTGCCCAGCAGGGAAGGTTCCTGGGCAGTGGGAGGTGGGATCAGCCCCAGGAGTGGGGAGGAACAAAGGCACTTTTCTTGGATTTTCCGCATGGATTGACCCAGCTCAGCTCTTCACCTGGTCTCCATCACTGCTGAATTCAAATCCCTTTGTAAAAATGGAGGCAAATCCCAGCAGCAAAGTTGAGTACAAATGTCCACAGTGAGGATTTTTTTTTTTTTTGCAAGAGATTGCAGCCATGCCAAATCACTGCCCAAATCCTGTTGGGAACAAGGCAAAGAGGAATAGTTGGAGATCATGGAATCATGGAATCATTAATGTTGGAAAAGACCTTTAAGATCATCAAGTCTAACCAGCACCACCATGGTCACCATTAAAGCACGTCCTCAGGTGCCACATCCACAGGTTTTTTGGACACTTCCGGGACGGTGACTCTACCACTTCCCTGGGCAGCCCATTCCAAACCTGACAATCCATTTGGTGAAGAAATTCTGGGAGATAGGGCACTGTAACAGGCAAATGGAGAGGGGATGGGAATTGCTGTCTGGGACTGGAGCAGGAACATGTTCCTGTGTAAAGGAAAGAGGGAGGTGGGCAAGAACCCTCCCCAGGGAAATGAGAAGGAGAGACCAGGCAACAGTTCCAAGCAGGACTAAGGAAAAGACAGAGAGAATTCAAGCCACACTTTTCAGGGAGTCAGGACTGCGTTTGTTGTTGGACATTTCAAAGGTTAAGAGTGTCCCCAGTGAAACCCCGGCTCTTAGACTGGGAGGTACCACCCAAGGCAAAAAAAGAAAATTAAAAAATAAGCCTCACACCCACCAGTCTGCCACCAAATGTGCCCTGTCATGTCGAGGGACTGCAGGAGGAGAGGAGAGGAAAGCAGCTCATTCCAGCCCTAATAATTCTGATGATTCATCGCTCTGAATTACCCGAGCTCTTTGGGGACAGGAGCAGCAGGATCCCGCTGCTGCCTTTGGGATAATAAACACTCCTGGTAAACACTCCTTCCCCAGCCCCTAAATATCCACCTCACCCCAAAAATGAGTCACAGCTCCCACCCAGCTCCCCCGTGCTGAGCACCCTGTGCCATCCCTGTGAAAGCCTTTGGGATTTGCTGGATAAATAAATAAGTTTGGGATTTATCACTTGGGATGGGGATGCCCAGACACACGCACACGTGTGCACACTCACACTCACACATGTTTCAGGGGGAGAAAAAGGGGTTTTTTGGTCAGAGGGAGCAGGGAGGGCTCCGTGCCAAGGAAACGCCAGCGAGCGGCGCGTTCCTCCGGAGGTGTTGACAGTGGATAATAAATCCCGGCCTTACCTAACATTTACAGGAACATTAGAAAATAAAGTGAAACGGCGTGAGCTGGTTCCCAGGGCAACCAGACAAACACAATAAACAGGCCTCAGAGGCAAGAGTAACTTACACCATCCTCCTGGGGCTCAAATATATCACTTTACATTAGCCTTCTGCTGGGGCTGCTCCTGAAAGCTCTTTGTTTTATTATTATCTGAAAAAAAAAAAAAAAGACCAAAAAAAAGGTATTTTTTTAGTGCAGATCGGCGTGAAATCGAAGAGTTCCTTTGGTTGCTGGTCTTTATAGGTCTTTTACTGCACATTAAAGCTCCTGTGCAAATAATAATGACTATTAATAAATCTTTATAAAGAACTGCGTCCCTCTCCTGCAGAAGAATATTATTAATAAGGTGCCCAGAAGCCAGAGCTTTTGCTGGCCCAATAAAAACCGGTTTTCTGGGGTGTTTTTCCTCAATACAGATACAAAATTAACTGTCAAATATATGGGGTGGCTAAGCCAGATTATTTTCCTGATTCAACAGCCTTCCTCCAACTCTGCCTGTAACCAGACCTTGGGTTTGGATCTTGCTGTCACTAATTTTAGGGGAATGTCATGGACCCAGCCAGGTCATAGGAGCTCAGGCTCATTAAACCCCAGCACAATCTGTACAAAACCATGACATTTAGTTCTAAAAAGCAGCCAGTAAATCTCTCTTCACCTGCCTATGGTGGGCCTGTGCACATATTCCATCACTATTTTCAGATACAATCCCTAAACACATAATTTTCAGGATGACACCGTCCAAGAACATGGAGATGAGAGCAGGAAGGTGAGATTTTGAGAGGCAAAGCAGTTGTGATCAGTTTGGGAATGCTGTGACAGCTTTGGGAATGTGACCTTAGAAGTTCTTCAGCTTTTAAGACCACCCACATGTGATTTACCCCCTGATGCACCACCAGTGCTGAAGGGACAAATTTTGGCCATTTTTCCCCAGTCCTGCCCACCCACTGCTGCGAATGTTGTGCTCCAGGCTCTCTTATTTATCCTTGTTGAGCCACCTTTTTGTGGTTTTCCGGGATTGTTTGGGCTTGTGCTGTCCCACAAGCACAGGATGGACAAACACGGGGAGGCTCCAGCCTGGAGCAGTGTCCTGGTCCTTCTGACTGGGATAAACTGGGTGAGTCAAAGGCAGCACATGGAACATGTGAATCTGGGAATCCTAAAAGAGGCAGCAGGACTCACTCAGTTCCTTTTCCTCCACTCCTGAGCTGTCCTTGTGGGAAAAGCAAGATGGGAATTGCCTGGAAACAAAGGGGGTGCCAGTGAAGAGCCCCAGATTTCCAACAGCACTCCAGCAGCCTCCTCCCTGTGTTCTCCAAGGTTTTCTGCACAGGAATGACACTTGGAAGAGTGGATGCCAGCCTGGCTGACAAGGGAAGGGCGGGGTGATCACATGTTCCTGATTTCTTTGCCACATTTAGCTCCATCCTCTCCAGACTTGCTCTGGGATGGAGTGACCCTGCCAAAACCAGAGCTGCTGCTGTGAGCACATCCCCCTCCTCCAGCCTGGTGGGTAAAAGCTAAGTAAAGGCAGAGCTGACACAGTGGAGGTGGCTTTTTTCCCTTTTTTTCATGACTAAATCACTGCCCTATTGATGACTAATTAGAATGAGTGAAGTCCAGATGGCCAGAGCCTTTAATGAGGCCAATTAAGGATCTGAATGTTTTCATAACGTGCCCGTTTTCCTAGAAAGACTAAGCAGCAATGGAGGTCCCACCTCCTGCTCCCAACCCAGGCCAGCAACTCGATCCTGCAGGACTTAGTAACTAAAAGGTCAGCTGTGATAAGGAAGAGCCCAGTGCAGGTTTTCAGCAGGGAGGCTTCGTGTCCTGCCTCAGCCTCCAAGATTTCTGCCAAAGTTCACCCCAAACCCCTTAAAGCCCTTTATTGGGAGGGGTGTCCAGCCTCACTGTCTCCATCTGATGGGGTTTTTTTGCAGCTCTCCTGAGTCATGGTCATGAGGAGAGGAGCTGTAACACCATGAAGCAGAATTTCCTATTTCTAACCTGGGCACGGAGCAGCTCACGAGGTTTCCACCCTTGTTTTGCAGGTTTGCAGGAGGGTGTCCAAGCAACTGCTCTGGAGTGTTTATTTGAGCTCCAGGAGCTTCCTGAGGCTCTGTTGTCCCAAGGGCCATTTCTGTCTGGCCACCTGAGGTTTGCAGGGCCTCCATTCCTGCCTTGCAACACCACCTGAGCACCTCTGCAGTTTTTAGCCTGTTGTTTTTAACAAAACTGCTGTGAAAACACTTGGATTTTACAGGTGGGGGATGCAGGGGGAGAAGGACTTTTTGTGTTGCACAGAAGGCAGGAAATAAAAGAGAAGATCCCCAATTTCCCAGCTCAGGCTGGAATTTAGCTGCCAAATCAATCCATTTGCTCCTTCATGAGGGAAGCAAACAGAATCCAATTATTTTAAGGTCAGGTATCTGCACCTTGACTCTGATTATGAAATGCTCTTGGACAAAGAAAACCTGATTAAAATGCTTCCAGTGGGGATGTTCAGATGAAAAACTCCCAGACTTGCAGCCGCTTCTGCTTCCAAGTCACTTGAGGGATGCAAAATTGCTCTCAGTCCCAGACTGGTCTGCCGGCACAGAATTTAAACATTGTTCTGTTTTATAAATGAAAACCCCAATTTTTTTTAATCCTTCTATTCCAAACCATCTTATTTTTTTAAGCAGCAGATTTTTTGGATTTTAATAATCCAAAGGGCTGGATGAAGAGTCCATTTTAACATTTCCAGTTTTAGAGTAACTCCACCTGATCCTCAACTGGGTTTCAGGGTGGCTGAGGTGTTCCAGGGCTCCTCAGGTGAGTGAGGTCTCTCCCCGGGAACGGCAGCTGAGGAATTTTGTGCATTCCAGAATGTCCAAGGGCTGCTTGGAAAGGAGCACGTCTGAGTGCAGTGGGCTGGATCAACCACAGACTCTGTGAGGTTTGTGGTGTGTCTGAGTGGAACAATGGCAGCCCCAGTCCATGGGAGATTTCCCGGATCTGGAAGGTTTATATGGATTATATACATTCCATGAAACAGCCCGTGGGCTCCAGGAGAGCTGCAGGGCAGTGGGATCCTGGGATGTGTGGGAAATCACAGCAGTGCTGACAGAATTCCTGCAAATCTCACCCTTCCCAAGGGTCCCAGGAGGTTGGGTCCCAGTCCTGCTGAGGACCAGACAGTGACTACAGTGCAGAAAACAACAATCCTTGTGATATAAGACCTGGGTTGTTGGTTTTTTCCCTCAAAAATCACAGGAATACCAGGCTTTAGGAAAACTGCTGCTCTAAAATCTCCACCTTGGCTGCTAAAACTCCCAAGCTGTTCCAGAAGAGATTCCCTACTGGAAGCATCACTGTAGTTTTCAACATGTGAGGGCCAGGGAATATCTGGGACAATGAACCCAAATGAACAGAAATAAATAAGGCTGGAGATAAACCCTGGGTTGAGGAGAGAAGACCAAATTCTCTAACCTGATGCTGAGGGGCACTTGCTTTCCTTCAGGACAGAAGAATGCGAATGAAGTGCCAAATTTCGTAGAATTTCATGCAAAAAATGCACCTGGCAAGGGGGCAGAGTCCAACATCTGAGAGCAAATGGTTGCCTGGGATGTATTTTTGGGGAAATGGGGATTTATGGGGAGAGTCAGAGAGCAGAACCCCTCAGATCTGAGGATGAGGGAGCAGACAGAGCCTTGCAGGAAGCACGAGGCCATTCCAGGGCAGAAAAGTCTCCTGGGAATCTCTGACGTATTTTGGGGCTGAGCTGAGGCAAACAGGAAAAGGACTTAGGGCAGGGGAGAGACAGCCTAAAACCCTGAGGTTGGGCTCCCTTTGTAGTTAATTGTGGTTATTTGGGGTGCTTTCACTCGTGGTTTCTATTCTTCCCCTCATCCT
This sequence comes from Onychostruthus taczanowskii, assembly GCF_017590055.1. NCBI lineage: Eukaryota > Metazoa > Chordata > Aves > Passeriformes > Passeridae > Onychostruthus > Onychostruthus taczanowskii. The sequence goes on from NW_024500350.1 coordinate 7,352,728, forward strand.
TGAAAAATGTGACAAATTCCATAAGGTTTCTGACCAGTCCAGCCCTGCAAAACCATTCCCACATCACAGCTCCAAACTTTGCTTTCTGTGCTGGACATCCAGTGCCTTGAGGTTACCCAGCTGGTGGAAAGCTACCAGGCCTATTTCTCCATGTCTTTTATTCTTCCCTGATTTATTTGGGTATTTATTCCCTGATTTGTTGATTGATTGATTTATTATTCCACCAGCAGTTCCATCTCAGCGCTCTGAGAGCTCAGAGAGCTTCTTGGCCAGGCTGATTTTTGGGATGTTCTCTCTCAGGTTGCCTTTGATGCCTCAGCTCCAGCTCAGCCTTCCCAAGGCATCACCTTCAGGGTTTGATCTTCTCTCCCAGCTGGGTCTGAAGAAGGGAGCAGAGCAGCTCCTGGCGTGGAGTCTTCCCAGCAAGGACACATTTTGGGGAATTCACCTCCCTCACCAGCTGCTGGAGCTGCCTCAGGCACCTTCTCCTTTAAAAGGAGCAAAAAGCACCTTGTGGGCACTGAAAACACCAACCAGCATCAATGTGGTCACCTGCACCCAGCTGGAGTCCCACAAAGGGGTGTCTGAACAGTTCTATGTCTGCAAAACTAAACAGGAGAGCTCCCTGGGACTGACTGAAAACATTAAATTATTGAAACTTTAGTATTACCTTAAGTCCAAATTTACAAAAGGACATATTCTGAATGGATCCAAACAAAGCCATTTGGATAGGAGTGAGGGGACACTAAAACGGTTGGAAGAGTCCACATTAATTCTTCCCAAATAAAATTATTTTAGTTTGAAATGTGAATTGTGTATTGAATGATGCCCTCACTCTCTGTGAGTTTTGGAAGTGCCATGGAGACAAAGAACTCTGCATAGTGAGCACAAACACAGAATCTTTATCTTTTTGAGATAAGATCATGGGGAAAAGCTTTTCCAACTAAAATGTGGGATATCAGCAGCCAGGTCCTTCAGAGGGAAACACAGAATCCCTCAGTGGGGAAGTGACAGAACCCCTGGTGTGGAGGTGTGGGTTTCTGTGGGATCGTGTGAATTTTGTGGATTTTGTGGATTTTACAGATTTTGTGGATGATGTGGATGGTGTGGGATTGTGTGGGATTTTGTGAGGTTGTGTGGATTCTGTGGATTGTGTGAATTTTGTGGATTTTGTGGATTTTACAGATTTTGTGGATGATGTGGATGGTGTGGGATTGTGTGGGATTTTGTGAGGTTGTGTGGATTCTGTGGATTGTGTGAATTTTGTGGATTGTGTGGATTTTATGGGTGATGTGGATAGTGTGGATTTGTGTGGGATTGTGTGGATGGTGAGCATTGTGTGGATTTTATGGATTGTGTGGACTGTGTGAATTTTTTTCATTGTGTGACCTCCATAAAGCTTCTCCTTTGCCAGGCAGCCAAAACCCAGTGTCTTTTACACTCCATGGCCACAACCCACCCTGCTCCCACCAAAATGGGCCAAAATCCAGTGATTTCCAGGATCAGGGGACCTCTATGAGGAATTTTTCACATCTCCAGCAGATTAAAGTTTTCCTCCACCAAGCAAACCCTCCTCACCCGAAGGGACTCTCCAGGCCAGGAGCTCCAAATCCTCTCGGAGCACACTCAGTCAAGAGTGCCTTTAGTCTGAATTTGACATTTAATTGAATGGAATTGGAGTTGTGGAACTCCCCACTTGTCCAAGTGGGAATCAGAGCCCTGGTTCCATGGCAGCTCCAGCTGGGCTGATTTTACAGACCTGCAATGGAATTCATGAGCCACTAGCTCCCAGAATTTCCAACAAATGTCACCAAGATTTGTTGGTTTTATAGGAGGAAAACTTCAGGCTGAGTTTTCAACAATAAAAGCTGTTTTAGTCCCTTTCCCCCATTTCTAGATTAGGGCTGAATGTGCTTTGCTTTGCTGCTCTGTTTTGCCTTTAAGTGCCTGAGTTTCCTAAAAAATAAAGGGGAAGGAGCAGGGAGGGAACATGGAGTTTCTTCCAAAAAATGTGATGAATCCTAATGATAAATAGAAGTGAAAGATCTGTTCTTTGGGGTGCCACAGGAGAGCAAGATGTTCCTACGAATTTATAGCAGAATAAGAGGAGGAAAAATAACTTTCTATCAACTTCCATCAGATTTATTTAAAGAGGAATCAAAGAATAAATAAATAGCTGATTAGGCTGCCCTGAAGTGTTATTTAGAACTGATTTAAGGAACACGGAGAGCAAAGTCTGAGCTAAGATCTGATCTCATTAAGCCTCCCCAGCACTCCTTGGCTTCTTTTCCACTAAACAGCCAGGGCTGGTCTTTGACAGAAACACTGGGGCTTGAGAAAATTAAAATATTCCAACAAAATGCCTGGTTTTCTGGAGAAAATCAGGTTTTTCTTAAATAAAGATATATCCTGGAAAACATTAGAAGTTTCTTGTCTTTACTGGAAGCTAAAACATTTCATTAAATGCCTAAAAAGAGTCTGTTCAGAAGGAAAATCTCCACGGATTTTGGAAAAGTGTTTCAGTTGTCTCCTTTTTGGTCTGTGGGTGACTGGGATGGGAAACTGGGGCTCCCAGTAAGGGATACCCCAAGATAAGGTGGGAAAATTGGGCTTTAATTCATCCAAACTGCAGCTCCCCAAACTCAACACCGCCAACCTTTCACCTTTTCCAAGTTAAAATTCAGTTTTAACCCAGCCAATTCAAGAATGTTCTTTTCCCTTCCCCTTGCATGACCCCCACCAAACCCTGGGATATTTGGAGCCTGGGGAACATTTGCCATGAGGGAATGGCACGGAGCTGGCCTTGGGATTGGAGCTGGAGAATTTATGGCTAAATTAACATTACAAATGGAAACTGTCCTTGCACGAGCCCTAGGAGCTCTGACAGCACAGTCAGCACATCCAAGTGGGGCTGGAAAAAACTCCCTCATTCCCTCGATCCTTCAGGGTTGTTTTGATCTTCCCTGCAGTTTCTCTGTCCCAGAAATCATCTGTTCTGTAAATGATCCCCTGCACGTTCTGCAGCTTCCACGCTTTCTCAGCCCTTGCTTCTTGTAACCATGTTTTTTTGGGGGGATCCCTGGATTTTCCTCCTAAATTCTGGATTTTTCCCTGCCTGCCCTCAGCTGTCCCATGGTTATCCATGAGCAGTGGCTTCCAGAGCAGTTGGGTTCCCCCGGGATGAAATTCTCTGAATAAACATAAGATCATTCCCTTTTTAATTCCAAGTTTACAGGGGGTCCCCACCGTTATTTTTTGCTCAAACCAGGGTGCTGAAAATCTGTGGACATGGATTTTTTTGGGTATCTGTGCACAATTCCATCACTGGCTGAAATGTTTGGAGGAATCCCAGGGTTTACTCATTATCACTTTAACCACGATCCACAAAGGAGGGGGCACAGGGGGAAACATCCAAGGAAAATAGATAAAATCTTATTCCCAGTGTTTTGACATGGTTTGCCTGGTGTTTACAGGATGGGATTCCTGCTGTGAAAGAGAAAGAAAGTTATTATTTTTATTTTTTTTTTCCCAAAAACAGGAGGAATTGGCTTTCTATGACAGTTTTCTTTATGAATTCTCCAGAAGGAAATTCTGCACCGTGGGGAAAGGGGGGCTGGAGCAGAGCAGGAGGTTGGGATGATGCCCTGCAGGGGTTGTAACACCCTGGCCACACATTCCCAAAGCTCCTGAACCCTTCCACCCAAAGAAAGGAAAACTTGACATCAAAATCCCCTCTAAAACTCCACTTTGGGAAGTTGGGCTTGGGGCTTGGTGCCGGCTCGTCTCCCCTCTCCCAGCTGGACCCACTGATGATAAACTAATGATAAATAGAAGTGAAGGATCTGTTCTTTGGGAGAGCAAGATGTTCTTACAAATTTATAACAGAAAAAGAGGAGGAACTTTCTATCAACTTCCATCAGACTGATTTAAAATATCCCTGTAAATCCTGCAATAAGACCATGAGTAGTCAGTACCCATCAAGTTCCCTTAGCTGATCAAGATTATTTAAATTTCAAATATTTAAATATTTAAATATTTAAATTCCCTCCCCACGGCCCAGCCAACATCCCGAGGCTTTCCCGACCCCGGGATCCCTCTGGAAAAGGCGGAGCCGGAGCTGGGAGTGATCCCAGGTTCTGCAGAGGAGCTGCTGATGAGCTGCTGCCATCCCAGCTCCTGTCCAGCCCCTCTGCTCTGAGCCCAATCCCATCCCTGGAATTACCACCAGGAGCTGTTGCCTGCCCATAATCACTGCTCCCTCACTCCATAACTCCCCGCACCAAATCCCACCTCCCAAATTCCCAGACTGGCCCGAAATGCTGGGAAAAGAATTGGCCCGTCAGCTCAGGAAGGCTTTAAAAATCAAAAAAAATAAAGGTTCCAGCAATCAGGGCTTTTTCTCCCCTCTCAAATCCCACATTTCTGGTTTATTTTTTTGATTTACTTCCACAGGAAGCTGAGGACATGGATTCTTCTCTGTCTGGCAGTGGGATACTGAACTGTATCTGATTCTCTGATTTATTCACAGACAAATCCTGCTGAAAAATTTCATGTGCTCACTTGAAACTTTCAAGGATTTAGACACAAAATTCAAAATATCTAAAATGGGCCATATCCATATTAAAATGCTGGATTTTGGCAGTGTCGTAATAGCAAAAATATCAGTAAGTTAAAAATAGCAGTGTGGGTTTTATCCATGATTGGAAAATCAAGGGTAAAATACTGAATAATATAGGACAAATATTGCTGAATAATCAGTAATATTTGTCCTAGGAATGCTGCATATATTAATATTTCAGATGAATATGTCAATGTTAAAAAGGACATAGTTTGGAACATGCCCTCCCTTTAAAAATGAATGTAAAACTTGGTTTTTAGGTTTGAGGAAAGCACAGCAGAGCAAACCTGTTCATCCTCTCACAGCAAAAGCAATTAATAAATTAATATTCTGCCTTGGTACGGCTGTAAAATGGTTCCCACCCCGCAGGATTTACCAGGCCAGTTAATCCCTGACATCTCTCTGGAAAATGATCCTGATTGCACAAGAGGAGCCCAGATTTAGTCAGGACTCCAAGTCATGGCACATCCCAGAGCAAAAGGCTCCCTTGCCCAATATTCACTGACAGCATCGAGCTTGAATTTCATTTGGCAAAGCCATGGGTCTGATCATTTGTAAATATCTGTAAGTAAATTTGGGATTATCAAATAAATGCTTTGCTCTGGATTTCCTCCCTCCTGCTTCTTGCAGGATGGGGAGAGGCTGAGGGTTCCTGCTGGGCAAAAAAAGGGATTTCCCTGCAGGCTGAGCAAGTGCCAGCATGAAAACGCAGGGCTGCACCTCCCCAAATAGATCTTATTGTGCCAAAACTCCCCGTGGATTAGGGCTTGTGGTGAGATTTGAAGCAATTCCCACCTTTGATTGCCAGGATTGCTCCCACACCAGGAGTAGCTGCTCTCCCTGAACAGGAGGATGATCCTGAACACCCCACTGGACCCTGGGTTTCAGCACAGGTTTCTCTCCTCTCCATGTGATGCCTTTGGAAGGCTGAGCTGGAGCAGAGGCTGGACAGAGCTACAGAATAAAGCAGGGATTTATTCAAAGGATCTCCTCCATGGATCCACCTTGGGCAGCACAAGAGCCCAGCCAGGGCTGCACCCAAGATGAACCAAAATGGTCCCAAAATGCACGAGCGCTCACGGGGTCTCTCCCTGGGATCAGCTCTGCTCCATGTGCACATTGCAGTTCATTGTCCAGTTCCAGCTTTAGCCCATCCAGTCCCATCCTGCTTGTTTTTCTCTCTCCAGCCCACGGTGTTTGTGCTCTTGGGCTGAGATTTGGATCATTTGTCCTTGGTGCCCAGCTGGAGCAGGAATTGGTTTGTCTCCCTGCTCTGTGCAGAGCTCACCATCCCCTCATATGAAGCTCAGAATTACACACTAAATCAGCACAGAATCTGAAAAATAGAAAAGCTAAACCTGAGGCATCACATGGCTTCAATTTGTGTGATTGGTTTACTCATTAAATATTCCATTAAACTGGAGAAAAATCCCATTTTCCCACTTCAGACTAAGATTAAAGCAGTGCTTAATAAAGCAAGACTGGGAGCTGTAGCACACCTGGAAGGTGAAATCTGGCAGTTCCAGCTGTGAGCTGCAGCAGCAGACCTGGAACTCAGATCCTCTTTGAGCCAAAACAAAAGCTAGAGAAGGAGATTGGCATCTCCCTCCTGGCCCTGGCTTTTTTGGAGGACTCCCGAAATGCAGCTCCACAATCACTTTCCAGCCAATAAAAGGCAGAGACACAGATCCATAAAAAACTTTCTGCATCTCATAAAACATAACATGCAGTTGCTAAATTAGAAATTCAGATCTTCCATGTACTTGGCTGGCTGGAAATGGAGACTGCAAATTGCTTGTTAGAAACCACAGCGTGCTGGGCTGCTTTGGGTTTATTTTCCCCCGAAACTCCCTCTTCCCACTCTGACATCTTTTCTCTTTTTCAGACCAATCTTTCAACCACGGATTCCGAGTCAGAGGCAGATTTGGGTTTCAGTCTCAGGTCTCCTGCCCATTCTATTACTCACATAAAACGCTGCAATTAATTTATTGCAGTCTGGCCACAGTTGTTTTATTCATCACCACTGTGGAGCTCCCGTGAATGACACCCAGGAGAGGCAATATCACCTCAACAAAACCATCCTGATGAAAGAAAGCTGAGAATTTGGGGAGAACCAGCCAGCTCAGGTACCTCCAGTGTGTTTCTGAGGTGATATTTCTCCCAGTAAAACATGATTTCATGTGATAACGAGGATACAGCCTGTGCAGGGAAGAAACTGTGTAGCAAACACGTGTGGGAAATGTCAGAGAGGGAAAACACCACTGGAAGACACTGGAATTCAGCTAAACAAGCTATGGCAGATCCATGGATTTATCAATTTAAACATCACACAAGGAGCTGGGATGAAAATACTGCCTTGAAAGGAAGGGCACATCCAGCAGGGAAATGGTCCCAGCTCTTTCCTGGGGGTTAAAATGTGGCTGGGGAGGATGTGGAAGAGAGAAATGACCTTGTACAAGGAGCTCTGGGACAGCCACGGGGTTCCTGATCCCCTCCTGTGAAGAGGATTGTCCAGCCACAGGAAAGGCAGATCTGGGGTTCTCCAAGCCTGACTTTGCAATTTAATTTTGATCAGCAAAGGGAACTTGATGGGTACTGACTACTCATGGTGTTATTTAAGGATTTACAGGGGGAAAAAGATGGATCAGCCCTACAAAGCAGAGCTCTGGGCAAGCTGGGCCATGGCAGTTGGCCTTTTTCAGGAGTCTGAGCTGTGTTTTGTTTTAGAAACATGTACACATGTCATTGGGGTTTATGGGCTGCAGGTATTCACCTAATTTGACTTTTTCCATCTAAACTGGTCTGTGTGAGGCTAAATCATGGCCTAGCCCTGGTCTCACTCAGTGATTTCTTTCTGCCAAGCTGAAGTGCTGAAATGGGCTCTCATATTTTTATTCTCTATTTTTTTTTTCAGTCAATACCTGCAACCCTCTGAAGTTCCAGCAGCCTGGGCCACTGACAAAACCCTCTTGTGGTGCTCCCAGCCCATCAGTTTTTCTGCCAGCTCTCTTTAATGGCTGTGCAGAACATGGAAAGGCTTTGCATGTTCAGGAAGGACTCACCAAAACACCCGGCTGAGACACCGAGCTGGGCTGTGTCCCCATGACACAGAGCCGTGAGGTTCCCAGACTGCTGCTCAGAAAATCCAGCTCCGTGCCCCTGCCCAGCTCTGCCTGCTGTGCCAGGAGATGTTGAAATTGGGCCTTTATTTACCACAGTGGCACTGACTTCATGCACCACGGCCCTTTCCACTGGGGCTGCCTCAGCCAAGGTCAGCATTGCGTAAAGCAGGAGCCCACAAATAGCAATTTCTTGCTATTTCGGAGGAGAATTACCAGTTCTGTTTGCATCAAGGAATCCCTGCTACACTCGGGACGTGGCAGAGCTGACTTAGTCAGAGTTTCTTGGATTAGGCAGCAATAAAAAAAAAAAATTAAAAAGAGAGAGAGAACGATGAGTCAGTGCTGAGTGAAAATGTGCTCTGAAGCTTCTCATGGAAATAAAACCTCCTGAAAAATCATCTGCTGGGCTCCTACCCCCATTTGGGTTATATATTGGTGTAGACATGGGAATAAACACGTACATGTAAAGATTCAAGCAGGAAGGAAGCCAGAAATGTTTGTGGATAAAACAAAAACAGCACCAAATTCTGGGTGGAGGTTAGCACAGAGCCCAGGAATAAAACCTCAATCTGCTGAAAGACCCACACAGCAAAGCAGCACCTGCCCTTGTGCCTATTTTACACCAGAATTAATGCTTTGGGAAAGTCAATTCTCAGGAAGAAATGATCCTCTGGTCCAGATCTGAAAGCTGTTTGGATGCCCAGCTCTGGGTGGAATCACAGCGCAGATGTTCTGCTCATCTTCTGTCACGTGCCCGGGGCAAGGCAGGGACTCGGAGACATTGTACAGGTGGGAACTTCTGACTCCAGAGCACTTTTGAGCCTTTTCTTCATGGTTTTACTCAGAAAACAGCTTCCCTGGAAAACCTCCTAGATCCACAGCACAAGGGAGCAGCATGGGCATTCAGCAAGGTGCCTGAATCACGGAATCATGGAATCATAGAATAATGGAATTGAATTATTCCAATGCCATGGGCAGGGACACCTTCCACTATCCCAGGGTTCTCCAAGCCCCATCCAGCCTGGCCTTGGACACTTCCAGGGATCCAGGGGCAGCCACAGCTCCTCTGGGCAACTGTGCAAGGGCCTCCCCACCCTCATTAAACCACTTTAATCCTTTAATGAATTATCATCTGCACATTGCATCTGTAACAGGAAATAAACATTGCTGTTCTTTTTCCTGATGGAGTTAATTCAATAATTAATTCCAGCTGAAGAGGTTGACTGGTAGTTATTTGTTCAGGTTGTTCTTATGGTTGTTGTGCCTCAGAAGGTACAAAATGAGTGGGCAAAGAGCAGAAAAACCATTCCAAAAACAGGGATACAAAAACAGAAACAATCCAGAAACGATCCAGAAACTGGAATGTTCCAGAAACAGGGATCCAGAAACAGAAACAATCCAAAAACAGAACCAATCCAGAAACTGAACCAATCCAGAAACAGGAACAATCTAGAAACAGAGATCCAGAAACAGAAACAATCCAGAAACTGAAACAATCCAGAAACTGAAATGATCCAGAAAGAGCAACTTCCATGTGTTTTGGTTTCTCCAATGAAGGTTTTCCAAGATGCTGCCAGCCCTGGTCTCTCTGCACCCCCAGAGCCCCCTCCTGCATGGTCCCCCCATGCCAAAGAGGCACCCCCAATTAAACACAGCTGCCAACCCCACAGACACTTTGCAGTCTCAGGGACCACATCCACGCAGAGGTCCTGCAGCAAGGAGACCCCAAATGTCAGACCCTGGTGGTGGAATGTCATTAATCAGAGGATAATGGACAGGAAGGTGGGTGGCTGCTGATAGTTTTGGCTCATTTGAGATGGTTTTGGGAGGCCGCCAGGTTGTGTGGAGAATTTTTGAAATGTTTTAAACAATAAAGTCTTTACAATGTTATAAAATACCGGGGTGGCTCGAGTGGGTTTCAAACTGGCTGTGGGCCAGTAAAACCTCAGGATTCCAGTCAGCTGTAAGCTGGACTCCAGCATGTGTCTGGGCTGGCTGAGGCCACTGGCACTCCTGGAACCCTCCCTGGTGTTTGTGCACCCCACAAAGGCCACAATGTCCATTTCACTGGAGCTCCTGCACAACCCCGAAGCTCCAACTTGGCTCTTCAAGGCACTGCTGCTGATGATCTGTATGTGATGAAGATGCCCTTTCCTTCAAGCCCTGTGTAATTCTGAAATTAAATATTCCATTGATAATGGGTAGGGATGAAACTTCCATCACAATCCAGGCTGGAGTCCAAAACGTGTCTTGTCACAAAGGGAGGAGATGTGACACAAGGGACAGACAGAGGCCTGCAGGGATGAGGAGAGTGGAATCATGGAATCACTGGGTGGTTTGGGTTGGAGGGGACTTTCACAGGTCCTCTAGCCCAACCCCACGTGCCCCACAGAGCCTTAACCTGGCGAAAATCTGATAGGGTTCAGTGGGAACATCAGGATTCAGCCAAAGGTTGGACTTGATGATCTTGGAGGTCTTTTCCAACCTTAATTGTCCTAAGAATTCTCTAAGAGCGAGGGCTGCAGTCAGGTAAAAAATTCTCCCTGGCTTTGGCTCCTCAGCTGGGGCAGGGCCCCCTCATGCCATGTCCCTCCCAGCCCCTTCCCAACCACAGCTGCAGTTCCCAGTCCCAGGTGGAAAAAGCTGCTCCACATTTAGGACCAGTAAGGCCAAACCAAGATCAGAGGGTTTGTAAATAATTATTGGGTTTGTTTCTGGGGTACACTCCTAGATTGCACAAAGCAGTGAATTGTTTGTATTCATGGAAGAAAACATCCTAAATCACAGAGCAGTCTCCTGATCCTTATCCACAGGAGGTTATCACACTTCCATTAAAATTAGGGAAAATTCTGTGCTCTCTTGAGAGCCCTAACACTGAGGTATTTCAGCTTTTTAAGAGCAAAATTTTCCCATTCTGGTAAAAGTGGTAATATTTAATATTATTAACTTCATATTGTTTGGTTTCAATTTGATTTTGGTACAATATCACTCTGATTTTTTATTATTATTATTTTTATTGCAGAAAATCATTCCATTCCCAAATAAGACACAGTTCAGATGGTTTTATTTAAAGGAAAGTAAAACCTAAACCTGAATGTATCTATTCCGTCCCTTCCGTGTTTCCATAAACATGATTTGTCCCAATAGAAAAAATGGGAGAAGTAACTTGTCATAATATCAGGCATCAAAAAGAGTCTGATAATCCCAGACACTGGAAGCCACATTTGCAAACAAAGCACACTAAATGGAAACAGAAGAATTAAGAATTAACCACTTTCACTGCTTTTTCTTTACAAAACCCTTTCATGGTGGAAGATTCTTGGTGTGTTTTGATGTTCTGTAAATCTAAAGCAAAATAATCAAGGATGGAAGCCCAAGCTCTCATCCTGTGGGATGCTACAGAAAAGAAATTCTGCCTCTGGAGGAGGATTTTCACTTTTCTTCCAGACAGAACCAACCTCCTGAACAAACCCACCTCCTGCTGGGCACTAATCTGCTCCCTGTGACAGGGACAAGACCCAGGCAATGCTGGAGCTGTCAGGGGAGGTTTAGGTTGGATGTGGGGAAAGATTCTTCCCCCTGAGGAGCTGAGCACTGCCCAGGCTCCCCAGGAATGGGCAAAGCTCCAGGAGCATTTGGACAGCACTCCCAGGGATGCCCAGGGTGGGATTTGGGTGTTGGACTCGATCCTGGTGGGTCCTTCCACCTCAGGACGTTCTGTGAGCCTCGCCAAGGCTCTGGTGGAGCTGTGCTGTGGCGTATTTATGGCTCATGGCATCTGACAGGGTCACACTTTCCCTTTTCAGCAGATTCGGGTTGATCCCTGAAATAAAACCCACTGTAACCAAAGACACTCACAATGGGCAGGGTTAAACGTCCCCACGAAATAAAATAAACAGATCTAAAAGCAAATTGGGCAGGACATTCTCAGTGCTGCCGTCCAACTCTGCGCTTAGCAGCAGATGAACGGTTCTGGAACGTTCCGTCTTCCAGCAGGGTTCTCCATGTTCCTGGCACTGCTTTGCACAGTCTGGGACTCCTTTCCCTGGGCACAGTTGTCCCCAGCTCTCCCACACAGCCCAGAGCACACTGAGGCAGGAACAGGAATCATCCTGCTCCGAGCATTTCAGTGTCCATCATTTTCACAGAATCACAGAATCACCTGGTTGGAAGAGACCTTCAAGATCATCGAGTCCAACCTGTTCCCTGACACCTCAGCTGAACCCTGGCCCCCAGTGCCACATCCAGGCTTTGTTAAACACACCAGGGATGGGGACTGCACCACCTCCCCGGGCAGCCATTCCAGAACTTTATCACCCTTTCTGTGAAACACTTTTTCCTGATATCCAACCTGTATTTCCCTTGGTGCAGCTGCAGGCTGTGTGCTCTGGTTGTGTCAGTGCTGCTGGAGAAAGAGCCTAACCCCACCTGACTACAACTACCCTTCAGGAAGCTGTAGAGATTGATAAGGTCGCCTCTGAGTCTCCTTTTCTCCAGGCTAAACCACCCCAGCTCCTCAGCCTTCCTCACAGGGCTTGTGTTCCAAGCCCCTCACCAGCCTCCTTGCCTTCTCTGGACATGCTCAAGTGTCTCAATGTCTTTCTTAAACTGGGGGGCCCAGAACTGGACACAGTTTTTTTAGGTAAGATCTTGGAGCGTTTCCTCTTCCCAACTCATCCTTGTGGAATGAATCCCAGCATGGTTTGGGTTGGAAGGACCTTAAGGAGATCACTTAATTCCACCCCAGCCATGGGCAGGGAAACCTTCCACCATTCCAGGGTGCTCCAAGCCCCATCCAACCTGGCCTTGGACACTGCCGGGGATGGGGATTCCACATAACTTTGGGCAACCTGTTCCAGGAACCCACCCCACTCTGAGTAAAGGATTTCTTCCTAAAATCTGACCCATCCCTGCCCTCTGCCAGTTTAAAACCTTGCTTTTACCATTAGTTTTCAATTAATTCATTTAGTTGTAATTAAAATTTCTTTTTTACCACAGGAGAAAAGCCTCATTATTTTAGGCCTCTCTTTCACAAATGTGATCATTAAAGAAAAGAGGTGAAAACCTTTGGAGGTCTGAAGAAACAGGAGGGAATGGAAAAGAAGGAGGGTCCCTAAGAGTGTGTGTGTGGTGAAAAGGTCAGTGTAGCCCCACCAAATGGCTCAAGGAACAGAAATTTACCTTAAACCTGCATTTCCAGTCAGGTTTAAACCTGCCATGGCAGCTCTGATACACCTACAGAGCATCTCAGCCCTCAGAGCCTCCTGCTCAGCCCAGCAGCCCTGCCCCAGCCCCTGCGTGGCTCTCAAGGTATAAAGTCTTTTTGTTAATAAAAATTACCTCACGATTATAGAGCAGCTTAAAGAGCAGTAACGTTAGAAGCCTTTTGAAAATTCTCATAATACTAAAATAAAATATATGGTATTTGGAATTCCCAGAAATGTAATCTCTTCTTGGAAGCAAACTGCTGGTGTACAATCACACGCTCCTCCCACCCCTGATTCACCTTCGTGTCGCGAGTGGCTTTTAATGGCAGAACAGGGGAATATATTGTGGTTTCACACATCCACAGATTTTATGGTCACTTATTCCTAACTAGGAGATAGAGAGACACAGCAGAGAAGGATTCTTTCTCTCTTTCAAGCTCCTCACCTCCAAGGACAGAAGGTGGTTCCACGTTGTTGTAATGTAATAGCTTGGAAGCAGTTTTATATCAAGGAGGAGAAAGACAAAAATAAATAATCCCAGGGGTTGGGTGATGGGAGATTGTTAGAGGAGAATTCATTTCAGCCCTAATACCTGGGATCTGGGGTACAGAGCACTGGGTTTCTTTCCTCACCACAATAATTTATCGAATTACTGCTCTTTCACTTCTCAGAGGGCCTGAAGGACGTTGCCTCATTTCAGTGTGTGTGAGTGGATAATTAGCATTATTAAAGCAAATCAGCCTCTTGCACACTCGAGGCATGCATGGTTTTATTCTATTTATTGCTGATGTGACTTCACTGCCTGACCTGCTGCCTCTCCAGCTGCCAGGGCCATTCTTTTGCCCAGGGATTGTGCACATGTCACAGCTGGCTGTGACAAGTCCCACCTTCTTGGGAGCAGCTCCTTTCAGCCAGGGCTGAGAAATACAGAGAGGATGTGCTAAATCCGTGCTCAGTGACAAGCAGCACAGGGCAGATAACCAGAGGACAAGAAACCTGGGTTTTAAATACTGACCCCCACTTGATTCCCACTCCAACACGAGCTGGGTGATGATGCCTTCACCTGTTTGTGAAGGAGTCACCCATACCTGGACATTCCTCATTGTTCATTTTAATTTCCATCCTTTCCTTCCTTCCTTTCCATTAAACTTATGGTTCTCCGTGACACTGGAATTCACCTCAATGACCAGTGCTAGGGGTATATTTATTGCTTTTTATGTGCAAGCTCATTGACTAAACCTTAGCCCTACTCTGTGTCTCATTTTACCCATCCAAATTTGAAAAGATTGGTCTAAATATATTTTTTTAGTCAATTAAGTCTCATCTTTCCATGCCCTCCCCAACATTACTGCATTACAGGAATTTGCCTTAAAAAAGGCAAAAAAAACCATACTTTTGAAGTAAACACTCCCTAATTTGGCACTGCTTTTGATTGGCATTTCAAATTTTCTTCTTTTTTTCTCTCTTTTTTCCCTTTTTTTTGCTTTTTTTTTTACAACCAGGATATTAGTAGCTCCTTTACAAGCTGCAAAAATAAACAAGAAAAAGTAAATGTGAAGCTTTGTTTAGAAAGTTTTTGGGTTGTTTTTTTTTTTTGCCAAAGGGCCGTCTGGGGTGAATCAAGGCTGATCCTGGTGCAAAACTCTTCTCCAAGAGATAGTCAAGCTTCTGGAACAACTGGTTTGTGTTAGCTGGAGAGAGACCCTGAATCTAAACCATGTGCTTCTGGCTCTTGTGGTTTCGAGCTGAACCACAAACACTCAGGCAAGCTGTCAGTCTCGAGTCACAATTCCAACCAACCTTGCAGAGAACAGGGGGGCCGTGCCCACCAATCGTGTTTTTAACCCTTCTCTGATTAGTGGGGTGGGTTAGTGCTCGGCCTGGGCTGGAGTTTTCTGTTCCTTAGTGGGAATAGGCACACTGAGGGTTTGGGAAAGAATTAAAGACAAGTTTTGGGTGCAAAAGGAGTGAAAATATAGATGGTCAGGATCCTGCGAGATTGGGCTTGGAGGGGGCTCAAGGACCCAGCCAGTCCAAAACCCTTCCAAGAGCCAAGACCACACCAAGCCCAGCCCTCCTGGCAGGTGCCTCCCCCTCTCCCCTGCAGAGCAGCTTAACCAGCTTCTTTCAAAGCAGCTAATTCATTAAATGCTCCATTTTTGCCACGAGCAGCTGGGAAAGGGCTGCTGTGGCAGAAAGTCACCTGTGAGAGTGAGCCTGGGACATTCCCAGCAATGTGCTGCTGCCACCTGAGCCGAGGGAACAACCACTGTGGCCGTGGGATGGACTCGCTGCTCCACGCCAGCGCACTGGGGTGGAGGGTCTGAGCTAAATGTCCTCTTTGCTCCCAGTTTTGTTGGTTGGGATCACCCAAAAGTGAGCTCAGAGGGTGCCACAACCTTAATCCTTCCGTTCCCACCGTTTTGTCAAAATAGCCAGAGCACAGGTAACACAGTCTGCACATTCCCAACCCTGGAGACAGCCAAGCCAAGAAATCCAAGAGAAACATCTCAGGGAAGATGCCTGTGTGTTTTGGAGGACATGAGGTGAGCTATTTGCAGGTTTTTTCCAGCATGGAGGTGATCTACGTGCAAGGCAAGAACTGCTTGTCCAGGAACTGAGGCTGCTGGAGAAAACACACGGGGATAAAGCTGCATTCTAATTCCAGGAACCACGCTGGGTAAAAACCCTGCTGCAGAGAACTCAGACACACCTGGTTGCAAGCCCAAAATGGAAATGTGCAAGGGTTGAATATTTTGTGAGGACATGTTCTATAACAGCATTGTTTGGGGGGCAAAAAATCCCCCCTGGCTGTAAGGCCTTGGTAAATCAATCTGTCCCACCCCAGCACTGCTGAAATACCATAGGAATGTTTGTCTCCTGAAGTGCTGTATCATATTTGGGACTGCTGGAGGACTGAGGGCTGAAGAAGGGAAAAGGAGGGAAGGGTTGGAAGCTGTGACTTTGGATCTCATTAGTGCTTGAAGTGTTAAAATGAGTCTCTGTCCTCTTTCCTTCTCTTCCTACACCTGGTTGGGATCTACTCAGGGACCCCACAAAAGTTGTCATGAATCACTTTGTACACAAAACCTTCTCATGTTTTCTTCTTCATTTAGAATGAAAACACTTTTTTTTTTTTTTTGTCTTTTTTTTATCTGGAAAAACCCTCAATGTGAATTTTATCCCATGGAACTGGGCTGATTTCAGCAGCTGAGGATTTACCCAGGTAAATCAAATTCAATACCCAGGTACTGAATGGAAGAAATAATGTCAGTGTAAACTGAGAGTTTTAAGTATTAAAGAAGGGCTGGGTGAAGATCTGAGAATGGCTCCTATGTTGTAGGAAACTTAAGGATTAAAGGTGAGGGCGAGCAGATTTGGGTACATTGGGCAGATAAGAATGTTTGGAAGCAGCTAAAATTGATGCTTTGCCAACCAAGCTGCTGAGGGGACAAAGCTGCTCTTGTTGGAGAGGTTTCTCCCTTTCCAACTTTTCCACTGGGAGACACCATTAATGAGAACCTGAGGGAATTATCCTGATTTCTTCCAGCACAGCTCCCATTCAGTCACAAGACAGAGTGTGCTGGGGCTGTGGCAGACCCTACTCAGCACCCCCTGAGCAAATCCTCAGGGTCCTGTGCTCTCCTTGGGCATCCACCTCATTTTAAAGATGTAAATGGCAAGAGTGGCTTGGGGGTGATGCCTTGAGGAGGCTGAGCTGGAGCAGAGGCTGGACAGAGCTAGAGACTAAAGCAGGGATTTATTCAAAGGATCTCCTCCATGGATCCACCTTGGGCAGCACAAGAGCCCAGCCAGGGCTGCGCCCAAGATGAACCAAAATGGTCCCAAAATGCACGAGCGCTCACGGGGTCTCTCCCTGGGATCAGCTCTGCTCCATGTGCACATTGCAGTTCATTGTCCAATTCCAGCTTTAGCCCATCCAGTCTCATCCTGCTTGTTTTTCTCTCTCCAGCCCACGGTGTTTGTGCTCTTGGGCTGAGATTTGGATCATTTGTCCTTGGTGCCCAGCTGGAGCAGGAATTGTTTTGTCTCCCTGCTCTGTGCAGAGAGCTCACCATCCCCTGATGTGAACCCAGACCCACAGACTAAAGCAGCACAGAATGTGAAAAATAGAAAAGTTCAAACCTGAGGCATCAGGGGGATAAATTGGGACCTAATTCCAGCACCTCTGGCACCAACTCAAGGATTTTCACCAAGAGAGACGAAAAATGTTCTGTGTCCTGCACCAGGTCAGAATGGAGGGAAATGGGAACTGGGTTTGTGTGGGACAATGGGAGAACATCGTTCATCCTCTTCCAGGTTTCCACAAGCTCTGAGGGATCCCTGGTGATGTCCCACTGCTGAGTGGTTCTGAGGGATGTCTGGGCAGGGTTCCCACACCTTTGGCTCAGCTCATGTTCTTCTCTACATTTCCACAACCTCCCCTTCTAATCTGGAGAGCTGTGGTGAATCCAAACCCAACTTTGTGCAGCCCAGTACAGTCCTGGATGAACACGGCTGCCTCAGACTGATACAGCTCCAAAGGAGGGCCACAACTCCTTCAAATCCAGCCCTTTCCAGCTTTGCATGAAGGTTACACAATCCCCTACTTAATATGCACATGAACTGGGATGCCACAAACTTCCCTGGGGTTTCCTGAGGGCTGAAGTAAAACTTAATTATCCCAATTGGTTAGACAGACTGTTAAAACTTTTGTTTCACATACACTTTTTATTCCCTTTCCTCCATCTTCTCCCATTTGCCAAAACCTCCTGAAGAGAAAATAGAGATTATTTTACTTTTTACCTTAAAGGGCTCCTTGTGTGCCTTGGCCTTATTAAATAACTGCCAGAATATCTAATATTCCATGGACAGCGCTGATGAAAATGAAGCATAACATTGGTCAAACGAGCAAGTTTCATGTACAGCATTGTCCCTAATTTGGTCTCCAGCCAATGAAAATTCTCTTTCCATGCATCTGTTGGCTCTGGATGAGTCTTTGCATTTAAAATGGTCTTAAGAAAGAAAGGATTTCTCTCTCTCTTTTTTTTTTTTTTTTTTGGTCATTCTCATTTTGAGCATAATCACAACCCTTTTGTGCCTTGCCGAGGTTTTGTCAGCCACACTTGAGTTGTCTCTGGCTCTTTCTTCTCTCGTTGGTGCCGGTTTTTCTCCCAGCCATGCTCAGAGGAGCTGGCACAGGTTGGGTAGAGCAGAGCTAAGCTCAGCAACAGATATTATCCCTGATCCCAACAGCCTGTGGACTCCACCAGCTCTGAACTCCAGGGAAATGCAGTTATTCCATCTCCAACAAGTCTGGGAAGGCTATGGAGGAAATGGGGAGCTTCAGTGTCTGCAGAGCAGCCATCCAAGAACCCTGTGTGCAACTGGCCTGAACACGCTCTGCTCGCTGATGCACCATTAAGTTCTGCTGCAATGATTTAAAGGGGAAAAGGTCTTTTGCTGGATTTCCACAGAAGGTTGATTTTCCCTTTTCTGGCAGATCTGCGAGGCCCTTAATGGTGGCTGGAAGGAAACGGCGCTACCTTTCTACACAGCCCCTTCTGTACTTACACCACTCATGTGAGGACCACCAGATTCTTCTGTTTTACCCTGAGAAATGAAACACCAGCCATTAATAAGTTACCTACTGACGGCAGCTCAATCCCTTTCCTGTAGGTCTGCCAGTTGTTAACCAGGAGGTTCCATTCCCTGCCTTCAGACAGGGATTTCTTCCTGCACGGTAAAACATCGCCTACCTGAGGCACCGGGATCTTGTTCAGCGTCTCGGTCCAGAAACAGCAAACAGAATCTAGCTGTGGCAAGCAGGGGGAAAACTGGAATGCCAAGGGCAGGATGGGAATCCAAACCACGATCTGCTGGAAATAAGGCTGGCTCCTGGAGAAGCCAAGAATTTCCAGCCTGTTTGTTTGAAAAGATTTCACTTGTCTGTGCGCACGGACGGGCTCGAGTGCCGAGAGCTCTGAGCAGCCTCCCTGCAAACCACGTTAGACTTGGTGTGCTAAACTTCATGTTTTAAACTTCACATGATACACTTTGCATGTTAAACTTCATATTTTAAACTTCATGTGCTAAACTTCACAAGTTAGACTTCATGTTTTAAACTGCACATGTTAAACTTCATGTTTTAAGCTTCACATGTTAAACTTCCCACATCAAACTTCAGATGTTAAACTTAACATTAAACTTCATGTGTTAAACTTCACATGTTAAATTTCTCGTTAAACTTTACATATTAAACTTTACATGTTAAATGTCACATGGTAAACTTCATGTGTTAAACTTCACATGTTAAATTTCACATTAAACTTTACATGTTAAATTCCATGTGTTAGACTTCACATGGATCAGGAGTTAAAGCAGATTTCCCACATGTCCAGTGCTGCCAGAACATAAATCTGGATTTCTTTCAGACTTTCAGAAGCTGTTCTTGCTGCTTAGGTTTGTAATTCTCCTCAGAGATGGGGATAACAAGAAGCTGGGATGATGATGATAAAGAGAAGACATCTCCAAACATTTTTCAACAGCTCCCTACCTTCAAAAATGTTTTCATTTAAATTGTCTTTGCCTGACTCTGGAGCCAGAACACCTTTGTGTGTCAGACAAGGGAACCATCCCTCCTTTTTTCCATTTCTTTCCCTCTTCAGTTTCTAAATGTCTCCCCACCAACTCACACAATTTATATCACTCTGCAGCAAAGAGAGGATTTAAACCAGGTCTAGTTCTGCAGAGCAGGGGCGGAATGAATTACCCATTCAGAGGAAAATGACCCATTAAAAGAAAATTGGACACACAAGTGGGAATAATCCATCCGTGTGGATTTGTCAGCATTGCAGATGAATTCATTGGAATACTGAGTGGAGATGGAGAATCACACTTAAATTAACAAACCAGAGTGAGGGTGGGGGTTCCATAAAGTCAGGACTGAGGATCTGAATCAAACACTTGAGGCTGGAATAATCCAGACTATCCTTTCAGATACACAGCGCAAATCTGGTATTTGCTTAAAAAGTTTTAATTAGTCAAAACAGTAGCAATGAAAACAATATTTATTTAATAATTCATAAAATTACTGAAAAACTTATTCCTGAAAAATAAATGCTGCAATATATCTATCAGAGTTACAGATAATATTTTAGGCTAAAACAAATGAACAAAGATGGCGAAGTGGAGTTTAATAACTTTTGATCTTGCATGAATTTTATGCATTAAAACTTTTACTCAGGGAACCAAAGTGCTTCAGAAAGACTGGAAATAGGAGCATGGCACATTTTACTGCTTTCCCCTGGAAATAAATGAGGGTTTGTTCATTTAGAAATAATGTATTTTGCTAGCCCTGATTGCTGAAAGGAAAGTCGCCTGTAGGACTGGTACAGAACCAAAAGTTCACCAAAATTTGGGGAGGTAGAGAAAAATGTTCAGAGCCAGGCCCATAAAAATGTCACTTTTCTTCTCACATGAAAGCCCAACTCTTCTCTCACTGTGCTCAAAGTGCTCAGCAATTCTTACGAAGAGATAGTGATAGGTGACACCAAAATTCAATGTATTGACTCCTCTGAGCCTTCAGGGGCCAAAGAGAAGTCAGAATCCACTGAATTTTAACCTCCCTTTCCTCTCGGATTTCCATCTAAGCAGGCAACACAAGCACAATATAAAACTCTCCTTCCAGCTCTACTTAGAATGAATTATTTTCTTTCTTCATGCAGCCTCCTGTCTCTTGGCTAAGGGAGTATTTTGATTATAAATTATTTTGGATTGACATCCTCTCTATATCCACACATCCAAATACAAATCTCTCTCTCTACACTTCTATTTCTCAGTGCACTGCCAGCAGGCCTTCAGTTTGCATTAAGCTGGGAAATGCAACCTTATTCTACCAAAAATTAACAGAAATCATTTTCAAACTGAACCAAAGCCTTCTCCAGATTCATCGGGGAGATGAGAAAAATAGAAAATAACCAAAAAGAGACACAGATTTGCAAATCAGCTTCCCCTGGGATGTGCTGCTGCCCAGAGGAGTGGGAGATCCCTGGAAGTGCCCAAAGCCAGGATGGACAGGGCTTGGAGCAGCCTGCGACAGTGGAAGGTGTCCCTGCCATGGCAGGGGTGGAATTAAATGGGATTTAATGTCCCTTCCAATCCAAACCATCCTGGGATTCTGTGATCTCAGAATTTACAATAGAGGCACCTCTGGAGAATTAATCCCTTTAATCTGGGTGAGACACCATGATCCAACCCAAGAACAAGTCTAAGTGGCATTTAGGAATCAAAACTGAAACTGAGTGTAGTGCAAAAAAAACCCCCAAAAAAACAACAAAAAAAAGACATTTATATACTCTACCTAGAGATTATTTTTTCCACTATGGAACTGTTTAAGTTTACTTTTTTTTTGTTTAACTGCAGCTCTGGGAAGCATTTTAGGCCATTTTTTGTACACCTGCTAGCTCCATTTCATTTGTTTAAACACATTTTATAACTGCAGTTTATATATTTTTCCAAGAAAATAAAAATGCTAAAAATATAATGTGGTGTTTGGGAGAGCTGTAGGTGGGGGACTGGAAGGAACAGGAGGGCCCCACGTTGGCACAGGTTCCATTTTATGCCAACTGCAGCACATCCATCATCCCCCTCTGGCTGGGGAGCACCTCGGAGCTCTCATTCCCACTCACACACACATTTCCCCTCGGCACCAGGAGCAAAGTGGGACGTGGGGACAATGGCCCCATTGGCCATGGGTGCTGCTGGACTGCTAATTGCAGCCCCTGCCCTGCCGAGGTGTTGCTGCGGGAGCCTTGAAGCAATTTTCTGCTCCATTGGTAGGAGATGCAGGAGCCCCTGTGGTGCGGTCATGGCTTTGGAGCACAGCCAGCACGGAGGGATTGCTGACTTTTCCCCCATGGAAAAGTCTGGATGGGGGTACGCAGGTGGAGGGCACAGAGGAGCTTGGGCTTATTCTTTAATGAAGGATCTGTGATGGGTTTGTCTTTTAAATGGTTTTATTTTCAGCAGAATTACTGCCGGGGTGTTCATCAGCTTGTGGGTTTGAAGAAGTGGTTATTGTGAAGCTACACTACAGCATTTATATATATATATATATATATATATATATATTTTATATATTATGTATATTATATATACATATTAACATGTATATATATCGATATATGTGTGTATATATACATATTAATATGTATATTATACAGTATATATAATAAATATTATATACAAATGCTTTATATAAATTCATTTATAAATATATACGTGCATTTATATATATATATATATATATAAATGCTTTAATGTAGCTGCACAGTAACCACTTCTTATATATATATATATGTGTGTGTGTGTGTGTGTGTATATAATATATATATAATGCAGCTGTTATTCATGACATGCAAATAGGAAAAATCAAGATGCTTCAGGCCTGAATCTTCTCTTCCTCTTGAGAAACAGAGTTTGGAAAGTTATTTTTCCCAAGTGCTGGCCCCTCCTAGCAGCTGCTGGGCTGTGTTTATCCCAAACCTTTACCTGGTTGTGGGAATATAGAAGAGCAAAGGAGCTTTGGAGCCTTTATCAGGTCCTCTGTTGGCCCAAGGAGCACATCACCTTCCATAAATTCATTTCAACAATGTGAAACTTATCACAGAATCCCAGCATGGTTTGAGCTGGGAGAGACATTAAATCCCATCTCATCCCATCCCTGCCATGGCAGGGACACCTTCCACTGTCCCAGGTGGCTCCAAGTCCCATCCTGCCTGGCCCTAGGCACTGCCAGGGATACAGGGGCAGCCACAGCTGCTCTGGGCACCCTGTGCCAGGGCCTGCCCACCCTCTCAGGGAAGAAATTCTTTGTAATATCTGATATTGCTGGTTTGGTTCCAGCTTTATTATCTGCTTTTTACAACGCTGAGCATCATCACTGAAGTGATCTAAAGGCTTGAAATGAGCTTTACAAGACTGGGGACAGAGGAACACAGCAGCTCTCTGCTGTCTGAGCAGGAGCCACACTGTACTGGCCAAAAATAAGGAACCTGTTCCTGTTCTGGAAGAGGGAACAACTGGAGTTATGTGAAGATTCACGAACCACTGTGAGCCTCCTTATCTCTCAATATGAAAAAGCTTCCCCAGCACTGCGTGTGTGACTTAAACAATGACATCAGCTCAGCACAGAACATGTTCCCTGGCACCAGGAGCTCTTTTCCCTTCTCAGGGAGTTGCTGTTCTTTGCCTCGAGCTCCTGCCTGCAGCAGCCAGGGTGATTCAGAGCTGCCAAGCAACACATTAGCAAAATGCAGAGAGAGAGAGAGAGAGCAGAGACTCCAGGCCCAGCTAACACTGATTTAGCTTGGCATTAATGCTCCCTCCCCCAGTAAAATACACCACCTTTGATTTCTTTTTCAGTTCTCCCCCTCCAGAATACATTGGTTCTTTCCCTCCTGACCCTCCTCTTTTTATGAACGGTGGGAGGGCTCTCACGCCTGAGTCTCACCTGAGGCTTCTCCTCCTGCTGCCGCTGAGGTGAAAGACAAACCCCGAGGAACCCAACCCAAAGCAGAGCATGTTCTGCCTCCTCTCCTTGCAGAGGAAAAAGAATAGCCTCAAGACAAGGAGACTCCCTTACGGCCAAGGCGACTGACAAATTTTTGTGGTTTTCTCCAAAAGTCAACCCAAAAGGCAGCTGCCAGCCAAGGCAGTCCTGGCGAGCCCGCGCTGCCTGGAAATGAGCGCAATCGAATCCTAATAGCTATTTGGATAATTGTCCCTGCGAGTGATCTGCCAACCAACGTTGGAAACAAGTCTTCATTACAAATATAGCATGAAGGCTAATCTGGAATACATTAAAATGTTATTTCTGTAGCTGCCTTTTCCCAAACTTTAAATAATGGCTAAACCATTTATCAGCTCTGGAGGAGAAAGGTTGTGTATACTGTGCTTTTCGAGCAGAGGTGAGGGAAAAACCAGAAAGTCTTCAATAAAAATATTCTCCACTAAAACTCTGTAATTTCTGGTCCCTTGTACATTGCTAAAAAATTATTACAAACCCATTTCAGATTTACTGAGAGGGGCATGGTCTGAATTTAATGTAACAACCAAGCTGTCTTTGAGGCACCTGCTGCAGACCTCTGGTATCACCAGGAGCTGCAAGTGTCACAGCAGCCAGAGCCACCCAAGTGTTGTAAAGTGTGTGTAAATAACACACAATAAATTAACTGTGTGTAAATAACACAAAATAAATTACTGTGTGTAAATAATACACAATAAATAAACCATGAGTAAATAATACACAATAAACTGTGTAAATAACTCACAATAAATAAACAGTGTGTAAATAATACACAATAAACTGTGTGTAAATAACAATAAATAAACAGTGTGTAAATAATACACAATAATCTGTGTGTAAATAACTCATAATAAATAAACTGTGTGTAAATAATACACAATAAACTGTGTGTAAATAACAATAAATAAACAGTGTGTAAATAATACACAATAATCTGTGTGTAAATAACTCATAATAAATAAACTGTGTGTAAATAATACACAATAAACTGTGTGTAAATAACAATAAATAAACAGTGTGTAAATAATACACAATAATCTGTGTGTAAATAACTCATAATAAATAAACTGTGTGTAAATAATACACAATAGACTGTGTGTAAATAACTCCCAACCATCAGTAAGGCACAGGTGAAGGAATCCTTCCCTGTGAAGGTGGCCAGAGCAGCTGTGGCTTCCCCTGCATCCCTGGAAGTGTCCAAGGCCAGGTTGGAGCACCCTGGGACAGTGGAAGGTGTCCCTGCCATGGCAGGGGTGGCACTGGGTGACTTTTAAGGTCCCTCACAACCCAACCCATTCCACAATTCTACAAATGTGATCATCCCCAGCACCAAAATTTGGAGAAAATCTCAAGATGTGGTTTTTATAGCTCAATCTGACTGGCACCTTGAGCATCAGAGCACCTCTAGCACCATCCCAGTTCTGCACTTTATTTCACTGCCGAGACCTCCTGTTCCTCAAGAAGAGTATTCTGTGTTTGATGGATGTGCTGGGACTGCTGGATTTCAGTCCCTTCATTCCTCTGCCTTCTTTTTTTTCTTCTTGCTGTATCTATTAAAGCGATTTACTACTTTTTCATTGTTCTGCCTGGAGCTTGTCCAACTCTTGAGATCAAAATCCCCCAAAAAACTTCTCCTCAACAAAACATGAGGGTGATCAGAATGAAACAGGACCTGTGGAAAAGATTTGAACTGTGGGAAAGGAAATCACCCCATCTCCATGGAAACGCATTCACGTTTTTCAGTTGCTCCTGAATAAATGAAGTTTGTGTTCTCTAATTCCTGGACTTCAGTTTCAAGCACACCTAGCCCGAAAGTACCTGGGAATGCTGCTAAAGGCATCAAGGTTTCTCTGAGCAGCTCTGCACTTTCACAGCGAGGCTTTTTCTTTCCTTATTTTCATTTTTTTTTGTTAGGAAATCACCATCCAAGTCCTTCAGAAAATGTCTGTGAAAGGCACACACGACCCACAAGGTGCTTATAAGAATTAGCTGGAGTGCCTCAGGTTTTACTCCAAAATTGCAATTCCTCCTAAATCCTTAAGAACCTCTGGAGCAGTCGGTGCTCCCTAACGAGCCCCACGTGTGAGGCAATATTAAAAAAATACTTAAAGCTTTCAAACTTGAATTTATACAATGTGAGCATCTAGTCAAGGCTTTGGGGCCGTCCCTGGATCCCTGGAAGTGTCCAGGCTGGATGGGGTTTGGAGAACCTGGGATAGGGGAAGGTGTGGGTAGAATAGGATGGATTTAAGGTGTCTCCCAACCCCACCATTCCATGATTTTGTGGTTCCATTTCTCTCCCTGTATTTCCCACTGTGTGCTGTTGGATAAACTCCTGCTTGGCCTCAAAGTAGGTTAGGATTATTCCTGACTTCCAGCAGGTCATGGAAAAGAAAATCATCAAATTTTCTATCTGTGGTAGAGGTCGGTTTTTCCATGGTGTCATCTCAGAACCAGGATCATTCCTCACTGAAAATCCTCATTACAGCATTCTGCATTAATTATAATTCTCAGAGCTTTTAGGACACAGAGCTGCTTTATTGTAACATTTGGTTCCTGTAGCTAAACTGAGAGATTTCATTTTCATGTTTTCAGTCTCCCCCTTTGCACAGCTTCTCCACATTCCCCACTCCTCAGTTAGCACCTCTCTCCCAAAGCTGTCAGCCTTCCCAGGGCTCATTTACCAGAGGAAAAGAAAATCTGAGCCCCAGAACCTTTGAGGGGAGGCAACACTTTATAATTTCCTCACAGAGGTGAACTGGTACCTGCAAATCCACCGACACGCAGGGAAATTGCTGCCAGTGCCTGGGCAGAGAAAGGCTGTGATCCACACGTGGCCACAGCCACGTTCCATAGAGATTTTTTGTGTCATTTAATTGGGATAAAGACCAGACCCTCTGAATTGATTTCCACTCAGCATTTACACAGATCTGAGAACATTTGAGTTGCTTGTACCACCAGCAATCCCCCACCCTCATGATTCTTTTTATTCATGGCTAAGTTTATAGTGCAAGATTAGGAGCTTCCTTTTATTCTGTGTCCTTAGCTACAAGCCATCCCCAAATTTATGAAATTAAATAACACAGTCATTAAATTCTGAGAAAATTATGGTTCTGTTCTGCCTCTGAATTCTTTCCTGAGCCTCAATAAAGGACTTTGGGCCTTATGTGTCCTGGTATAAATGTAAAAGTCTAGGTGAAGGAATGGGCCATTTTCATGATGAGGATGTGAGCTCCCTACTCCAGAGCAGAGATCCCACAGATTTCCAGACAACGGATCATAACCTAAAATGCAAACCCTCCTTGATATGAGAGGATGGCCTGGTTAAAACTCCTCCTGGGGAGCACGTTCTGGGCTCTGGACAGGACTTTTCCAAATCATGGCCTTGTTAAGACAGGAAGATTTCCAGGAACACTTGGCATGAGTCTTCCCTATGAATTAGGGGATACCAAGGATGCTCAGCAGTGCCAGGGAATTATTGGGGTCACCTCAACACTGGAGTCCTCTCCTTGCAATCCCCACTGACATTTCTTGCTGTCAGGGCCTACAGAATAATTTCAGTTTGCTTTGCAGTGCCACTTCCACTTTTCCAACTCTTTTTTTGGCTTTTCCAAGGGATTCAACAGAGCTGGATTGTGCCTGGCTGCAGAAGGCAGCAGGTAGAAGGGGTTTGGTGCTCGTTCCTGCTCCTCAGGCTGGGGAAGGCCCGATGGCTGAGGGGATCAATAACCCCTGTGTTTCCAGGCCCTGCTTATTAAAGGTGGTGCTTGGAAAAAAAATAAGAACCGTTCCCTATTTATATCTGGAACTTAATGAAGTGAAATTATCACAGCCGACAGGCGCTGGTGCTGTAATTCAGAGACACGGCTTGGCTTGGAGGGATCTGCAGGCTGTTTTTATTCCAAATAATAAAAAAAAGAGTGAAACTTAATCCTCTAATCAGTTCCAATTTACATATTCACGGCTCTTATTTCCAGCCTGCTCTGAGAGGAAAAAAAAAGATAAGTGTTGGAGTCACGAAGCGATTATTTGATTAAGTAATTATTAATCCCAGGGTGCTCTGATTAATTCCCAGCAAGTTAAACAAACGGATTGGAACTGGGCTGGTCACCTTCTCACCATTGTCACACACAGGGGGAAAAATCCTGCAGAGATATTTTTACCTGCTCCACACTGAGGAGTTTTGTTCACTGAAGGGCTCTCCTGCGCTCCCCAGGGGTTAATACCCTGCTAAATGAAGTGTTACATGTTGGAATTTTATCTGTGCCTGACTCCAAGACCAAATGCTGATCTGTGTTTTCAAGCTGGAAACTCCAGGCTGGATCTGTGAGCAAGTTGTTTTTTAAATGTTTAAATAAATGAAAAATAAAAATAAAAAAAAAAATAAGGACAAAAAAGCTCTGAATGTGGTTTTTAAACAACTTTTTACTGACTGCACTGATCTGTTGTGGAGATAATGTGAGTGGAGACAATGTGATAGCTGAGTCCTTCAGAGGGTCTATCCACTGATTTCAAGAGAGTGGATAGATGCTTCAAAATATCATCTGTCTTCAGAAAAAGTGAAAACATGGAGCGAAAACAAACCTGGAACTGATGTTTTCCAGTTTTATTGGAGTGTTTTATCCTAACAGGCTAAAACCTCTTGTAGTTGGTCTCACAAGCAAACACACCAAACCCTCAGGTGCTGTTCACTTCGGCTTAAAGGCTGCCCTGAAACCAGCCTGTCTCAGTCTCTCCATTTCCCCTCTCATCCCTTATCCAGGAAAAAAGGAAGGTGATGTGTAAGCCACAATAAATAAATTGGAAGCATATTGCATGACGGGAAAAGGTGAGAAGCACAAACCCAAACCTCCCTGTGAGCATCTTTTTGCCACGAGTGAAGTGAAGTCGTGGCACAGGGATAGGCTAGACCAAAAACGAGAGTTAATTTAATATCTTGGATGTTCTAAAGCTGCTGATAAAAGCACCCAGTTACTGAGCAGGGACCTTCAGTTGGTGGCTGTGTCAGATCAGTCAGTTCTGGAAGTGTATTTTTAATTCCTTGTCCATTCTTTTACTGCTTAACCATATTTTTTCTCTGATCCCAGGTCCAGATCCACCCCATTAACCACAAGGGATGAATATTGGGATCAGGACTGGAGAGGGAGCCTGGCTTCAGGAGGATTTGTTATTAAATATAATATTCTTAACAAACAATTCTTCCTGTTGCCATTCCCAATGACCCAAGCCTTTCCATCAGCAATAATTCCTAGTGCCAATCTCAAATCTCCTGATTAAAATAAGACTTTAAATTCTTTTAAATTTTTTGAATTTGAAAAATGTAAGTGCTCTATGTAAAAGGTGGGTTTGATTTTTTTGTTTGGGTTTTGTTATTCTTGGGGGATTTCAGTAAAGAGCTCCAAGCTCAGATTGAATGTTCATCATCCAGGCTGGCAGTGGGATGAAATCCTTGGTCAATCCTCATGGATAAAACTTCCTAAGAGGCTTCTAAAATACTGAGCAAAGCCCATTTCCTTCTGTGCAGGCCACTGTGTTCCATGGAGGGATGGGAAAAATGTCAGATTCCCCACGGATGTGATGCCTTGAGAAGGCTGAGCTGGAACAGAGGCTGGACAGAGTTACAGAATAAAGCAGGGATTTATTCAAAGGATCTCCTCCATGGATCCACCTTGGGCAGCACAAGAGCCCAGCCAGGGCTGCACCCAAGATGAACCAAAATGGTCCCAAAATGCACGAGCGCTCACGGGGTCTCTCCCTGGGATCAGCTCTGCTCCATGTGCAGATTGCAGTTCATTGTCCAGTTCCAGCTTTAGCCCATCCAGTCCCATCCTGCTTGTTTTTCTCTCTCCAGCCCACGTTGTTTGTGCTCTTGGGCTGAGATTTGGATCATTTGTCCTTGGTGCCCAGCAGGAGCAGGAATTGTTTTGTCTCCCCGCTCTGTGCAGAGCGCACCATCCCCTGATGTGAACCCAGACCCACACACTAAAGCAGCACAGAACCTGAAACATAGAAAATCTAAACCTGAGGCATCAGATGCAGCAGCAGAGGATGAGACAGAGACAGGACTACAAGTATAGGAGCTCCTCAGGCATCAGGAGCAGAGTGATGATGGTAAATGACACAGACATGAGTAATGGGCACCATCCAGCTCTTCCCTGTCTTTCATGAGCTTGGGAACAGCTCAGCTTTTGAGGCAAGAATATATTCCGAGGTTTGGGTTGAGGAAGATGAAAGCTTTTGTTGTGAGTGAAATGGAAAGTTTTGCTTCTCCTTTGTTCCAGTGACGTTACTGGGATAAAGACAAGACCCTGTGAATTAATTTTCACTCAACATCTACACAGATCTGAGAACATTTATCCTTAGGAGTTGCTCATACCCACCAGCAATCCCTCACCCTGAAGCTTCTTTTTATCCATAGCAAAATTTTTAGTCACATCATCTGTGTGGTGTCTCAGCATCTTCTAGTACAGCATTAACCAAAGGCAACCAAAAGCTGCTCCCAGAGCCAGATTTATTCATCAAAAACTAGCCTGAAGTGCCTTAGAAATGGCAATAAATGCACAAAATCAAACTTCTTCCTGGAAGACGTTGGTGTTGATTTCTCTTTCTCCCTCCAGACCTTTGGAGCAGCTTTCTGTGGGACTGCTGCCTCTGCCCGAGACTTCACCACCACGCTCCTGAAGGAAGTCCTTGGATTCAGGAAGGTTGCAGGGGATGGGGTTTGGGGCTCACAGTCCAAAATTTGTCTGCAACACCCTGGAAGATGTGTAAGGAGGGCTGTGAGAATGCAACCAACAACCTCACCACCTTTCAAACCTTTCCAAGTTGAAAAGAAACTACCAGGCCATGCAGAGATCTCCAGAAAGAAAATCACTGCTGAAAATGTGGTTTGATGGTTTTGTCCTGAGACCACAAAATCTTTCTGCTCCTCTGACTTGCTGTCACACTCAGGAGGCGCCATCAAAGCTGGGCAAGGAACCTCTGGGCCAATATTTCATCCTGGAAATGAAAGGCAAATCAGGGGGCAGTTCAAAAGCTTCTCCAGGAGATCTGGAATATTGGCTGCCTGCTCCAAGCCGAGCCTGGCCCAGCTCCAGGGCTGTGTCATCCCAGCCATACATGTCCCACGCTGGCTGGGACCACCCAGCATCTCCTGTAGCTCTCCAAATGCAAAACTTCCTTTCTTTAGCATTTGAAAAGATGCTTTTCAAGTTACTATCCAGCAATGGCTACCTCGATTTATTCAGCACACGCTTTTCTGTGTTTGATAAGCAAAGGTGGCCAAGTAACACAGATATTGGCTGGTAAATATTTTCCCAAAGAGGAACACGGAGCACCGTGTGTTTTGTTAACCACTGGGTCAGATAATTGAGTGTTCAACAACATTTGAAAGCCCTGTGAGTTTTTAAGTAAACTCTAGAGCTGAGATAAGCCTTGGAAAATGCAGGTAGAACAACCGGTACTCACTGACGTGATAAAAAGGTTGAAAATTTCACTGAAACTGGGATGTGATACCCTAAAGTCTCGTGGAATAACACTGAGCCAAAGAAGGATGAGACAAAGCCAAGGAGCTGGGCACAGGTACTGCCCCATCCCAGTGTGTACCACCTTGGGATGAGATCATGGGAGCTGCAGGCCTTGAGAAATCAGATGAGCAAAGATCTATATTTGTCTGGTGCCCCAGGATGAGCAGAGCTGGGAGGGTCCTTTCAGCCCAGTCCCAAAGTAACGTGTGTGCTGCTTTAACCTTTCTGAATTTCAAACCACCTCCTACCTAATGGACCAAAAAAGAACAAGTAATAATCTGAGAGGGCGGGAGAGAAAAATCTGTCAGCCTGAGTCAGACTATTGGACCATCAAGCCCAGTATCCTGTCTCCGAAACGCCGTCAGTATCTGACACTTCAGGCTTAGTTGGGATAATAAAACATTTTCCTCAACCTTATGTAACATCTCGGCCTGGCAAAGAGAAGATTTAAACATTGATTGCTTTCCACTCCCCTCTGTCCCATGAATGTGAATCTGACTCTTTTCCAAAATGAACAACTCTGATGAGCTGGAATTGGTTTCTGGGCAGGATGGGAAAAGCTCCTCTCTCGTTACTCATTCCTGGAGAGATCTGCTAAACCTTTGCCTCCTAAAAGGGGCACTTGAATGAGGAGACATAAAACTCCCTCCGCAGGATTCTGGGTGCCCACGGCCACCTTTTCATGGGAGCTGGAAACGCACGGCACAAGACTTCATGTCTAGTCACTTTATTTTTCCCCATCATGTCTACTTCCTTTATTTTTGTATTTGTTTAAGCTCTCCATTAGTTTATTAGCTTGACAGCAGCCCAGTTAATTAGCCCGTCCTCCCTCCCCCGGCCCAAGCCTGTGAGGCTCCCCAAATGCACACAAAATTTAGTGCTGCTGCTGCTGGGGCACTTCTCAAAACAAATAAAAGATTTGCAAAGCCAGCCACCAAGCATCCAACATAATTAAAGTGCATTTGTTACTTTTTGGGCCCTCGCACACAATCGGGGCCTTGTGCAGAACGAGCACTCCCCAAATCAGGCTGTTTTTCTTTCTGAGGGAAGAGTGCCAGGAGTCTCCCCAGCCCAGGTAACATAAGATCCCAAGGAGCAGCAAATGGACAGTGGCAGCCAGAGTGAATGGACTGTGGGGAGATCTATATGAAGGCAAGTATCTATAGATATATGCAAACATGCACAGACAGGGCGCTATAGTTCTTCGGGGGAAAAAAAAAATTTAAAAAAAAAGAAGTGGAAAGGCTCCCAGAAATGACTGCTCCGTGCACAGGTATGTAAATGACTCTGGAGTCTCGCTGTCCACCACCTCAATCAATTACAACGTTATTCAAGATAAAACAAACACCATTTCAATTAACTGCATATACAGCAGTGGTTAGAGGCACACGCAGGGAAGAGGAAGTGGGAGGAATTTTTGGAAAATGGAACTTTTTTCCTGCTGCTTCTGGAGATATGCACAAATAGAGGCTGTGGTGCTGCTTGAGGTGCTGTGAGTAGAGCAGTGAATGGTCTTAAAAACTCCCAACCTAAAGCTGTCATGGGCTGAACTAAAAGCAAAATGAGGGGACAAAAATAAAACAAAAAAAGAGTGAGTGAACATTTAAACATCTGTTCAGTTTGTGCTGGCTCAGAACAACCATTTGCAAGAGTCAGTGGGAGCAGAAATTGGAAGAGATGCTGGTTTTGTTGGAGACAGAGAAGCCCTCAGCAGCTCTGTGGGAGTGCAGCTCCCTGCTCCCCATCCCCAGCAGGATTCCCAGCCTGGGAATGCTGAGAACACACAGCTGGGTGACAGAATCTGACAACAACCTACAAATTCAGTAGTGGCTTGAGAAGCCAGGGCAGGAATGATGACAGGGACTGGGCAAACACCACCAGGGATGGTTTTCCACCTGTGCCACAGATTTTTGCCCAACGCTGAGCAAACCATTCTACCTCCTTTCCTCATTTTTCACACTTGTGTGCAAAAGCTCCTGGTCAAGAGGCCTTGCCCACTGCTCACCTGCAATCAATACAATATTCAACAGGAGTTTTAGACATTTTTCTACTTCTTTGGCTGATGCAGTAAAACTAAAGATCAACTGAGGTTTTGAGAAAAAAAAAATATAATTAATCAAATATTTCTGGATGAAATACACCCAGACCAGGAGATAGCACCAAAATTTATAGCCACACCACCATAAATCACCATCCAGTCTCCTGAGCTCCACTCGTGGTCATAAGCAATAAATTTATTGCAGTTGACCAGTTGTACTTGGTGATTTCAGCCACAAAAGCTGACTGTGAGCCTGCTCCTGAGAACAACAAGCAAAAGCAGGTGTATTTGAAACACCCTCATGTTAGTTTTGGTGACCCCCATTTGCAGGGGATTGGGATCTGTCACACTTCCATGTGTCCTTTCACATCTCTGATTTATATTTGTGACAGACCAGAAACACTGAGTTTGTCATTTATTGTGGTTCTGCCCAAAGGGCAGGAACTTCTTGGGGGCAAACTCCACATTTAATCCATGTCAACCTTCCCTTTGCTGGCTACAAGAACTAAATAAAATCTTCAATCTGGGGAGGAATCAAACCCAGCACTTATTCTATAATGATTCCAACCTCAAACCCCTGACATTTAAAGAGAAAGATGAGGTCCAAATGGCCTTGCTTCAATGCCCAATTAAATTCACAAAAATCAACCCTTCCTGAGCCTTCTTTCCATTGCAGAAATGGTTTTTCCTTTTCTCTGCTCACTGACTGCCAAGGGCCACCCTAAACATGCAGAGATCCCCGCTGAGCTCGGACACAGCGCTGGGGTTTTTGTGTATTTCCCAGGACTATTAACAGAGTAATATAATGAGAAATGAACTGAGGTTAAAGAATTCAGTGCCTCGTGTATTTTCACTAAAAACACTGGCTGCATCAGGGGACCTGCCAAGAGGAGAGTTT
This sequence comes from Onychostruthus taczanowskii, assembly GCF_017590055.1. Classification (NCBI taxonomy): domain Eukaryota; kingdom Metazoa; phylum Chordata; class Aves; order Passeriformes; family Passeridae; genus Onychostruthus; species Onychostruthus taczanowskii. The sequence continues at coordinate 7,386,725 of NW_024500350.1, forward strand.
AATATCGTATGAAAAGGAAGAATTTTCATAATGACACTTGGCAGGGGCTGCATCCCCCCCATGAATGGAGCTGCTGGGGCTTTCTCTCCTCCTCTCTCCAATTCTTTCCCCACAGCCCAGTGGCAGCACAAGGGATTTTCATTTTTAAGGGATTGGGAAGCACTGGAACCAAGCTTTGGGCAACTCGTCACACTGCCTATATTTAAGCACCTCAGTTCAGGAGGTATTTTGGGAAAGAAGTTTCCAGTTTCTTTACAGTCAAAAGGTAAAAAGCGGACCCAGAATACTCAGAATTTCCTAAATTGTCTAAAAATTTTGTTCCATGTCAAGCTTTCTCCTCGTTTTCCAGATCTAGCTAGTGGGCCAAAACAACTACTTCCTTTGTAAATGAGATTGAGACTTTTAAAATTAAAATTATGCAAAAAGAATCACCTGAGCCACTAAAACCCCTGCAGCTGCAAACAAACCAGCTGTAAGGATAAAGCAAATCCCACATTTTGCCTTCATCCTTTTATATCTGGTGGCTCTTCCTGAATTTCCTAATTATGATTGTATTCACACCAGCACTCCCATCGTGGTCGGTGTTTTATGTTCTCTCCCAGCGCTGCTTGTTCCCTTTTTTCTCACTCCCATCTATTTGGAAACATTGTGCTATGAAAAAAAAAAAAAAAAAAACAAAACAAAAAAAAACAAATAAAAGAGAAATTAATGCCTGAACAGGGATAATAATGTTCTCCACTACAGAGATCAAACATTCTTGATAAATTCTGTTTTACTGTGCAGCTGACACTGCTTCTCAGCACAAAGCTCAGGCTCCAGCAGAAGCTGGCCCTGCTCCCCAACGATGGACTCCTTTCAAACAGTTTTATCATTTTTACTAAAACTCTGGAGTTAAAACTTTGTCTGACTCAAATCAAACCTCAACCTGACAGGCTGGCCCAGCACAGTTGTAGGTGGAACAAATACAATAAAACTCTGGTCTGAGAAAGCCCAAACATCAGGGAAAACAATTCCTCGTGGAGAGATGGAAGAGCAGCAGCGGAATTCTGCTCGTTCAGGTGACGTGTGCGCAGGAAAACAATCCCAGCGAGATTTGGGGGGCTCCAGATCCCCCCCTGGGGAGTCACTCCAACCCTGCAGCAATAAAACTGAGCACAGGGAGCTCATTTTCCCCGAGACTCCGGGTATAAAGTCAGCAGAAAAACAGCCTGCAATGAGCATTACAGAATGTAACTCTCCTTTGGAGGTGACGGCAGGGCTCTCATTTGCAAGTGATAAATGTCACTGCTCTTCCATCTGCAGCCTTTTAAAACCATTTGGAGGGATGTAATGAGGCTGCACAGCCTTGGAGGGACGGGCAGGGGACAGCGGGGCCATTTGAGCTTTACTGAGCATGTCATGGGGGAGTTGTCCATTTTTTTTTCCCTTTTTTTTTTTTTTTTTTTACCAAAATGAGGTGCCCCAGGGGAAAGTCAGCAGCTCGAAGCAGCCCCACCTGAGTGTGTCTTGGGAGGAAGCCTACTGCCTCATATTTTTTAAAAGGGAAAAAAAAAAAATTATAATAATAGAGCCGAGCCAAAAATATCAAGCAGTTCATAGCTGTGAAAAAGCCAGGGAAAGCTGAGTCGCCGCCGGCCAGTGTTGTTCTTCCAAACAAGCTGACCACCCTCCCTTCATAACATTTTATTTATTAAAGCAAAATTGGCCCACTGGAATAAAATTATGCGCTATTCATATACATATGTATATCTATGAACGTATGGTTATTAATGACTGGGTTTCCATGCAGCCACAAAGTCCCTACAGATTTTTTTTGGGGGGTGAGCTGCTGAATTCGTTAGTGAGAGAAAAATTTAAACGGTGTGGACGGGACGGGGTAACAATTCAGTTATAAGTCAGTTGTAGCTTTTATAATTCAGGTATAACTCGGCTATAATTCGGGTATAACTCGTTTTAAGCGTTATAATTCACATTTAATTCCTTCGAACTCCGCGCAGGCCGCGGGGCCGAGCGCGCACGCCGTTGCCATGGCAACAGCCAGCTCTCCTCCCATTGGTCGGTGGGCGGAGCAGCAGCCAATCAGCGCCCGGCGTTTCGCCGCCGGCAAGATGGCGGCGGCGAGGCGCGAGCGGGTGGAGGAGCGGGGCCGGGAGCGGGGCTGGTTGGAAGGAATAAAATCGGTGTAAATTACTCCATCCCTGAGCAACTCCGTCCTTAACCAGTCCTCCCAAGCACCCTTCTCACTCAGCAAATAATCCTCAGGGACCTTCTGGCTGAACAGTCACAGAAACACCCTCCTAAATTAACCGAGCGCTCAGGGCAGCAGAAGCAGCGCCCTCGCTGTTTTCCGCTATTTACCTTTTTTTTTATTTAATCCTCACTGTGTTAATTCCCATTTTGAAGTTCCCCGTATTTACCTGCAGCACAGTCTAGACAGCTAATGAAATAGCAAGAGCCCAGTGGGTTTTCAGAAGAATGTCAACAAAAAGAGAATCAGAAATGAACGGGTTTAAGAACGGGATGGGTGCTGAGCGTGCCTCAGGCGGGGTGTCCCGCGTTTGTTTGGTTTATTCCTGTCATTCCTAAAATCCCCACAGGAATCACCCCGTGGTTCTGAGGGCTGGAAGGAGCAGCAGGTCACATTTACAAAATGTGCTTAAAGATGCAGTGGGATCCCAGAGGGATTTTTCCAGACAGTTCATAAAACCAGCTTGTGAGTCACCACTGGAAGCTAATGGGAGTAAGGCCTGGAACTTATCTAGGTGCTTTTAATAAATCCTGCTCTTTCCATATCGACATGATTAAATGCATAATGTGCTTTTTTTAACTGTGACCCAGTGTTTATCCAGTGCCAAGAGCAGCAAGCTGAGCACTAAAATACTCTGTACTTCTGGAAAGTAGTGCCTGCTCTGGAGAATCCAAAATATAAAATATTAACGAGCAGGTAAGTGTGCAGTCAGACTGAGACAGAAACGCAGCTTCTCCCTCGGCACCTCACAGCAGGGTTTTGTCTTTTCATTTCTGCAGAATCTGAATTTCAGAAATTACTTCTGAGTTATCAAGGCTGGATTTTCTGCTGATTTTTTTTTCTCTCGGCGAACATCCCCAGAGCTGTTGTGTTTTACATGAAACACACACTGACAGTGATTTTCAGAAGGAAAGAAAAAAGAAAATCAGCAGTGATTTCCTTTCAGTGTTAATTGTTTATTTACCATTCCCTTCCATGGATGGAGTTGGATAAAAATCCTTTTTGTTCAGGAGCATCCTGCAAGCTGCAGGAGAAGGGAAAACTTCTTATACACTGAATAAAACATATTCAGGGATATTGAAATTATAAAATTCAGAGCCAGAAGGAAATTAAATAGGTAGTGTTGTTTTCTCATGTTACACCTGGGTTTGGATGTTTTCGTGACATGTTTATTTACCATTCCCTTCCACGGATGCAGTTAGATAAAAATCCTTTTTGCTCAGGAGCATCCTGCGAGCAGCAGGAGGAACAGGGAAAACTCCTCATACACTGAATTAAACACATTCAATGATATTGAAATTATAAAATTCAGAGCCAGAAGGAAATTAAATAAGTGGTATAGTTTGTCACTTTACACCTGAGTTTACAGCTGACATGTTCCTAAATGTTTTGAACACCTCCAGGTATCACCTGTGACATTGTGAGGTGGAGCTTCCTAATGTTCCATGTCTGTGACACCGAGCAAACTCCAAAACTCCAAAACCAAGCCTGGAGAGAACTGAAAGTGCCCTGAAGTGCCTCCCTTTGGCTTAAATAGCTTAGAACTAAATTTGTGTTTTGGGAAAATGGAAGAAATCTGGAGTGTTGTTTTTCCTGAGGTGTTTTCTGCTTTTATTTGGGAAGTCCAAATTGAGAATTTAGTGTGGAACTGGTGTGCTGGTTCCATGCTGCATTCCTGGGGGACAGCTGGGATCAGGACGTGGCTGCATCACAAAAAGAGTTGAGCAATATCCTGTGATGGAATTTTGGGTGACAAGAGTATTCCCTGAACACTTCAGAAGTTGCACACAGGGGAAGAATCCAGGCCCGAAACCAAAACCTGCCTTACCTGAGCTGAACATTTTTCACTCTCAGATGAAAGTTGTTGCATCAAAGTCAATGGAGACACAGTTGATATTCCATAAGTGGTCAGGAGAGGAAATCCCGGTTGAAATGAGTCACCATTTTTGTGCAAATGTTAATTTTGGCTGATGGACATTTCTGCTGATATCTCTTTTCCAGATCTGTCTCACAGAACATTGTCTTGGCTGCATTGAGCTGGAGCCTTTGGTTCTTTGAATAACTTTCCTTTTTCACTCTTTTATCTATTTATTGTATCTGAAAGGTAAAGAAAACACAATTTTCCCCATGATTCCACTTCCAGTAATGCAGTATTAAATTCTGTACCGGTGGAAAACTTTGATTTAATAATGGCAAAAAGCACAATGCTGAGGATTTGGGCTTCTATGCTAAAATTAGTGGCAAATCCAAGAAGCTGGCAAGCCCTGCTTCCCAGGATCTCCCTGCCCTTCCTTCCCCATGCTCTGACTGGTTCATCTTAGAAATTAAAATAATTTATTAGAATTATTTAGAATTTATTAGAATTACTTAGAATTTCTTTTGTGTAGAAACATTGGTGGACACTGGAATTAATATTTAATTTTGAAAATTCTTCATATTCCCCAGCAAAACATTCTTCAAAGTTGTTCCCACCAACTGTTCAGAATTAATTATAGGTTATGAGAAGAGAGGAAATTAATTAAGTATTGCTCATTCCTGGTTCCTGATCCTTCAAACCCAACACCTGTGATGGAGGAACACGGGAGTGCAGAGCTGGAATCCACAGCTCCAGGTGTCTGGAGGAGATGTGGAATTTTGAGCATTATGGGAGAAAACCAGGACTGAAGTTGGGGCTGTTAAACACATGAAAAGTCTAAGATTGAAATAAATCCCCTTTTAATTTGTTCTTTATCGTTTTGTTTTCATTGTGTGGGTGTTCAAGTGCTGCTGCAGGGTGATAAAGAGCATTTCTCTTCCCAGGATCCTGCAGCCCTGGGGCCAATGCTCCCATGGCATTCCCCGAGCTGCTGCTGGGCCTGCAGGCAGATCACAAAATTAACTTTTCCAAGCAGTATTTTAGGGAAGGTGGCCATAAATAACCCAGATTTGGACAATGTACCAGGGCTGACACCCCAAGCCTTGCGAATTGTGCCCGTGGATCTTCCACAAGTGGGCAGGGGTTGGCGTTTGGCATCCTACAGTGACATATTTTCTTCCTGACCTCAACACTCGTGTCCCCTGTGGTGCCACCTTCCCCTGCAGGCTGGCAGCTGGGACCTGGGGACACTGCAGATAGCCAACATTTATTTCACCCTTTTTGTCATTCCTGTAAAATGAGCTGCTGCCCAGATAAGGGGCAGCCAGCAGGGAAAGGAGCTGGGAAGGGTTCCATGAGCAGATTAAGGGAGGGAGGCAGAATTCCAGAATCATCCGGGAGCTCTGCCTTGTTTTGCTGCTTTGTTTGACATTGTCAAGTTTGTGTTGTTTCATTTTGGGTCCTTGTTTCATCTTATTTTTGGACTTCTGGGCTGCTGCAACTTGCAGAGTTACCGAGTCCCTTTGCACTTATCTTATCTGGGTTTCCTCATTTCCACTATTAGGTGATGTCTGACACCTTTTGGGTCCAGTCTGATTGTCTGGACATGCAGTGAGTCACTCCCTGTCCCCCAGCATTTTCCAACCTCCCCTCACCCCTGCTTTGAGGGGAAACTGTTTTCAGCAGGTTATCCTGGTCCTTTGATGGATACAGCCACATCTGGATGAGGCTTAAGATGGAAATCTTACAGGGAAAAAAAAAAAAAAAAAAAAAAAAAAAAAGGTGTTCTGCTCATTCTTCTGGGGCTGTGACAACAGGAGGGCAGAAATGCTCTGATTTCACATGTATTTATTTGCTCTGATGTGATTCCTGGTGATCTTGTCTCAGTCCCGAGGCCCTGGACACTCAACTAACTCACTTTTGCTCTCCAGCATCCCAGAAGAGCCGGCTGATCCGAGCTGGCCCCGGATGATTGCCGATTATTAATGCCGATTATTAATGCCGATTATTAATGCCGATTATTGCTCAAGAGTAGCTTTGATCCTCCGCGGGCGGATCCCATCGCAGCCCGGGGCTTTAATCGCATTCCAGCGGGCATCCCTAATTCCCCCGGAGCGCAGAACAATCCCTGAAGGCAGGCTGCTTCCTCTGCATCGGAGCTGCTGGCGGGTGCCCAGTGATTACCGACTCCTCTGAGTCATTTCAGTGTGATGCTTGGCTAAAAAAATTGTTTCCAAGAGCCCTATCATCATTAATCATTAATTAATGTGATTGCCCACGGCTGGAACCGAGCAGGTGTCTCGGGCCGGACTGGAAGAGCCCGTGGCGCACACAAGGTCTGGGCTGTCCCCATTCCATCCCTGCCGAGTCACTCAGCAGTGGCAGAACCTGGCATTTTTCCCTGCCCAAAGGAGTTTGCAATTTGAAGAAGCGCTGCTTTCTTCATCCTGCCTTTCGAGCCGTTCCCACGTCAGTCAGCAGGATGAATTCCCGTCTTGCTGTTATTGAGATGGAAATGAGGGCGCTCAGGGCTTCACCTAACCTGCGGGAGGGAAGTTCCACCGCAGCGAGTGCCAGGGATGGGTGCAAGGCTCTGTTCTACCAGCTTCACCCTTGAAATGTGCTGGAATTATGGTTTGGAGACTGAAATGGGGAGGAAAAACGGGGTTTGAGGGAGCTGACAAATGCCAGAACTCAAATCTTAAGGCACGATGCCAGAGTGGGGAGAACTGGGGGCAGGAAATCAGTGTGAGGGACAGGGCTGGGTGACAGGGTCGTGGGGAGGGTGGCTCAAAGGCAGGATCCAAATCAGATCTGGCTGAGGTGAAGGATCCAAATCAGAGCTGCACATCTGGCTGAAGTGAAGGATCCAAATCAGAGCTGCACATCTGGCTCAGGTAAAGGATCCAAATCAGAGCTGCACATCTGGCTCGGGTAAAGGATCCAAACAGAGTTGCACATCTGGCTGAGGTGAAGGATCCAAATCAGAACTGCACATCTGGCTGAGGTGAAGGATCCCCCCAAACACTGCTGCCAGGACCTGCTGGTGACTCTCTGTCTCGCTTGAAGAAGCCCTTAGGGTGTGAGTAACAGCTCCCAGTTCCTCAATGAGACCTGCAAAGTGCTCAATTAATATACAATTGGTTTATTGGGGATAAGACAATTAGGAATGAGTTGATGGATGACTTGCTGCTGCTGGATTTGAGAGCCCCACAGGCCCTGTGTTCTGAAGTCCCTCCCAACATTTCTCACTTAGCTGTTAGACCAGAAATAAAAGTTGTTTTTGCATGAAAATGCACATCTCTAAATTATTTCCATTTTATTTATTAAGCAAAAAGAAAATAATACTAAAATATTCATAATGTCAGCCTTTTAAAACATTTTTACCCCAGTACCAAGAGTGATAAAAACATCTTCTAGAGCAAAAGAAAGAGCAAGAGAGTGATGGGAGTCTTTAGTTCCCATAAATTTAATTTCTATAAAGTCTGGACACCCTGGGCGGATGCCTTGGCTCAAAAAGGACCTCCTGGCTCCTCCTTTTTGTCCTGGTTTTTAATTGGAGCCAGGAGAAGGAGCCCAGCATCTGCCAGGTGAATGCGAGCTGTGCCCTGGCAGGATGCCCGCAGAGCCATTCCTGGTTTGTAGATTAAAATAAGGACAGGGAAAGGGGTGGAGAGGGAGGAGAAGGAAACCAGAGAGAGAATAGCAAAACACTTTGTTCTAATTCAGGTGAAAAAGTTCATGTGGGTGTCCTCACAGAGCGTCTGCCACGTACAGGGTGGAGGAGGAACAAATTCCTTTTGGACATGAGCGGTATTCCTGAATTATCCCGGTGTGCCAGCCTCTAGGAACAGCTCCCTGCTCAGACAGCAGTCCTGGGGGAGGCTCTGGGAGCGGCTTGGACACAGGGCTGATTTTTGGGTGCTGTTTGTGGTGTTGGGACTGAACCAGTGCAGCTCTGGCTGTGTTTGATCCTTGACTCTCTTTCCTCAGCCTGAAAATGTGCAGGGTCCTGATAAGAGCACAAGGAGCTCAGGAGCTGAGTGGTTTCAGCTCCTGGCTACAAAGCTGTGGCAGACAGAGGTTCTGAGCCCATTTTCCAAGCTGCTTTTGAATGAACCACTTCTTTTTGTGGGGTTTCAATTCTAAAGGGCTTCACGGCAAGAGCCAAATTTCACAGAATCAAAGAATCCTGGAATGGTTTGGGTTGGGAAGGGACCTTAAATCTCATCCCATCCCATCCCCTGCCATGGCAGGGACACCTTCCACCATCCCAGGCTGCTCCAAGCCCTGTCCTTGAACACTTCCAGGGATGGAGCAGCCACAACCTCTTGTACTCTTCATACATCCACACTTCCTCTTACTTCAGGTAATTAATTCCTGTTATTAAGCCCCTTAATCCCAGATTTTCCTGCATGCAGTGCTTGGTCACTAATGGCAAAAGCAGCCTTGCAACAAATCCCCCTGAAATTCAATGTTCTCACTCTCACTGAATGGGTCTGCTGGGCCATTTTCCATCCAGAGAATTTTCTGATACAAAATAATCTCTTTGCAAAATCAAACTTGCTCCTGGAGCCTGCCAGGGTTTTGCCAGAAAAATTCAGCTCAGTGGGGAAATGGAACTGACAGCATCCTGCCTACCCACCTGGAAGCCTCACAATGTAAATTTTTTTTTTTTTTTTTGCTGTCTATTGAAGGAAAAAAAAACTGAAATAAAATGTTTCTTTAATTTTTCAAGCAAGCAAACACAAACTAATTTAAAAAAAAAAAAAAAAAAAACAAACCTTGTAGGACTTGGAAATCCCTGCACGCAAACAAATTCATATCAGGGTTGTTGTTGCTGCCATTTTATTGGGATTTTTGTCCCTGTCAGAATAATTTCCATCTTTTTTTATTATTATTATTATTATTTCTGGAGAGGAAATTCCATTTTCAGACAGGTTTTGGACCAATGAATTGAAACTAACTGGGAAGACAAGGCAAGGAGCAGAGAGAGCAGGGAAGGAGTCACAAGATATGCTTGACCTGGGAAAAATTAGTTCACCTATTTCACAAAAATTATCTTTTGGCTAAGCCAGAGCCATTTTCCTGTGGAATTGAGTTGGTTTCTAATTGATTACACGCAGACTCAGATGCCTGAAAGGCAACGCTTGGACATTCTTATTCTCTCTGTTATTGAAGAGATCCCAAGTTCAAACCAACCATTTTTAAGCTGCCATGTTTCCCATTATGTTGGTAATCAATTCCCTGGAATTCTGGCTGGCTGGAGATGTGAGTTCAGACCTCAGAAGGATTTCTGGGCTTTGGAAATCCTAAAGTAGAGTCCAGTTTCTTCCCTGGAGTGGCTGAGACACTGAAAGCCCCAGGGAGGGGATGGTCCCATCATTATTTCAGTTATAGGACCTTTGAAAAATACAGCAAATTTCATTTGGATTTGATTATTTCCTCTAAATTTATAAACAGCCATATCCAAGGTTTTAGGATCCTAAAATCCACCCCAAATTCCTGACATGTCTATATCCCAGTAGTTATTTATTGGAGAAGCACTTGTCTTTATTTGCCATTGTTTGTGCTGAGTAAACTCCTTGGAGACAAGGAGTAAATTCCTCAGAGATCCTGTGGCCAGATCGATTTGTGGAGCTGTTTCTGTGTTTTCTGATGCAATCCAGTGTAACAATGTTGTATCCCAGTAAACATGGAAATGGAGCAAGGAAAACATTTCTCAATCCACTTCCTAAAAATACTGCTCTGCCTGGGGAGGGGCTGCAGTTTTATTCCAGGAGCTCGTTCAGGCCCTCCTGGGTTTCCACAGTGTCTCGGCTTTGACTCAGGCTTGGATTTCATGGATTTATGGATTGGGTAACAAAGCACTCCGTGGGCCAAATGCCCACGAGCGTGACATGCAAGAGCCATTCCCGAGTCCAAAGTGCTGTTCCTGGGTGGCAAAGTGCCAGGCATGGCTGGAAGCAAGCTCTGCGTTTGGCAGGATGGGCAGATCACCAAGCACAGTGCTGGGAGGGGCTTTCTGGAGCTGCCTTTTGGATATTCCAATATACATATATATTCTTTATAAAATATAGATTCTTTGTTCTGCAGTGATGCCTTTAATGTGTTATTCTGGGATTTTGGGGGGTTGGTTTAATTGTCTTTCTTCCCTTCCTTCCTTGATATCTCCTGAGATGAAACCAAGTTTTCATCTCAGGAAATGGATTGATGGAAATCCAAGTTTTGAGCTCCTGGAGAGGACAGAGGGAATGTCAGGGGAGCAAATTCTCCAGTGTTGGGTGAGGAACAGCACGGAGATGGGGCTGAGTCATCAGAGGAGCTGTGCCTCAGGTGTCCCCCTGGAGAGGACAGAGGGAATGTCAGGGGAGCAAATTATCCAGTGTTGGGTGAGGAGCAGCACGAGATGGGGCTGAGTCATCATAGGAGCTGTGCCTCAGGTGTCCCTTTCTCATGGAAAAGTGGAGACCTTCCCACCCTGGCAGAGCTTGGCTGTCAGCCCACAGCCCAGATGGCTGTCTGTGCTCTGATCTGCTGCTTTTGTTCCTGTTTTGAGGACACCTGACAGAGCACATCATCCTCTGGTGCAGGTCAGAGGCCCCCTGTGCATTTTCGGTCACTGCAGCCCCTTCCCAAGGGAATCCATTCCAGCAGTGCCACCTCAGCTGGATGGAGCTAATCCAGCTTTACCCAGGGCAGTTCTGTGCACTGACGTGAAATCTGAGTGCTTTCTCCAGACACACAGATTGTTCCATGATGAACAAAGTCCTCCTGCCCCTTTCCTCCCCACGTGTCTCTGGGTCTGTCTAAAAATAGCCCTGAACATCTGAAAATGTGTTCTAATCTTTTAACAGGATGAGGTCACAAGGCTGGCAAGGGACTGGTGGAGACAATGCTGATCTTGACACATCCCATAGACCCAAGTGGCGTGAAGAAAGGTGGGGAAAAGGGGCCCCAAATGCCCTTTTTCCACTGGTTTTTATCCCTGTCTTTGGTGCAGATGAAACTCTGTGGGTTAAAAGCCCTTTTGATATACAGAGGGCAGGATGGGATGGGATGGGATGGGATGGGATGGGATGGGATGGGATGGGATGGGATGGGATGGGGTCAGCTGTTCTGCTTTCAGCACTGTGAACTGCACAGAGCGTCGAGAGGAAAAGAGAAACCAACGGATTCAAGCACAAAAGCCAAGGTGGGCATGGACAGGAAAAGGCAAACCAACGGATTCAAACACAAAATCCAAGGTAGGCATGGACAGAGGAAGGCAAAGCAACAGACTCAAGCACAAAAGCCAAGGTGGGTGTGGACAGAGCATGGAAAGAGAAAGACAAAACAGTGGATTCAAGCTCAAAATCCAATTTGGACACAGCCAGGGCACAGCTCTGCTCCACTCCCTGCGTGCCACAAGAAATGGGGGGATTCTCCTTCCATGTGGTTTGGATCAAGTCCTCCCCTTTGGGTTTGGAAAATGTGTTTTCTTTGTTGGCATTTGCCAATATCCCAGCCCTGCCTTGTCCCTGGAGGAAAGCTGAGGGTGCACAGCCAGGGTAGGAAGCTCAGGAGCACAAGAAAATGAAATATCCAGCAGTCCATGGGAGCAGGCAGAAGCATCCAGGCTGGAGCTTCTCATAAGAGTTAATAAAAAAAAGTATTAAATATCCTTCTGCCACCCCGACAGAGATTGCCTGGGATAAGTATTCCCTGAATTCTCATTTCCTGCTCCCGCACATCGGGCTGGGCTGGCAGAGTCACTCAGGCATGAAACACTTTGCTCCGAGCTCCCAGCAGCTCTATTCCAGGTCTATTATTTGCATAATTGGGTGCTAAGGAAAACAAAGCCAACAAATTGCTGATAATTGCCCAGTGTCAATTATAGGGGATAGGTCAGAGGTGCAGCAGGAGGGTGAAGCCTCCAGGTGTGTGGAGGTCAAAAGCGACTGGGTTTGGAGGGGAAGCTCGTTAGGGGTAATAGCTATCAGAGCAACTGCACTGACTCGTGTTAAAGCCGTGTTTAACAACGTGTTCTGCAATATTCCAAATATTCCAGGAGAGAGGGAGCACTGCCAAGGGGAGTTCTGGGGTAGGGCCCCTCTGAAAAGGGGCCCTGAAGAGAGCTGTGAACGCTCGGGTTGTGTAAGGAGTGGTACAAGACAGCTGCACAGGAGGATGTGACCACAAAAAACCTGTTAGAAAAGAGAACAGAGGTCCCCAAATGAATTTAGTACCTGAACTAAAAAGGTTGAAAATCCCCATGGCACTCCAGATGGTTGAGAAATCTCCATTGGCTGAGACTGAGCCTGAGGGTCAGAAGGGAATGAGCCTCCCCCGATGCTTTGGGCTGATCCAGAGCCCAGTGCAGGTGATCACTGGGTCAATTCCCTGAAACTGCAAAGTTCCCTGGGACTGAGGAACATTTAAAATATGGAGAATCTGAGAAATTGCAGTTCTTGTGGAAATGGCCTTGCTTTTAACTACCACTGCTCCTTATTGCTGCAAAAACCTCTCCAGAAGCTCCTTGGGTAGGGGATAAAAAATCAGCCTCCCAAATTTCCAGGGGGTTTAAACCCTCTCCAGGGCAGTAGAAGATGTGCGTGCACCTCAGCTCCTCTCCATAACAGCTTGTCACACAACCACAGAGGGCACACAGGGCACCTTGCTGGGACATGACTTTCCTCATTCTCTCAGGGATTCTCTTTCCCTTCTGTCTTCAGCTGCAGCAGCCAAGGCAGGAGAGGAACTGCCTGACAAAGGTTTCATTGACACAAGTGGATGATTTTTGCTAGAAAGCACTTCCTTCTCTGCTGAAGGCTTTGAAGTTTTGCCTTTGTTCTTTCAGGCTTGCTATTTTTTTTTTCCTCTTTAAAAATGATAGGCAAAATACTTGAAAGTCATCTTTTAGTCCAGACAGAACAACAGGAGCAGCAACAGAAACCCTTCATTTGAAAAGGTGTCATCCTGCTCAAGTGATGCATTTGAAATATCATTTTCTAATCCTTGTTAAGAAAACAGTGCCTTGAATAATTGAAAAATGCTGGTTGAATTTTAAATCCTGATTTACTCTTCAAGTTGTCTTCTTCCTTCTGTGTATCCCTGGCTCTGCTGCCTCTGATCTTTGTCCCTCTTTCATGTGGCTTTGGCTTCACTGTCTGCAGAATGGATTCATGGAGATGAACTCCCTGTAAAGTGCAGGGAATCAGCATCCAAAGGTGCCATTGTGAGGCAAGGGGTTATAAATAAATCTGCTTTTTAATATCTGAGCACTCTTGGTAGATTTGGGCATTCTAAAACATGAAATTCTGTTATTTCTTTTATTTTTATTTCTTTTTTTGCTCCTTAGCACCAAGTGTTGTTAATCCCTGGTATGCAGACCTGGTTCTCTGTGGCTGAATAAATGGAAATTTCACTTGCTTTCTGAGGGTCAGATCTGCTTCAGACCCTGCAGGATCGTGTCCTGGAGGTGCCAGGTGAGGAAAAGGATCTGTGATAGCACTGCCAGCAAGGAAGTTCCTGCTGCAAAGAACTCCAGCTCAGACAGAGCACAGGGATCAGGGACAGCTTGCTGTGCTTTGACTCTGCAGTCCTGGAGTCAAACGGGGCTGGGTCAACTCCTCATTCACTCTCTTGCACAAAGTTCTCCAGTCCATCTCTCCAGGCTGCTGTTCTCCACCAAGGAGCGCTTCCTTGGCAGGGAAGGATGGGTGATTCCAGCAGTGCAGCTCCTTTTGGTGCTCCCAGACTGAGCTGAAAAGCTTTTGGATGCAGAGCTTGGGTTTTTTATTCCCCACCCCACAAGCAGTGGCTCACCTGCACCTGCTGTGACCTGCAGCCAGGGAAAAGTGCAGAGATGAGCAGCAGCAGGGCAGATTTGTGTCCACACTCAAATCCCTGCATTTGGAAACAGCAAGGAACAATAAATGCCATGGAAGAAAATGCCATGAGCGAGTTCTCACAGAATCCCAGGATGGTTTGGGTTGGAGGGACCTCAAACCCACCCTTGCCATGGCAGAGACATCTTCCACTGTCCCAGGCTGCTCCAGCCTGGCCTTGGACACTTCCAGGGATCCATGGGCAGCCCCAGCTTCTCTGGGAATTCCATCCCAGCCCTTTCCCACCCTCCCAGAGGGTTTTTTTGCAATATCCCATCTGAACTGTGGGTTTGGTTCCAGCTTCACTGTCTCTGTTCCCCTGGGACCCCCGGCAGTGTCACCCAGAGCACACCTGGCTGACCCCACCCTCCTCAGCTCAGGGTGGGATTCCCAGCAGGAGCAGCCCTTCCCTGGGATGGGATGGGATGGGATGGGCTGCCCTGGTCATCCCAGGGCCCTGCAGACTCTAAAAGCTGAGCTGATAAACCCTGGGAAGTGACAAGGCACTAAAATCAGGGAAATCATCCCACACAGTGCCCTGGTGTAAATCCCTTCAATCCCAGCCAGGCTGATTCTGCCTCTCTGTCTGCTCTGGTGCCTCTCCCTGAGCTTCAACAACAGAGATTTTATAAACTGAATTTTCAACAAAATGTTTGCCCACAATTTCCTAAATATTTCATAAAATAATATTTTAAAAAGGACTATTTTTAGTGTGGCTGTCACTGATGAGAAACCCATCTCACTTCTGCTGAACTGACTTTTCCTGGGTTTTTTAATTGGGATAACTTAGAGGTCAGTCTTTACGAACTGTAAAAAATCAGAGTTATTGGGATTTATAGGGGGAAAAAAGAACATTCTCTGCTCCTTGTTCTTTGTGCTGCTCCTCTCCCTCCTTCAGAACTGCAGCAGCAGAGGAAATAAACCCCAATAAAGCAGCCTAAACTCTGCTCTTTTTTTTCAAATCCCCATTCTTAGCAGAAGCAATGCTCAGCTGGAAGCCCAATAAAACCTTTGAAGCAGTAATTTGTGCCCATTCTTTTAAAGCTTTTCCCATTTGAAATATTAGTATAAAAAGGGGATTTGAGGCATTGGGATGGCCAAAGCAAACATTTGACGCGCTGTTATATTCGATTTCTAGAATATAAAGCTCAGGCACGTGAAGCCAGGCTGCTGCTGGGCTGGGGATCGGGGTTTGCCTCTGCAGGAAGGACAAAAATGATGGGAAAATTCAGGTTTTGTGTGCTTGGACTCACTGTTGTTAAAGAGGAGGAGGATTGCACCAAGCTGGGGTGGCAGCAAGCTGTAAAAAGCAAATCCTGCTGTTCTGGGATGGAGGATCTGGGCTAATTTCTGTCTTTCAGCACAAGCCCAGCACCACTGACCCCCTTTCCCTCTGCTGGCACAGATGTTTCTGTAATAGCTTTTGTAAAAAATACATATATTTATGTATTTTTGTTTTTAAAAAATCACAAATATTTCTGTGATATTTTTTGTAAAAAAAAGAGATGTTTCTGTGTTTTTGTAAAAAAGATACCAGCTATTTCTGTGATGTATTTTTGTAAAAAACTTTATCACAGAAATTTCTGTGATTTTTTTTTTTTTTTTTTTTTTTTTTTTTTTTTGTAAGAAGCAAATCCTGCTGTTCTGGGATGGAGGATCTTGGCTAATTTCAGGCACAAGCCCCTGACCCCCTTTCCCTCTGCTGGCACAGACATTTCTGTTTGGGTGTTGTTGTGGAAACTGCCCAGGCTCGGAGGTTCCTCTGGGTTCTGTTTCTGAAAGGTTACTGCTTTTTTTTTTTTTTTTTTTTTTTTTTTTTAAATTGGAAAAAAAAAAAAAATTTTATATTTTTTTAAAAAATTTTTTCAAAAAAATTTTTTTTTTTTTTTTTTTTTTTTTTTTTTTTTTTTTTTTTTTTGTAAGAAGCAAATCCTGCTGTTCTGGGATGGAGGATCTTGGCTAATTTCAGGCACAAGCCCCTGACCCCCTTTCCCTCTGCTGGCACAGACATTTCTGTTTGGGTGTTGTTGTGGAAACTGCCCAGGCTCGGAGGTTCCTCTGGGTTCTGTTTCTGAAAGGTGACACCAGGATCCCAAATCCCGGACCAGATTTATGGACCAGAGCTCCTAAAGCTCAGAGCCCTTCCTCAGACTCAGCTCCTGGATTTTGGGAGCAGGGAGATGATGGAAAATTCCCCAGAGCAATAAACAAGTGTTTGCTGTGCAGAGGGTTTAATAAAAATCTCTTTTCACCGTCCCTCCCTTTCTTTTCCTTCCTTTTTTCTGCTTTCTTCAAGGCCAGGGAAGCTCCTCTTTGTCTCCCTATCCAATCCCCCATTTTGTAAAATCTGGTGGAAACCTCTCTTTAAAATCTTCATTCCCTTGACATTTTCACTTTTGGGATAGAAAGAATGGGAGGAGAAATCGTCAGAGTTCTTTTGGCTTCCAGGTCAAACATGCCCAAGGTGAAAAGCAAGGCTTGAATCCTCTCTTTAAAATCTTTATTCCCTTGAAATTATCACTTTTGGGATAGAAAGAACAGGAGAAGAAATCCAGAGTTCTTTTGGCTTCCAGGTAGAACGTTCCACATGGCCAAGGTGAAAAGCAAGGCCGGAAACCTCTCTTTAAAATCTTTATTCCCTTGAAATTATGAGTGATTAAAAACTTTTGGATAGAAAGAAACAGGAGAAGAAATCCACTCAGTTCTTTTGTTCCAGGTAAAATGTTCCACATGCCCAGGATGAAAAGGCCTGAAACCTCTTTAAAATCTTCACCCCCTTGTAATTATGAGTGATTAAAAACTTTTGGATAGAAAGGAACAGGAGAAGAAATCCACAGAGTTCTTGTGGCTTCCAGGTAAAACTTGGTCAAGGTGAATAGCAAGGCTTGAATCCTCTCTTTAAAATCTTTATTCCCTTGAAAGTATCATTTTTGGGATAGAAAAAACGGGAGAAAAAAATCCACAGAGTTCTTTAGGCTCCCAGGTGAAACGTTCCACATGGCTGAGGTGAAAAGCAAGGCCTGATGCTCTGTGTTTGTCATCTCCCCTTGCAAATCCAACACTGCAGCCCTGTGTTCCGGCTGGAAAGAAAAACAAACTGGGAACAATGGGAGAAAGCCCAGAGCCAGCCTGGAGAGGGAATTCAGTAATTTCCCAGGCTCCAGCTGGAAAAGGGAATCCCAGTGCTGGGCTGGGGACTGGGGGAGCACTGGGGTGCTGTTTGTGCCCTGTCATCACTCCTGAGCCCTGTGTGCTCCCTCATTCCAGTGCCTGACAGGGATTCAGGGCTTTTAAACCCTCCTTGAGCTCATTTAGGAGTTTCCAGGTTCCCTGGACTCTGCTCTTACCCAGAGCTGCGCTCTGAATCCACAGAGAGGGAAGATGGGAAAAAGTGGAAAGGAGTTTATTTCAGAGGGCAGTGTTTGGAAAAACCCACCGAGGTGGCCAAGAGCAGAAAATCCTGTTTGGAAGAGGGATATATTTGGTTTTGTGACTCCAGAATAAAGGAGGAGTTTTTAAATAAAACCCTGGCTTTAATGAGTGATACCAAAAGTGCTGCTTGACTGCTACACATGAGTTTCTCCTCACCAAAGCACAGATTTCCCTGGGAATTAAAGTGAAAAACTTAAAATTAAGGTCCTGCACATGCATTTAAGATGCTATCCTTCCCCAGAAAATTGCATTTCCCAGTGTCCATGCCCAGGAGGGGCCGAATGGAACCTCCCCTCACAAACGTGTGGCTGTTTTTCCTTCACTCGTGGCATAAATCATAGGAGGGGGGAAAAAATCCTGTTAGCACAGAGCTCAGGTTTGTTTATTTTTTTGCCAGCTGCAACATGCTACCCTCTTAGGGGTGGTGGAAAACCTGGGCTGCTGGAGGCTGGAGTGACATGTCAGCCCCAGCCCGGGGTCTGGCCCCTCTCTCTGAATTACAGCCCTGTCAGGAGCCCATTATCCACATCCATATATCCATTTCTGCACCCAGAGATGGAGTTCTTTCCAATTAAGGTCGGGGTTTTTTATCAAATCAAATACCTGCACACTAAATTATGTTGCTGGTGCCAGGCTGGCTCTGCCTCCCTCCTCCCTGGGACACAGGGGGTTTGTTTGAGTGGCTGGGGAGGTCCCGTGGAGCTCAGGAAACGCTGCCTGACCTTCCCACCTGGGCTTTTTTTGGGGGAATATTTACCACAACACATCCCAGGGCCGCTCCTTCATGGTAAAAATATTCCAGGGAAAAGCGTGGAGGCCTGGGGTGCTGGCTGGAGGAAGGAAGGGGCTCAGTAATCGGCTGCAGCCATCCAAGATGTTTGCTCATGTGTTTTCTGAGGCCAGTTTGTTTTGTTTATTAATAGGCCTTGAAATGCCAAGGGGAAGGGTTAAGGTGAACTGAAAATGCCATATGTGCCTCTGGATGGAGGCTCCTTTTGTGCTGGCTGGAATTAGTGGGGTGCTGCCTTTTCCCTTTTTATCCACCCCTGTTTCCCCCTAGGAAAAGATGCTATTGTTATTTTAGAAGAGGTCAGAAATCTCAGCAAATTAAACAATTTACTGCAGGTCAGTTTAATCATGGCCCAGCTCAGATGCAACACAGTCCACACAACAACTAAAAGAACTAAATAATAAAAATAAATTAAATCATACAAATAAATTAAATCATAAAAATAAATTAAATCATACAAATAAATTAAATCATAAAAATAAATTAAATCATACAAATAAATAATAAAAATAAATTTAATCATACAAATAAATGAAGCAATAAAAATAAATAATAAAAATAAATTAATGAGCTTTGCCTTTCCATGGAAGAAAAGGGGAATAAACTATTTTGGATGGTTTGGACTATTCCACAGAGCCTGAACCTCAGTCTCTTTCTGAGCACTGATCCCAGGGCCTAAAACCCAGCTTAAGTCACTCCAGTTCAGGTTTTTATCATCTGCAGTGGAGCTGGTGAGGTCAGGGTCCAGCACTGACTCAGGCTGAGGTTTGATACATGCAGGGCTCTGAAAGGCAGTGAAATCCAGCAGGACTGAGGTGTTCCTGGAGGTTTTGTCTCATAGCAAATCCAAGGAATCAGAACATCCTTAAGATCCAAGGTCTTATCCAGCCTCCCCAGAAAATGCAGATCCTTCAGGGGTCTTTACATCCAGGAATCTGAAAGGTTTGATGTATCCAGGAATTGGAAAGGCAATAAAATCCAGCAGGATAGAGGTGTTTATGGAGGTTTTATCTCATTACAAGTTCAGCAAATCCAGGAATTCAGAGCATCCTTAGGATCTGAGATCTTACCCAACCTCCCCAGTAGATACAGATCCTTCAGGGGTCTTTACATCCAGGAATCTGAAAGGTTTGATACATCCAGGAATCTAAAGACAGTGAAATCCAGCAGGACAGAGGTGCTTCTGGAGGTTTTATCTCATGACAAGTTCAGCAAATTCAGGAATTCAGAGCATCCTTAGGATCTGAGATCTCACCCAGCCTCCCCAGTAGATATAACTCCTTCAGGGGAGGGTGACCCACACATGAAACAGGTCCTGCCCAGCCCCTCTGGTGCCTCATTGTTCTCCCTGCTCTGAGGGGGAGGAATCAGCCACTCCAAGGAATGGCCCAGAGACAAAACATTAATTGTGAAGTGATTTAATTGCATTATAGCCCTTATTAAACGAGGTACAGAACATAAAGGTGGCCTGCTTCTATTTTTTATGCAGATATTATGGAAATTTATGTCCCTGATGATGCCAATCTTGTGAACCCCCTCAGGTTTCTGAACAGTTTCCAAGCTGTCCCCCTTGCTCAGGGTGGAATTCTTTTAATTTTGTTCTGGTTTTGCAGCGGGGCCTGGTGAACCCCCCGTGTGTGTTTTGTGTGCTGCCCTTTCCTGCCAGCCAGGGGCTGCCTCTGGCCCTGGGTTTTTTTGGCTGCTGGAAGAAAAGTTTGTTTCTGAGGTGAAAAATTTGCCTTTTAAATTTCTGCACAGTTCATACCCAGATTATAATTCATAGCCAGGGCTGAATACCAAATGACCCTGCTCCTCATTTCCACAAATATCCTGAAAGGCAGAGAGGGAGGCGAGGGAAAACACTGGCCCAAATCCAATGCTGTTCCCAAATCAATGGCATTTATGGAAAGGTTGGATTTGGCCTCTTCCATCTTTCATTTCAAGCTCTCAGATTAACAGAATATAAATATTGCATGATGCCCCAGAGCTGCCCCAGCAAATGGCTCCAAGATGCATCTTTCCCCCTTGAACAAGGCAAATATTGTGGAATGGAGGCTCCAGGAGAAAGACTGGAAAAGCTGTTAGTGACTGTGTGCTCCAAGGTGCTTGTGGAGACTAAAACTTGGAGAAGAAACTCCCCACATGAAGCAGAAACTTTTTTTTTGGCACCGCCAGAACAATCCACAGTTGCTTTTTCCATGATGCATCATTAAAAAGGCTTCGTCAAACTTAGTCCTGCTGGTTCCACGCTGTCTGTTATCCCAAGAATTTTCCATAACAAAGGAAAAGAAGGAAATGTGGGCTTTATTGAAAGGGAGATAAACTGGCTGGAAATTGTACTGAAGAGTTTTCAACACAGTTGGACAAGGTTTGCCACCTCCCAGGGGTTGTGGCTTATTCTTGCTCTGTTCCCTGTTCTCCAGAGGTGTGGGAGCAGCTCAGAGCTTCTAATTATGAATTAATTGCCTTAATGTGAGCCCAGGAGTGCTCCATCTCTGATGGTGGTTTCTGTTGGGATGGCAAGCAAAGGGATTTGTCCTGGCAAACCCCATCCCACCATCCCTGCTCTTCCGCACCAAAAGAGTAACCAAGCACACATTTCACTTCCATTTTGCTTTCTGGAATTGAAAGTTTGGGATAAAACACAGGGATTTCAGCTGAATCCCCAGGGATGCCAAGCTCTGGTCCTTTAGGATACCTGTGGTGTGGAACACGTGGTTGTGATTGCTCCATCAGTGCTGGAGCTGCTGTTCCTGTGTCATTTTTCTGGCACATCATTAATAAACTGGGAATTTCATCCTTGATTTCCACGATGTCCTGCTGAAAACCACCTGGGTTTCACTTTTCAGCAACACTGCAGACGAATAAAAGAAGAAGAGGGGGGCTGAGCGTGGTGGTTGTGTTTGAGCTGGGATCAGTCTTGATTGATCAGCTTGGAATGAGCTGGAAAACACAACTGGAAATTCAGATCCAGGGGTTGTGAAGGATTTTCCAGCATTGCCTCCCCAGGAAGGAACCTTTCACTAAACAGGACCTTGCCCAAATCTTTGTTGCCTCAATGGGATGTGCACTGATCCTTTATTATGTCTCATCTGTGGGGATGGAGAACAATTTATCCCCTTCTGTAGCAGCATTCCCTGAATTTCAAGACCCAATGTGTGTTCTTCCTGTTTTTCCTTGTTTTGGCTGATTCACTCCAGTTCCTCCAACTCTCCTGTGCCCCATTTCCCAAAACCCCTGACTTGGTCTCACCAATCCAGCTGATTTTTGGGATTGATCCTTTTCCAGAAGCTGTTACAGGAGGCTGCCTTTGCCAGCAGGTGTCACCATAAGAGAACAAGAATTCCAGTTCCAGCTTGGCTGTTCTGCCGGAAACCAGAATTCTGTCCCTGCTGCGCATCCCATAGAATCTCCTTTATTCCACAGTGACTTAGCACTGGTTTAGAAAATTAGAAAGGCCTGGAAAAAAAAATTCTTTTTTTTTTTTTTTTTGCTTGTGGTTCCCAAGCAAAGGGAACCACACCAAGTTTGGAAAGGAGCTCAGCAAAATTATCAGGGATTTTGTGAAGTGGTGGCAGTAGGGAATTTGGGATGGCAGAGGCCTCTGCATCTGTGTCCATCGATTCCTGGGGCCGCAGCACCGGCAGCCTTTCCTCCTTTACAATTCCTGTGTGCCCTGAGCTGTGTTTGCTCCTCAGATATTTGCGCCCAAGCTCAGGGAACCCCGCCCAGGTGTGCCGTGAGCTCTCACTGGGATTTATTCCGGGGATCTGCAGAATTCAGGGATCACTGCAGAGGTGAGGATCTCCTTGTTCTGCTTTCCCCTTGGAAATCCTTGCAGAGGATTTCAGTCACACCTCTCCCCTTTTGCACAAACCACCAGCAACAAGTGCCTGCCCAAAGGATTGTCACTAGACGCTCCGACAAAAGAGGATTTTTCTCCCAAATTTCATTATTTTCACGAGCTGTGACTCTGCAGAGGGATTTTTTTGGGGGTGGTTCTGGCAGAATTGGTAATTTTTTTGGAGTCTGGGTGGCTGCAGGACAACCTGGATCCCCGGGGCCGCCACGTGCCAGGGAAAGGGTCTGAGAAAGCGTTTTTGGGTTTCTCTTTCCTTGCATAAATCTTGGAAATCAAACCCGCTGCAAACTGAAGGATTAGTATTTAGCTCTTTATCTAAATACACTCTGTTCCCCCCGCCCCCTCCCCAAAATAAAATAGCGTTGTTTGAAATTTCCAGCGAAGCTGAAGGCCTAAAGCACTGGGTGAGATGTAAATTTCTTAAAATATTTATCCATCCATAAGTGGCTACATATTTGACATTATTATAGGGTTTCTCAGTGTTCCATTTTATTAAAAAATATTTATTTGGTTTCTAAGATTACTGCTTCTCCAACCACAGAAAATTCAATTACCGAAAACTGCAGCTATCAAATTGGTTGAAAATAAATAGCCTTTTATCCAAACCTGGCATGGGCTGGTTTACTTTTAATACGTAGCCATAAAAAAAAGAAGCTCTTTCCACCGAAAGCCGGTTGGTTACGGAGCGAGAAGCCAAGGAATACTTTGCATCATCAGGTTTTATTTAAAATAAGGGAGGGAGGGGGGAGAAAATAAGTCGTTATGATCCTAATTAGCAGCTCCTTTTTATTTTTCTTTTTTCTTTTTTTCTTTTGTTTGAATAAGCGACACGAGATCTCTCAAGGCGTTCCTTTTGTTATGATAAGTGAGTTTTGATTCACGAGATAGGCAGGGAACCATCCCAAATGTTTTCTGGAAGAGCTGGATATCTATAATAAATAGATATCTATTATCTGTTAATAAATTATAGAAATTAGTGCTGGAAGAACGGCTGGAGGCCACCTGGGCGGGTTTTTAATTGGTTTTCATCTTGCAGAGGTTTATTAATGAAGGGGGGACCCGAGTGTGGGTAGAGGATCTGGGGTACAGGGGAAATACGTGGTGTCCGCTGAGCCCCAACAACTCCTGACCCAACAATGATCTCACAAAGGCAAAATAACCCAGAAGGGAGCAGATTCAAAAGAACATTTGCCATTTCCACCTCCTGACGAGCCGGGCTAAGAACTCCGCTCCTTTAATTTGTTAAACAACCGCGTCGCTGCTCCCGGGCTGCGAAGTCCCTTCCCTTCCCCGCCGCTCCTGAAGTCAGCGCATCTTTCAGCCGGGGCCCGGGGGGCATCAAAGGCTGGAATGCGAAGCATCCGTGCCCCGTGGCACGGCAGGAGCAGCGCTAACAGGAGCTGTTGGCGCGGAGCCCCCGCTGTCCCCACATCAAGGATGCTGCTGAGAGATGGGGATGCTCCAAAGAGCCGCCCGGCCCAGCCCCGGCATGAAAAGGCACGAGATCAAAGCTGGGCAGAAAGGGAGATAACTCCCAAAAAATGCTGGTTTGCCAGGAAAATGCCTCGCTGCCTATGGGGTGAGCGGCCAGGTAAGCTCCGAGGCGAGCAGCGGGTTAAAAGAGAAACGGGATTAAAAATCTCGAGGTTTGTTTCTTTGGAAAGACGTCTCAGTTCCCCGGAGGAGCTGTGGCAAATCGGGCAGCTGCTGAGAATGGGTTAAAATATTCCCGTGAGTCTCCCACCAGGCACACGGGCAGAATCGAAGCTCTAACCATTCCTGGAAAGCTGGAAGCGTTTTGTAATTCCTGCTTTCTGAGTTTCCAGACTTCGGGAATGCACGGCAGGAGGATCACCCGGTGATCTTGGCCAGGGCTTGAGGGTCAAGGCAGCAAGCTGAACCTTTTCCCAATTTAGGTTTTTTCCCCCCCCTTTAGGCGGGACCTAAATCTACCAAGAGTTCTTGGCCAGATCTCGTGGGTCAAGGCAGCAAGCCGAACCTTTTCCCGACTTATCCCCTTTAGGTGGGACCTAAATTCCCCCTGCCCTCAGCCCATCCAGCTGCCAGGCAGAGACATCACAAAGGCTTGTGCTGCCAGGTTTATTAAAGTGAAATAATGCTTAGGAAGGGCTTTAAGAAGATTTTGTGAGGAAAGGACTCACTTGGGGGTGAAGAATAGCTGGCTGCTCTTGCATGGATGTGGTTTTGCAGGTCTGTACACACATCCCATTGTGCACAAAAGCCACTTATTTGTTTAAGGCCGTTGCTGAGTGTATTATGTGACACGGAGCCATCCAGGGAGGCTGCTCCAGCCAGAACTGCAGGCGGAACAGAGCCTCGACCTGCACCTTAATCCCCTTTCTGCCCTGATTTCCCAACTGCGTCGGGAGGTGAAGTCTCCCTGAGCTCAGAGGGCTTGTGCAGGAAGATAAACCCCCCGTGGCTTTTCCAGGAGCCTTTCCCGGCTCCCCGGGAGGAGAAGGAGCCCCCCTGCTCCTGCAGAGCCAGAGCTGTGATGCTGCTGAAATGTACTTGGGGGATAAAATGTAGTTGAGAGATCTGTAATGGATCCTGCACTCAAAGCCAATAGAGCATGAGCTCAGCAATCAGTTGGCAGCCCATAAAATCTCCGTTACCTTTCTTTTCTTTTCCTTTTTTTATTTTTCCCCCCCCTCTGGTTCTTAAAGTGATGGCGTGAGGGAAGCTGAAAGATTGGGAATTACAGGGGCAGCTCCAGATTTCTGTAGTAAATGGAAATAAAAGTTGCGATTTTCTGTTGGGCTGGGTGACTGCAGTGATGTCCCCACTGTTCCTCTCGGGCTGAGCCCAGCCTAAACTCCCACTCTTGGCTTGTGCCTACTGCTTTACCAGCAGTAAAACAACAACACTTGCAGCAATCCCTGGAAGTGTGCTGGTCCAAAACCCTCCTGTATTTATATATATTTTGAATGTCTGCTTGCAGATAACGTTGCTTTCCTCGTTTTAAAAACCCTGCCTTGAATAAAGAGCTTCTTTGGGAGCTTTTAAAATAGGAGTTAGTGCTTAATGTTGCCTTGGTAGCAGAGACCCTTCATGTTCCAGGGTTCCTACAAATAACACATTGACTGTGGCCCCACTTTATATTCTCACTAAATCAAGGTAAAGTTTTTTAAAGCCCAATTCATATTAGAAAATTTTCCTGCGGGTGTGAAGTGATTTTGACAGAGGCGCAGCTCACGCCGAGAACCCTCCAGACTTGTGGCTTCAGAGCAAAGAAGGGAAAAAATATAGCTTGGGGTGGGGACAGGAGGTAGAAAGAGTTGAGAGGACCCTTTGGTCTTTAATTCATGTCAGAAGAGCCCCAGCTGTCACCCAGCACTTGTCCCAGATTTATGGATCATCTGTTTTGTTAATGCTTGTGGATCTCTTGCTGAACATAACCCTTCTGGAGGGTTTTTTTGCTGATCAAAGGCTGCTGGAGTTATAAATGTCCCTGTGATATCTTGAGGTTTTGCTGAGAAGAAGCTGCATTGATGGAAGGGGTTTGGGGGTTCTGACGAAGCCATATTTCTTCCCTGTATATCTCCACAAGCTGCACTTTCATTTTCTATATATTGAACAATCTGGGCTTTAAAAGAACCAGCTGAGGCATTTCTGGGCTGGATGTGACCACGTGCAGCAAGGCTGTTCATTGCCAGTATTACCTGAAATACTGAACAGCCACTTTGAAATATTTACAACATTTTGTCTTCAATTCACTCCAAGTAATTTTGTAATTTTCAAAATTGCAAAAATTTTGTCTTTTGAGCAAATTCAAATTCGAATTTAAATTCACTCAAAGTAATTTTCACTCAAACTAAAGTTTTACAGAGTTTATACCTGTATGCCTGTAGGTGGAGAAGATTTAAGTTTAAATGCAAATAAAGCAGAGCAGAATTTGAAGCTTGAGCAGCTCACAATGTGACAACTTGTTCTTCACCCTTCTGTCCCAGTTGTTTTCCAGTCTGAGGTTATTATTGATAATATAATATCAATAATGTTGATATTATTGATATCAGTAATATCAATATTTTGGAATTTTTATGGAATTAAAGGCTGCCCATGGATCAGCAGCTGCCAGGCACGTGTGTGTTCTCTCCCTCCCTGAATCACCTTGGGGGCTCAGCTGAGTTTCTTCCCCTGCACCACTCCAGCAGCAGCTCCTCAGCAGGGTCTGACTCTGGGGGTTGCAGAAAACAGGGAATTTGTGATTAACTCTCCTCTCTTCTGTAATCGTGGCTTGTAGGAGGAAGGAGTTTCATTATTCCTGTGAAATTCCATTGGCAGTGTTGGATTTGTGCACTGCTAGGCTGGACAAAGCCTGGAGCCGAACATTTGACAGAATCATCTAAATTACAAATGAAATGTCTCACATGTGCCCAAGCTGAGAAAGCATCATCCACCAGGGAATGGCAGAATTCTGACTGAACTTTCAAATTGTGGAGTGGTTTGGGTTGGGAGGGACCTTAAAGATCATTTAATTCCACTCCTGCCACAAGCAGGAACGCCTTCCACCATCCCAGCATGCTTCAAAGTGGCCGTGGACACTTCCAGGGATGGGACAGCCACAGATTCTCTGTGGAACCTGGGATTTTAGGACACATCTGAGTTGTTTTAACTTTTAACTGCACCTCTGACACAGAGAGACCAAAAAGCCTTGAAGTTCCTTCAGCTTTTGGATGGGAGCTTTGCCAAGGATGGAGCGAGGCAGGAAGCTCATGTCCCTTTGGGGGCTAGCTAGGCACATTCCCATAAGGAACGCCCCTTGTCCTGGGATCTGAGGGGATCTGCTCCAACATTTGGGGAGTTTCTGGGTGTGGGAGATAAAAAATTCTGAGAAACTGGAATTTTGAAGTGGTTTCAGAGGAGTCATCCCATGGTTTGGCTCGACAGCAGCACAGGTGAATCTGCTGGAATTGTTTCCCTGGGAGCATCCCAAAACAAGGGAATCCCCAGGGAAGGGGGTGAGGGGAGGAAGAGGCTCCCAAACCACAGAGGGTGCACCTTGACCAGGCTCCAGGCTGCCCTAATTCCAGGCTTATCCTGGTACAGGTTTTAGGTTTGCTCCTGTAAGAACTAAACCAAGGGCAGCTCCCAGCCCCTGGGTGGAACAGTGGGAAAAGGCCGCGGCATTCCAGGATCCTTGGAGCAAAGGTGTTAATTTTCATCCATTTTTAGCCAGGCATGATTATTGCTGGCCCAAGCATTTCATTTGAAATGCTTTAATTGCTTGAGAACAAACTGTTTTACACAATTCCCACAGCAGCTGAGCGATACTTTGGGAGCCAAATATTCTGGCAGGGGCCAGGATTATTTGGTGTGTGAGGGAGCAGGAGAGGGGCACAGAGCACTCCATGAAAAGCCAAAATCACAGCCTGGTGTCCATTCCATCACTTCCCAGGAATTCAAGGAGAATTTCATCGGGGATCTGTGTTTTAGGTACAAATTTGGAGGGTTTATTGCAGCTTTAAAGTGCACTCAGATTATTTTCCTTTAATTCCGAGTCACATTGCACCCAGCCAAGCCTGGTGTCATTTTACAGACATGAAAACAGAGAAATTCTCTTCTCAAATTCCCTGTTGTTTATTGGTGAGGATTCTCCTTTCTTTTACAGCAGCAGTGGGGAGGAATTCATTGCCTAAGCTGGTTTTATTTATATTATTTATGTTCCTCCTCAGTGTTTGTTAATCTGAAATCAGATAACAAACTCTGTCCCATCTGATTTACAGCCATGGATAGCTGAGAAAAGAGAAAAAAGCTGTAGCATCTGAGCTAATAATTCATAATTAATAAGCTTTGCATATTTCTGAGGTTGGCAACATTCTCGGGGTAGTTCAAAGGTTTTATCCTCTTTTCATTTGTTCCAAATAATGAGATTTTTTTTTTTTTCAGCTTTCTGTTGAATTGGATTTGACCCTCTGGAAAAAATTTATGTTAAGATGAACTCGCAGGTTTGCTGTTGTCAGGCTGACAAGAGGAATCCATGGGAGTGTGTGTAGGGATGAATAAAACTGGGATTACATTTGATCTTCTGCATTTCTCACAATGTGATCTGGAAAGCCACGAGCAAACATTTTAATCTTCTGTGGTGAATCAAGAAACACTGGGAATGGGGCTTGCTCAGGGCACAGATGGAGCAGCAAGAAAGGTTTGGAGTATTCAATGATGCTGTGCTGTACAGAGAAATCTGTAAAAATGCCCAGTTCCCTTCAGAGTGAAGTAAAAACAAATCCATATATTAATTTCTGATATTAATGCAACATTTCTCCAGGAATCTTGCTAGAATTCTTTAAAAAGAGTATGGAATAGCCCCAAAGTGTGAATTTAAGGTGGGTTTTTGTTCTCCTTTCCAAAAAGAAGCACGAAGAAAAGGGAAACTGAGGAAATGTAGGAATTTTGAAATAAAAATCAGAAATACAGATTGCAAACCCCAAAGTTTGTTTCTCCTGCAGTGAAAAGCAGTCTCCTCTTCTGGTTGGGTCCAGAGTAGCTCACAATCAAATTTCCAGGATTTTTCATGGAAATTTTCCAGCCTGGAAGCACAGAGGGAGCATGTACAGACAGAAGAGGATGGAAAGGGGGTGGTAAATTCCCTAATAAATCTGTCAGTAGCAAAGACCCTTGGAAAGTGCCGGGTTTGTAGCTGTCTCCAGCTACCACATCCCATCTTTTAACAGCAGAAAGAGCTGGGTTTAAAACTCCATTTCTCCTCTGAAAATGTTAAATTTGCTGGCAGAAGATGGCAGCTTTTGACATTGGAATATGGGGCCATTCCATTAGATTTACAGTCTCCAAGTCCATATTCCCTTGAAGATTAAACCTTCATTAAGTTCCCCCTTTTTTTTTTCCCCTTTATTTCCTGCCTTTTGCTCACATCACACTCTGACTTTCATAAGCACTCCTGGGTTTAGTGCTTTAATAAAAACAGCTTTGGTGGAGGTTTAAAGGCCCTTCAGATTTCCCCAAAACCTTTTGGAAACCCCCCCTTAAATCAGTAACCCAGCCTCCCCTCATCTCCCACCCCACGTCCTCATTAAGATGCATCCAGAAGAAGGCAGCCTGGAATCTCAGCGTCGATTTTTCTCTTTTTCTCTCCCTCTTTTGGGACATTTTTTCCCCCCATTGTTATGACTAGACAGAGGATCCTACTGAGCGCATTAGCCAGGCTGTGACTCAGGACACCCACTGCTCGGAATGCCATTGCTCCCCGCGAGGAGAGCTCCTCTCCTGCAGCCCTGAGCCCCTCTCCCTGGCCATATTTCTGCCCCAGGAATACTTTGCTGGCAGCTCCAGCCAGGCAGCGTTGGAGAGCTGCGGTAGTTTGTTGTCAAAATGAAAAATGGTTCAGTGCAAAAGGTCCCGGCGCTGGGATGCGAACAATCAAGGAACACTAAGTCAAGCGTTTGACAAGGAACTTTGGTCTTGCTGTTAAATACCACTTAATATTGTCCTGCCCGATAATCCCTGCTGTTTAACAACCCTGGAATCACGGCTCGGGGATGGCATCCTGCCTTTCCTGAGGGGAAAATCCCGGCCAGATGTCAGGGCAGAGGGAGAGATGTGTCTGTTAACAGCCCGGGGAAATTGAGATGTTGCGAGGAGGAGACAATTGCAGGCACGTTGTGGTCTCGGTTCTGCTTTGGGGTTTTTGTGCAGAACGGTGCACTTCCAGCTCAGGGTGGTTGGAGGTGAAAGATGAGGAATTTCCAGCCCTCCTGGAAATTCCTCCATGTGCTGGGAGCATCCTGGCCTTTCTTTGCAGTGGAACTGGAAAATTTTGCTGTTATCACCTCAATCTCCACAGCTTCACCTTAAAAAGTCCTTCCCTGTGGGACAGGTTGTCTTTTCCAGGGAAGATTTGTTGCCTTCAGGCCGTGACCTCTCCTGTGTCCCTGCTCGGACTGGTCCTGCTCAGATAAACCTCAGATCTCAGGGACATTTTCCTCCTTGCTTTCAATCCCTGATCCCCAGCCATCCCAGCTCCTTCCTCTGTTTTGATTTGTCTTTTTGGTTGCTTGGGTTTTTTCTGTAACTGATATTTATTCTTCATTTTTGTTTTAATATTTTTTTATTTCATCTTTGTCAATAAGAACCTTTCCTTGTGTGAGTTTGGTCCCGTTCTGAATCTAAAAATCTGAACCTAAAATTCTGAACCTAAAATTCTGCATCATGAATTGGGAACGGTGTGAAGAGATTCCTCACAAAGGTGTCAGAAGATCAACAGATTATTGACCTGAAAGTCCAGAGGACATTTCTTCATTTTAGCTTGGCTACAAATCCAAGCTGGAGCCAGGAATAATCATAATCACAGTGGGGGTGTGGGGGGGAGGGGGGGAAAGGAAAAAAATAGTCAGGCTGTGGGAAAGTTGAATGGGCAAATCCAAGCGTTGTTACTGATATTTAATTTCCACCAGGAATTCCAGGGTCACAAACAGTGTAAAGGGGACAACTTTTGGCTAGAAAGGTTGAGAACTCCCCTGGATCTCTGGAAGTGTCCCAGGCCAGGCTGGACAGGGCTTGGAGCAGCTGGGACAGTGGAAGGTGACCCTGCCATGGCAGGGGTGGCACTGGATGGGCTTTAAGGTCCCTCCAACCCACAGCATTCCATGATTCCATGAATTTGGGGATAATTATTTCTGAATTTCTGGAAGGAGAAGCATGAGAAATTCTGGAAGGAGAAGCATGAGAAATTCAGGAAGATCTTCAAGGCAGCCTTTGGAGAAGAGTCAAGACCTGAAACAGCTCCATCTCTCCTTCATGACCCTTCTGGGACAGGTTCCTGCAGCCCAGGGGAGAGAGGCGGAGGAGCAGCCAGCACTGCACCCAAGATGAACCAAAATGGTCCCAAAATGCACGAGCGCTCACGGGGTCTCTCCCTGGGATCAGCTCTGCTCCATGTGCAGATTGCAGTTCATTGTCCAATTCCAGCTTTAGCCCATCCAGTCCCATCCTGCTTGTTTTTCTCTCTCCAGCCCACGTTGTTTGTGCTCTTGGGCTGAGATTTGGATCATTTGTCCTTGGTGCCCAGCTGGAGCAGGAATTGTTTTGTCTCCCTGCTCTGTGCAGAGAGCTCACCATCCCCTGATGTGAACCCAGACCCACACACTAAAGCAGCACAGAATGTGAAAAATAGAAAAGTTATATTAAATATAAATATCAATATAAATACAAATATACATATTCTATATGTATAACTATAACTATAATGAAATAGAAATAGAAATAGAAATAGAAATAGAAATAGAAATAGAAATAGAATTTTTTGGGTTTTTTTGAAGCCTGAAGCTGGGCCTAGCACTTTTCCCACTCCTGGCTGTTGCTGCCCCAAGGAGCTGTCAGGGAAGGCCTGGCTGCAGCAGCATCGTGCCTGCAGCCCCAGCTGAACTCACCATCCCCACAAAGGCAGGGGGACCCTGGGAGAGGTGGCTCCTGGCAAATATTTTCCTTCCCTTGATGTGTCAGCAGGGCTCTGGCAGGTGCCCTTAGGAAAACACATCCCACATTTCGGAGCACTCAACACCCCCCAGAGCCCTGCTCCACACCTGAGGGCTTCAAAGCCAACCTCAGCCCCTGCTCCGTGGGCTGGGGGTACAGAGGGCTGGGGAGAAGATCTTTGGAGTGGGAAAAGCTGGAAAAGCAGCCAGGGGTTCCCAGAAGGGTGGAGAAGGCAGGAGCTAAGCTCAGAGCTAAAGGGAGGTGGAAAGGGAATTCTGCAGGATGGGGAGAACCTGCCTGGGAGGGGAAGGTGGAGCTGGGCTGTCTGCAGGAGCTGCAGGCAAAGTGGGGGGAAATCAGAGTGAGGGTTTTGTAAATAAGATTAGATAATTTAGAGAAATAGAACATTTGTAGTAGGACTTATGAGGGGTCATTTTAAATTATTGGTTTTAAAGGATTCACAGTGTGGTGTCAAAAAGGTTGATAACTAAGAAATGCTTATAATGTGACACAGTGTTGTCATAATATTATATATATATATGTATCATAATATAGATATATATATTTGTATCTATATATATAACATAGATTACATATATATAACATATATATAATATATGTATTGTCAGATATCTAATATATAATTACAATATATAATTACAATACTGTCAGTATTGTAATTAAGAAATAGTTGGGTTTTTGATTGTGATAGTGTGAATTATAACGTCTGTATTGTCTTTTTCTTTACATGAGACTGAAAATGGAATGAAAATTCTTAAAAATGGAATGCAAGTTTTTAAAAGGCTTCTTAATTGCTTTATTTTGGGGTCAGAAAAGGGCATAATCCAACAGAGAGGAAAATTTGTTTGAGGTTTTCTGAGATCAAGAATGAGAACAGAGGGAACTCACCTGGAGATGAGGGTGTGCAGTTTGGGGGTTTGATGTGGGAAGAAGGAAAGGTGGAAATGTGGAGCTGGGATTTCTCTGTCCCAGCTGGATTTGGAGCTGGGCAGTCCTTGGTGCTTCACTGGAAGGGTTTTCACAGGGAAAACTCCAATCTGCCAGGACGTGAGAGGGGGTTTGGGTCGGCTGGGGTGTCCCTGTGACTCTCAGGTGTTCCTGCCAGGACCTGGACAAGGCTCTGTGTGTCCCTGTGACACTCAG
This sequence comes from Onychostruthus taczanowskii, assembly GCF_017590055.1. NCBI lineage: Eukaryota > Metazoa > Chordata > Aves > Passeriformes > Passeridae > Onychostruthus > Onychostruthus taczanowskii. Next base: position 7,419,398 of record NW_024500350.1, read on the forward strand.
GTGTTCCTGCCAGGACCTGGACAAGGCTCTGTGTGTCCCTGTGACTCTCACAGGTATTTCTGGTAACTCAGCCTGGCCTGCAGATCTGGATTCTCCACCTTTCTCATCACACAGGAGCTGGCAGGGTAGGACAAGCAAGCCCAGTGGCATTTTTAGGACTTTTAAGCTGCTAATTCCCTAAATAGCCACTTTCAACAGCCAGGAGAGCAAAAAAAGACTCCTTAAACTGCCAAAGTTAAAGCTCCAAAATCACCTGGGGTGTCTGCAGCCCAGCTGGAAGTGCCAGTCCCAGGCGAGGCTGGCATTTAGGATCAGCCTAAGGGCTGTTCTAGGCAGGCCCAAATATCCATCCCCATTTTTCCCAGGACTTCCCAGGAATGGTGTCCTATCAGCAGCTCGAGGGTTATGAATGGAGCATGGTGACGAGCCAGTGGAAATGTCTCGCTCTGGATTAAAAAATGAGGTTTCCAGGATCACTCTGGATCTCAGCCCAAAGCTTTGCCTTTTGGGTTGTCCCATACAGCTCCTCAGGAGCTGCTGTGGTTGTTTCCCTCTGGTTTCCATCACTAGCTGTGGAAATTTCAGGATGTTGAGGCAGTGGGCAGCCAGGCTGCTGTGGAACTTTGTCCTCAATTCTGCTCCATCAGGCTCTAATCTAGCAGAGTTTGCTCTTGAGGAATGCTTTGCAAAATTCTTGTGGTCTGAGAGTAGAAAACAGTAAATCAGAGTTCTGGGCTCCTGCACTCAATTCTTTCATCTCCAACTATTCTAATATTTCTCATAAAAATTATAGATAATTACCTCGTTTTATACTCTCTCAATAGAAAAAAAAAAAATCAGAATTTATTTCTGGGCCTTTCCAAATTCTTCTTCATTGTCTGGGAAGTTCCCTGCTCTTCTTTTCCATCTGGCCAAGTGACTTCAGGAAAAGCACTCAGCTCATTTTAATTGTCAGTTTTTCAGCTACAAGGAAAACTATTGGGTCTTTCACAAAAATGATAGGAAAACCCCAAAGTTTGCTGGAATCAAATTCTCAGCCTTGTGGTCGGGAAGGAACAACTTCCTCTCATCTTCTTTAGAAAGTTATGAGCTCTGATGGTCACTCTAAATCCTGAATATCCATTTTCAGCCAGATACCGGGGATGAGATCCGACCTGGAATTCCAGTTTGGAACTGGAACCCTGCCTTGGGAGACTGGGAGCAGATGGAATCACCCAAATCACTCTGCACCTTGGCCTTTTCCTCTGCTCCACCAACAAATCTCAACCTCATTATCCCGAGCTGCTTCCTGAGCTGGCTCCTGTCCAGGGCTGCTCCTTGCCAGGATCTCCGGCTGGCTGTGGGGACACTCTCTGAATTTCCACTTCCTGAGCTGAGTTAATGGCACCCACCTGGGCTGCTCTGGGCATGAGTCAGCAGAAGGGGCCAGATTTTGGGAATCCAAAATTCCAGGGAGGACAGGAAGCTGGGACTGACATCACAGAGGCTGACAATTGCATTTGGAGCTGAGTGGTTTCACTGGGAGAGGCAAATTCCTGCTGGGGAGCCCAAATAAATCCCTGAGTGCCACTAGTCAGGAATATCCCAGAGTGTTTCAGGAGGAGTTTTAGGTAAAGAGCTGACTGCAGGGAATGGAGGGAAACTCCTTGGTCTCACAGCAACTCCTGCCTTGCAAAATCCCCTCCAGCAGAAACCACTCCAAGGGAAAGAAAAGGGACAGACAGGCTTGGAGAACTCCCAACAAAGCCTCGTGCTGGTGGATCCTGTGGATAAATGTCAAACAGCAGCAGCTTGCTGAGGTTTTGTTGGGAATTGTGTTTTATATTTTATTATTTGTTGGGAATTATAACTCCTTTGTCCCTTCCCAGAGACATGGATCCAACCCCTCCCAGGCCAGGCACTGTGAGCAGAGGCAATCCTTCATTCCTGCTCCTTCCTTTCTTCTCCCTGGTCACTGAAATGCTCAGAGTGGGCCAAGAGATGAAATTTTTCAGAGGTGTATTTGTGGTTTGCAGAGAATTCCCTCCATCAGTGTTCCATGTTTTGGAGGGAGGAGAAGAAATAAGTGAGGGGAACTTTCCTTGGAGGCAGCTCAGAGTTTCTCACCCCCGGGTGAACTTCCCTGGGAAAATTAGGAATCAAAAACTGGAGAAGGTGATTGATGGGAAATTGTCAGTTCTGCTCTAAAGCAGATCCCAAAACCAGACAGATCTTCAGGGAAATACAGGGATCTGGGGATGGCATGGCATGGCATGGCATGGCATGGCACAATTCAGTCTGAGGGGCTGCCTTGACTGGGAAGCTGAAGTGCTGAATTCTCTGCATCCATCCCAAACATTTCCCTGAGGGAAGCCCACAGGAAAGATGGAGAGAGATTTTTACCAGGCCTGGAGGGCAGGGACAAGGGGCAATGGCTTCAAACAGGCAGAGAGGAGGGAATATCAGGAATAAATTGCTCCCTTTGAGGGTGGAGAGGCCCTGGAATAGAATTCCCAGAGCAGCTGTGCCTCCCCTGGATCCCTGGCAGTGTCCAAGGCCAGGATGAGCAAGGCTTGGAGCAGCCTGGGACAGGGGAAAGTGTCCTTGCCCATGGCAGGGGTGGAATTAAATGATCTTTAAGGTCCCTTCTAAGCCAAACCATTCCATGACTCTGTGATCCCATGATCTGAACACTTTTGGGATGTGTCCATCACTTCTGTGCCCGACAGGTGGGACAGAGACATCCTGAGGTGGGGATGGAGAGGGGCTGTGTCACACCTGACCTGGGCATGAGGGAGAGGAGGGTTCTGAAGATCCCATCAACTTTAAATAACTAATTAACCTGTCTAATTATAGAATGACTAAGGCAGAGAGGAGCTTTGCTCTCAGGGTGAGCGATGCACTCAGCGGGACCCTGAAGTCAGAAGCAGGAGCAGGTGAAAACTCTTGGCTGGACAGCCAGGCTGCAGCACTGCCTTCACTTTTATTTTTTTTTCTCTCAATTTGTCAAATCAGCAAAGAAATCCTGTTCAGTTTGTAGCAGGGATTATCCACTTGTGTCCTGGAGTCCCTTTATTCCTCCACTGCCCATTTATTCCTCCGGGAATAAATTGGAATTAATAAATGTGTGTGCAATGAGGCTGATATTCACTTTTCCCTTACCTGGAGATTCAGGTTTTGGGGTTTTTTTTTAAGGTTTGTGCTGAAATGAAAGATACTTTTGTGCCCTTAATTTCAAGCCAGCAACATTTCCATGTTCACCTGGGAAGAGTACAAAACTCCAGCCTGGTTATGCAGCCAGCACCACGTAGGGATTTCCAGACAAATCCTTGCTACTAATTAAAATAAACAATGGATTCCTCAGAGCTACGAGATCTTCAATGAAAAAATGTTAAAAAAAAAAGAAAAAGAGAGTGAGGGAAGATAATAGTTTAATTAATAGAATCTGGCAGCCTCCCAAAGTACACTGTGGCAGTTGGAGGGTGGGAGCTGGGGGAGGTGGGGATGTGCAAGTGCCAAATCTCTCAGGATGGGTCTTGCAGGAAAATGCTTCAGTGAACACCATCAGGTGTCTGGGCTGGGCCACAACAGCCTGGATGTGCTCCCCTTCCCCCTTGGAAGGGATCCCAGAGGCTGAGGAGCCAAATTCCCTCTGTGCTGGGAGGGAAGGGCAGGAGAGCTCCTGGGTCAGGGAGCTGCAGTGGCTGTCACAGGCCGGGACACGCCGGGCTCAGGAAGGAGCTGCCACTGCCGAGGGGCTCGGGGCAGGAGGTGTCACATCCACTTCCACCTTGCTGAGCTATCAGTGCTGCCTTCCAATGAAAATATTTTCCCTTTGGGTTTCCAGAGGCCGAGGGGACGTGCCTGGGGCCAGCAGCATCGGTGCTGCAGGGAGCCAGGCTTCTCCCTGGAAAAAGGAGGTGCGGGTCAGTGGCAAAACACCCAAAGGCTCCACTCCCCTCTTCCTGCCCCTTCCTCTCCCCTTTGTTCCTCATGGATCCCTCTGGCGTTTTTTTCCCCACCCTGGCGTAACTCTTCATGCTTCCAGGGGCTGAGATTGCTAGAAAACCTTTCTTATTCCTCCTCCTTATCCCTCCTTATTCCTCCTCATCATCCCTCCTCATTGTCCCTCCTTTTTCCTCCTCCTTTTTCCTTCTTATTCCTCCTCCTTATCCTTCCTTGTTCCTCCTCATTCCTATTCCTCATCCTTCCTTATTCCACCTCCTTTTTCCTTCTTATTCCTCCTCCTTATCCCTTCTTATTCCTCTTCCTCTTCATCCCTCCTTCTCCCTCCTCCGAATCCCTCCTTACTCCTCCTCTTTATCTGTCCTCCTTATCCCTTCTCATTTCTCCTCCTTTTTCCTTCTTCTTCCTTCTTCTTCCTCCTCCTTATCCCACCTCATTCGTCCTCCTCATCCCTCCTTATTCCTCCTCCTTATCCCTTCCCCACTGTCCCTAAATCAGTCCGGGTCTCTCTCAGCCATGGCTCCCCTGGGAACCGTGCCTGCCTTGCTCTGGGGTTGATTTTGGCCAGGAAATGCATTCACAGCACCCTGAATTAAAAGGTGGAGGGACCAGAGTGTGGAATTCTGCTGCGGGCAGCTCCCGTCAGCCCAGCCTGGGGCAGTTTGATCCCCCTGCACCCCTGGAAAGCTCTGCCTGCTGTCACTGCTGAGCCAGCTTTAAAGGAGCTGCCTGCGAGGTGTTCTGCTGCTCCAGGAATCGTGGCTAGCTCAGGGCTTGCCCAGGAGCTACTTTTGGGGATATCTCCGAGGTGCAGAGCAGGAATCAGAGGCCAGTGGTGATTCCTGCAGGGGGGTGGAAGGGAGTTAATGATTCTTCAAGGGCACAGCAGAGCCAGGTGTGTCTGCTTTCCCCAGGGCCTGATTATCTCCCGATAACCACATCCTCCCAAGCTGATTTTCTGCTCATTTTCCCAGCTTTTTGTACAAAGGAATGATTTAGATAAACCAAATTGACCAGAAAATTTACCAAGTCAATCCCAACCCCTCTCCCTTTTAAGAACATGGAGTAGCCACGCTCAGAGGGGGTTGCAAAGTGAAACAACCCCATTTATATTTTGAATTTTCACCGTGGGTGTCATCACCATTGCAGCTTTGTGGACATGGAACAAGATCAGCCTTGGGCTGGTTGACATCCAGCGGGGGTTAAGGAGGTGGGGAGGGGCAAAAATGTCAAAATGAACAAAAAATTCAGTTTGTGCATTCCTGGAGCTGCTGCCACCTGTCCCACTGAGGTGGTTTAAGGTGGCTCAGCATTCCCAGCCCTGGAGCACTGCTTGCTCTGCCAGGATCAGCACTGGGTGCCCTGGGCTTGGTCCTGAGCTCTGTTTTGTCCCTGTCACCTGTGTTGTCCCTGTGCCCAGTCACCCAGGAGCTGCCCCATCACACACAAGGGACACTCAACATCTGTACAACTGGGTTTTTCCTCACTTCAGAGTTTAAATTTGGGCAAGTGTCGGTGTGAACTAAATATCAGATCAAGGAGAAAAGAGAATGAATCAGATCCGCGAGGCCCTGGTGTTTATATTCCCAAAATTTTCCAGAAAATTAGCGTTTCTCTTCCCATGAATGCTCAGGATACTTGAACTCATGGGATTGTAGAATCCCAGACTGGTTTGGGTTGGAAGGGACCTCAAAGCTCACCCAGTTCCACCCCACTGTGGCAGGGACACCTTCCACTGTCCCAGGCTGCTCCCAGCCCTGTCCAGCCTGGCCTTGGGCACTGCCAGGGATCCAGGGGAGGCACAGCTGCTCTGGGAATTCCATCCCAGCCCCTCCCCACCCTCCCAGGGAGGAATTCCCTCCCAAATCCCACCTCACCTTCCCCCTCGGCTGTTTAAATCCACTGCCCCTTGTCCTGTCACTACCTGCCCATACAAAAATTCCCTTTTCCACCTTTTTTTAAGCCACCTGAAAGGTTCTTTTTTGGGTTTTTTTTTTCACTTTCTTTTTGCTTCAGGAATATTTCTTTTCAGAGGCATCACTCTTCTTCTTTTGGACATATTTTTAGCTCAAAGTAAAAGCAGATGGAGATGAGGTTTTGTAGTTTTCTGAGGGAAATGATGAAATCATCACATTTTGCTTAGAATGGAATGTAGGGAAATGGGTGCAAGAATTGATAAGCTCCCTGTGAAGGTCACAGTGGGGTTTCCCTGGAATCTTCTCTCCCCCACAGGTGCCAGAGCTCCTCAAGCCCCACATTTTTACTGTTTCCCAAAGGCTTTCCTGCCTGTGCTCCTTGGCACAGCATCCACAGAAATCCGTGCTGCTCCTCGTGGAGGTGTCCCCTTGTCCCTGTGCCATCCTTTTGGGCAGCCCTGCTCCCTGTCTGTGTTGGTTTGAAAAGCAGGTGTCTGCTAAGGAAGGCAGGAGCCTCCCCTGAAATGGAGAATGTAAACTTCTTCCTTCATAATTATTATATTTTTGAAATTAAGGGGCTCTCAGGCAAAGATATGGGAGCGGGAATAACAGTTCTTCACCCCATTTCCAACCTAAGACAGTGTCACACACTGCAAGGGCCACAGCTGTCCTGCAGGACCCCAAACTGGCTGCTTGGATCCAGGATCCATCGTGGCCGTAGAGTAAACAGTATTTAATAAACAAAAAAAAAAAAAAAATGAGTTGTAAAAGTAAAAAAAAATATTTTTAACTTAATAACTAACTACTTAGTTAATGTTTGTTACCACAGAAAGTCTGAAATTCTCAGTAGCTGGGGTTCCAGCACTATCCCAAGGGGATTTTCTGCCTTGACATTATTTAAGAAGCGTAACAGAAGCCTCTAGATCCCAGTTAAATATCAGGGAATTAGCATGGGAATGAACTCCTCCTGGACCCAGCCCCAAAACCTCCCACGCTGCATTTCCAGCTCTGCCACGAGCTCAGGGGCTGAGGCTGGACAGGGCCCTTGGCTTCTCTGGGTGTTGTTGTTCAGGCAAGGTGATGAGTTAATCCCTGATGGGTATGAGAGGAGTCCAGCCCCCCTCAGATCCCACAGAACCCTCTGCAGACAGCTCAGCTCCTATTAATAGCAGGAACACCAGACAGGGACTCTCAGGTAGCCAAGCCTCCTTCTTAATTATTGGTTTGACTTCAAAGCAAGGAGAAAAAAGGAAAAAAATCCCACCCTGCAGCCAGCGAGGAGAGCCCAGGCTCCTGTGTAGGGACAGTGACATTTCAGCTGATGGCTCTAAAAATAAAAGGGAAGCAGGGGAGAAAGTGGCTGTCACCTGCATTCCCAGCCCCACCCCGCTGCATTCCCAGCCTGATGAGATCTTTTGCCAGTTTTCAAAAGCCAAAGTGCCACTCAGAAATGGGAATTTCACCCTCAGCCTGTGCTCAGCACCATGAATGCTGAGCATTAAAGGGGGAGCAGTGATGGGAGCCTTTCCCTAGGAAGGAGTTGATTCAGAGAATATTCATCTCTGAGGTTTGTATTTGGTGGAGCTGAATTTCGGGGCAGGTGTCAGGTTATTGCTGCTCTTCCCTGTGGGTCACTCTGGCCAGCCTGGATATTCCCCAGACTGAAAAATTTGGATTATTTAGGTGAGATCTTAACTCCAGTTCTGCCCCACGTGGACCAGCTCAGCCTGTGGGACCTCACTGGGTGGATTTTGGGAAAGAGCTGGGGCTCCCAAAGCTCCCCAAAAGCACCAGACCACCTGACATCCCATTCCTAAAATCGCATGCCATTCCCTCAATCCCATCCCATTCCTTAAATCCCATCCCATTCCTAAAATCTTCCCATCCCATTCCTAAAATCCCATCCCATTCCTTCAATCCCATCCCATTCTTCAAAATCCATCCTATTCCTAAAACCCCACTCCATTCCTTAAATCCCATTGCATTCCTAAAATCACATCCCATTCCTAAAATCCCATCCCATTCCTTAAATCCCACTCCATTCCTTAAATCCCACCCCATTCCTAAAATCTCCCCATCCCATTCCTTAAATCCCATCCCATTGCTAAAACCCCACTCCATTCCTAAAATCCCATCCCATTCCTAGAATCCCTGGGGAAGTTCCTGCCCCTGATGGATGGCAGATCCATCCTGAGCTCCTGCTCCTTTAATCCCCAACTTTGACAGAAATTCTGGAGGACAATTTTTCACCGTGATTCACTAAAACCACAACTCCTTTTTTTCTTTTTCTTTTTCTTTTCTTTTTTTTTTTTTTTTTTAGGAATGCATCCATTTGGAGCAAAGCTTCCCAGATCCAGGGAAGCTCCTGGCTTTGGGCAGGAGGAGTCCTCTCCAGCAGACAGGGGGAATATTTGGGTTGGAATAGCTGAGATCCCAAATCAGAGCTTTCACCACAGGGTTATTGGATGTTCTTGGGTGGGTCTGTTCTTCTCTCTACAAAATTTATTCCTACTGCACAGCAAAATTGTTTTGGAAATCTCAAGTTTTTGTGGGATGGGAAGATTTACAGGCAACTTCGATTTTTTATCCAGAATTCTTTTTTTTTTCTTTTTTTTCTTTTTTTTTTTTTTCTTCAGGAATATTTTTTAGGAGGCATCACTCTTCTTTTGGACATATTTTTAGCTCAAAGTAAAAGCAGATGGAGGAGATGAGGTTTTGTAGTATTCTGAGGGAAATGGTGAAATCATCAAGTTTTGCTTAGAATGGAATGTAGGGAAATGGGTGCAAGAATTGATAAGAATAATTTTTAAAACTTTTCAGCAAATTGATGGTACCAGTTCTGTAGGACAAAATCAGTGCCTGCACCATCAATACTTTGTTGCAAATTTTACTTAAACCTCTCAACGTTTTCTTGCCTAAAACAATTGCAAGGCATTTTTCTTTTATCACTTTCACTGCAAACACCTCATTACTTGGAGCAGTTTGTCTGAGCTGAAGTGTTTGAAAAACAATGGAATAAAAAATATTCTGTTCAAGTTTTGAAACTCTTATTTTAAAGTCTTAATTTAAAAATAAATTATTATGAATCTTTGCTATTTTGACTGTTTTGCCATGCCATTGTTTTTGCATGCCCATTATTTTCATAACTCCCAGCCAGGAGTGAGACACCTCCAACCCTTCTGGGCCTTTGATCAAACCAAAATCTCTGTTCCTGAGGTTGAAACATTTGCCTTTCTTTGTGATTAAAACACAATTTCACTTTGTCTGGCCGGGAGGATGATGCTGTTTTCCTCATCCACCCTTAATCTCTCCAATTCAAACACGAACTTTGGGTTGAAAGTTGATTTTTCTCCCAGAAGGTGATGCTGGAAGAGTTGGGCAGACGGAGTTTGGAGTGATGCTGGAGATGTGGATCCAAGGGAGGGTGGACAGCAGTGTGGAGCCCTCAGATGTCAAATGGGGAGGCTGAGGATGGATGAATGCTTGGAATAAACATGGAAGAGATGGCAGAACCAAAGAGACCCATCCAGCTCAAGTTTTCATGGGATCATGGAATGGTTTGGGTTGGAAGGGACCTTAAAATTTATCCCACTCCACTCTGCCATGGCAGGGACACCTTCCACCAACCCAGGGTGCTCCAATCCTTGTCCAGCCTGGCCTTGGGCACTGCCAGGGTGGGGCAGGGCTTGTCCAGGAGTTTCTGCCACAGCTCAAGAGCATTCAGGTGTTTTTCCCATGCAATGAGCAAAACTCCAAATGGAATCTCACAGCTTGGTCCTCCCATCTCCAGCTTCCAGCTGCAAATCCGCCACGGCTGGCCCTGTGGTGCTTTAAGGCAGTAAAGAGAGATTTGGGTTGGCAGCCAAGGCCTGGGGTTTGTGGATGTGACAAACAGGGTTTGTGCTGCTGATCTTTGGGGTTCCACCCAAAGGACCCGGGGTGTCACCATGATATTTTATGAAAATCCTTTCGCCAGGATTTTTCTCCTGAGAAGCTGAGAAGCCTCAGAAAAGAAATGTGAACAATAACTACCTGATGGCTGTGGAATGTGGCCTGGAGGTTGTTTACCAACAGGTGCATCTTTGATTGGTCCATGTGAATTGTTTTTACTTAATGACCAATCACAGCCAGCTGCTGTCTGTGTCTGTCACGAGTTTTTATTATTCATTCCTTTCCTAGCCTTCTGATGTATTCTTTTCTCTCTATGGTTTAGTATAGCTTTAGTATAGCACTTTTTAATATCATATCATATCATATCATATCATATCATATCATATCAGCCTTCTAAGAAATATGGAGTCAGATTCATCTCTTCCCCCATCCTGGGACCTGCAAACACATCGACACCGGGGTGTTCCCGTGGCAGCTCCAGCTCCTCACACCCTGGAAATCCCCATGGATGTGGGAAAGGCTCTCCTGGCACTCCAGGCTCTGAGGTCATGGCAATGTCTGGCACAAAGGGGCTCCTCTATCTCCAACTGGAAGGAGCAGCAGGAGTTTTATTGGTTTTCCTGAACTCCTCCTCCTCTGCAGTGCTGGCAATCCCGAGTTCTCCTCCTTTCAATTCCCTTCTGCCTTCCAGGGCCCTGAACAATCCTGGGAAAGAGGATCCTTCCATAAGTTCTGCCTTCCCAAATCTCCCCCCAGCTGGTCACAGAGACCTGATTTTGTGTTTATTAATAATGATATAAAAGTGCTTCTCCCTGAGGGACTCTTTTCTGGATAAACAACTTCCCAAGAGCAGACCCTGAACCCTGGAAATCCAGAGTGAGGATTTGACCAAACCTGTGTGGTGACATACCATGGGTGGGAAGGAGTGGATGGAGATCAAAACCTACAATCCCCAAACAAAAATTTTAAAAAAAATTGCAAAAAATAAGAGTGTTGTCTTTTGAAATGATTCCTTTTTAGAGCATTCTCTTGGCCCATCTCTCCTCTCCCTGTCCACAAGCAAACCAGCAGGGAATGTGGAGAGATCTCCTTGCTCAGGATGCCAACAGATGGCAATATTTTATCATCCTTCCCTCTGTGCATTGCAGGGTTTGCATCCTCCTCATTGTGCCACGAGGAACTTGTGCTTGGCCACCCCTACGAACACCTTTTTGCTGTGATATTTTTATTTAATTGATATTTTTCATGGATAGCACAACTGGATGTTCCTATATTCTCACACTGGAGAATTTTATGGAGTTCCAAAGCACTTTGTGCCAAAGCAGAGTGTGGAAGTGTCCCCTCAGCCCTCGTGGAGGGTGTGTCTGTGGCACAGACAGTCCCAGGGATGTGGAAGAGGTTTTACAGCCATTTCTGTGAGCCAGAGAGGAGTTTGATAAGAGGATCTGTGTTTAACCCTGGAAGAATTTCCTACCAAGGTCATTGACACAGAAACCAAGAGAGAAAGAAAGAGAAATAAGAGAAACCTGCACCTGCCTGTTCCAATGAGCACTTTGTTTGTCTCTGGTGACCAGTGAGTAAAGTGTAAACTTATGAGTTTTATAAGAATTTATAAAAAGCATGCATGCTAGAATAAAAACAGGTTTGAAGCCTTCTGAAAATGGAGCGTGTTGCTTTGTATTGTGACTGTCTCAACTACAACAACAGCACAGGAGGGCCACTCTTCCAGACAGGTTTGTGACAGCTCTGTCAGGAATGAACCTTCCCTGTCCTGCTGGTCAATTTTCCTTAATCTCTCCAATTCAAACAAGAACTTTGGGTTGAAAGTTGATTTACTGCTACCAGGTGATGCTGGAAGAGTTAGGCAGACAGAGTTTGGAGTGTGCTGGAGGTGTGGGCCCAAGGGAGCTTGTTGTGATCCAAGGGAGTTGGTTGTGAGCAGACCTTTGGAGGGGAAGGAAGGCAGATGGGCCTCAGCACATTGTCCTGCTCACTTGTTCTCAGCTTACTCTTGGAGAAGCCAGTTGGTCTTTTCTGCTTTTCCTTTGGCCACAAATCCCCATCTTTACAAACACATCAAATCTTTCCATGAATTTGCCTTTTCCCCTCCAATTTTGCCAATATTTACCTCAGGTAGGAGCCAGGCCCTGCATCCTCTGCCAATATGCAGCAGCTTTGACCTCTGCAATGAAGGCAGGGCAATACAAGCAATAAAAAAGAGACCACCAGAAAACTAGCACCCATTTATTTCTTTTTTTAAAAGGTTTTTTTTTCCCTCCCCCAGCAGAGACTTTGCCTGCTTTGCCAGGAATCCCCTGGCCACAAGTCAGCAGGAGAGGCTGGGCAGAGCTTTGACAGTCACTGAGGTGGAACATGACAGCTCGTGGGAGCAGCTCACACCGAGGGAGAGGCCCTCCCTGCAGGGCCAGCCTGGGACCCTTCCTCATCCAGGCTCCCTCCAACCATTCCCATCCCCAGCTGTCCCCAGCTTGTGCCCAGCTTGTCCTTCTCCACAAGCAAACAGCACACGGTGTTTACTGGGTGCAACACTTTAAATCAGATTAATCTGGCCAATAAAGGATTTATGGCCCATAAAAATCCCACATGATTCAGGACGAGGACCATGAATGAGGCTGTCAGAATTCCTGGGAGGAAGAGGAGGGCAGGGAGAGGAAGTGGCACCACGAGGCTCAGGGGTGCTGGGGGTGGGCACGCTGGGGTTCTCTGACATTTCTGTTTGCAGCTTTGGGCTTGGGAGCAACAAAAAACGCTGAAAAAATCATCAGAGAATCATGGAATGGTTTGGGTTGGAAGGGGCCTGAAGGATCAACTCATTTCATCCTCAGGGACAACTTCCACTCTCCCAGGGTGCTCCAAACCCCACCCAACCCAGGCCAGTTCAGGAGCCCAGGCAGAACCACAGCATCTCTGGGCAACTTTGTGGTGATGATTTGGGTGTGGGGGCTTGGAAAGTGCTGATAGCCCTGAATGGCCTGGATTTCAATCACTCTCCATCCATTTATCTTGCTATATCATCCGTTTATCCATTTATTCTAAATAACACAGGTAGGCCTTGCAGAACAATGGCAAGGCAGGTTGGAGACTGATTTGGGTGACATCCTCACCCCCTCAGGCCCATTTTTGACACATGTCACTGCTGAAGTTCTCATGGCTGTTCTACCAAAGGGATCCTCTTAATCCCAAAGAGTACCTGGGGAGTTTGTTGTTTTGGGAGTCAAATTTGGATTGGTTTAATCCTCCTTCTTTTGTTGGCGTGGAAGATGAAGAATAAAACAGTGAAAATCACCTCCCTCAGTGGAGCAGATAGGAGGGAAATTAGGATCCCTAATTGCCAGAGCTGATTGGCATCTGGAGCCCAGTGACTCAGAGGGTGTTCCTGAGACTCCTTGGAGACAGCCAGGCCTCTGCTGTCCCTGACAGGTACCTGTGCTGCCATTCCCAGCACCAGGCATGGCTAATTTTAGCTGGAACAGAGAGGAAGAGGAGAAGGGAAGGGAGACATGAACTCATGGAACAGTTTAGGAATTGTCTCTGACATTACAGTGCCCAGGCAAAGCCAGCTCTTAACCCTGGCACGAGTTCTGCCAGCTGCCACCCAGAACATTCCCAGGAGCCAGGGAATGCCATCCTCCAGCACAGACAGCACCAAGGGGAGGAGAGGCCCTGCAAACACAAACAGATGAGGTTTTCTGTTTGCTCACCTCTGGTTTTTTTCCACGCTCGCTCAGAGGTGACTTTCCAGCTGACATCTCTGCAAAAGGGATTTCTCCAGCAGGGCCTGGAGCACCACCACCCTCTGGAACAACAAACCCCTGGGGACATGTCAGCCCCGCAGCCCTGGCAGGGTGATGCCTTCAGCTTTTAGCTTTTGTATTTTTCAGCTCCTGTGCTGCATTAGTGCAGGACTCTGAACTCCATACAGAGAGTTAGTGAGCTCTCCTCACAGTTTGGACAGGCAGAACAATCCTTCAGGCCTGACACACAAGAACCTCAGACCCCAAAAAATATTAACAAAAATGAACCCTGGGGGGAGCAAAGTGGGGGAATGTGACCTCATTACTGAAGCTGTAATTGGACAATTAACCCCTGATATGCAAATAGACCAAACTTACATCTGCCACAGAACTGGTGACCATCGTCCATCTTGGGTGTAGCCTCTGTGTGGGAAATGAATTTATAGAAAATTCTCAAAGCCTCTCAAATTCTCAAATTCTCACCTTTCAAGGCTTTGCGCTGCCCAAGGTGTAGTTACTGAAGGCCTTTAACAAATACCTATTTTATCCTTTTAACTCTGTCCAGCCTCTGTTCTAGGTGTCCCTCCAAGGCACCAAGGGCACAACATAACCACGAGCCAGCCCAACACCCTGCCTGGCCAGCGTGGGCTTCCTGGGCATCCAGAGCTCCCACCCCAGCTGGATCATGCTTCACTCCACACCAGCAGGGAGGTTTAGCTCTTGGAAAGCCTCAGATTCTCACCCTCTATTGGTTTTCCCGAACTCCTCCTCCTCTGCAGTGCTGACAATCCCAAGTTCTCCTCCTTTCAATTCCCTTCTGCCTTCCCTGGGCCTGAACAATCCTGGCAAAAAAGGTCCTTCCATAAATTCTGCCTTCCCAAATCTCCCCCCAGCTGGTCACAGCAACCTGATTTGTGTTTATTAATAATGATATTAAAGTGCACAGACCTTTGCAAACTGAAAATAACTGATGGGTCAAACTCCTCTCACAATGAAATCATTTCAGAGCATCAGAACTCAGATTTGGAGCCCTCCAAAGAGGAGCATGTCGTGTTCCTGTGGAGAAAAAAAGGGATGCCTGTGGCACAAAGATGAATTTTCCATTTCTTTCTGAAGGAGCTGGGGGTTGTTGTGGTTGTTCTGAGGGACCCTGAGGGTTTGTGGTTGTCCTTCACCTCTCAGACCTGGGCTGTGGCCAACGGGAACCTCTCTGCGTCACCTCCCCTGCCTGGTGCTTTGCAGCCCTGCTCTTGTCTCTTGTTTTTGTGTCCAAGGGGCAGCAGTTTCTGACTAAAAGCAAAGGAAAAAACCCTCCAGGAGCACAGACTGCTGCCCGAGCTGCTCTGTGGATATTTAATTTTGTGCACATCAACATCTGCACATGGATTTGCCTTTTTTCTGTCATTTCATCTGCAGGCAAAGGATGCTGCACTCCAAATCCCAAGTTCTTGCATTGTATGATGTGATGGAAATTAACACCTTAATATATATATGAAAAACAGCCCCAATTAGATTTTTTTTTTTTCTTTTACTGTGTTTCCTGCTCCTTATGACTAAGTGTGGGTAATTATCTTGGCTCACTTTTTCCACTCCACCCATGCTTAGAGAAAACCTGTTGCAAGTTTTCTTGAGATTTTTGCTTTTTTTTCCTCCCTCCCTCCCATCTTTTTTTTTTTTTTTTTTTTTTTTTTTTTTTCTTTTCCTGGGAGTTTTTCTAATTAAAAGCTTTGAAAATTGTCATGTGTGATAATTATTTTTATTCTGGTTTAGCAACATAAAAGTAGAGATTTGGAGTGCTTTCAAGAAGAAATTGAGTTGTCCAAACATGATTTATTTTTTTCTTTTGCTTCAAAAACTACTTTTCCAAAAGCTTATAAAAATATGCTCCTATAAAAAAGGATCAGAGCAAATAACAACAGAAAACTCTGAGCTTTCTTGCCACTTATTTGGTCCCAGTTCTGTGGATTCAGGGCCTTGTAAGGTTTGTTATGATTGAAATATAAGACCCCATCTACAAACCTACATCATTTTTCCCATTCCAGAGGGAAAAAAGCTCTCTCAGCAAAGATTTTCCATGTCCCCATTGTAGGAAGGACCAAAACTCCCATCTCTGATAAAACTATCCCCAAAAACTGGTGGCTATACAAGGAAAACATATACAAGGAAATACAAATACAAGGAAAGACAAGGAAAACATATTCAAGGAAAATTCAGTTTTCCTAAATCCCCCCTACCTCTCCTTGAGGATGAAAAAAGCAGGAATATTTTCTCCAAATATTCTTTCAGAGGGACATCCTTTTCCTGGCCACATCCCAAGAGGAAACTTCCCAAAGCTCCCAGGCTTGGCCTTCCAATTTATTATTATTATTATTATTATTATTATTATTATTATTATTATTATTATTATTTAGAAGTGGAAAACAGGGATCCTCCAGGATTTGGAGACAGATCCCTGCTTCCCTAAAATTATTTAACCTCTGTCCATAATGAACATTAATTAACACAGAGGGAACATTAACATAAAATCTTCATTCCTGCAGGATTCCTCCTCCTGTTCTTCCTTCCACACATTGCTGCGATCTTTGCCATTCTTGCCTCCCAAATATCCCCATCCATGGGATACATAAGAGGTAAATCAGAAATTCCAGGTGATAAACACAGAGCTGGTATCAAAGGCATCACTTGGAGGAATTTTTGGCCATCATGGAGAGAGTTGTGAACCAGAAGTGTCCTCCCCGCACAATTCCTCAGGCAGAAATCCCTGCCTCTGAATTCCTTCCTTTCTTGCTGCCTCCCTTCTTTTTTTCCTTTGTTTTCACCCACAAAACCCATCCACAACTCCCAGGAGGAATCCAGGGCACAAAGCAAAAATTTGAATTTATTTCAATCACATTTTCTTGCCTGAAGAGCCAGACCTTTGGAATATCTGTTTTCCCACCTTTTGAAGAAAATCAGCAGTAAATTGTCAGATAATGCCCTTCATTCAGAGAACATTTCACACATAAATAGCAAAAAATATAAACAGTGACCTCCATGGATCAGCTGGAATGGGTCTCCCAGGCATTTTCTCCTGACCTCTGAAACATCCATAACTTTTTTCTTTTCTCTAATAAATGCATTCAAACTTCTTAAAGGATTTACTGTGTGGGTCTGCAGAGAGGTTTATTCTCTTCTGCTCCATGATTAAACAGCCCTATTTTTGGCTTCTACAAGATTTAGGGATTTTAAATATTTTTCCAAGGGTCACGGGGGTGTTAAATGAGAATCAGCTGTTCCATGGGTGCTGTATTGAGGTGACAAACCAAAATTATTTTAGTTATCCCTTTTTTCTTCATGAAAAGATGGATTCCAGAAGCATCAGGAAGGGGTGGAGTGGTAAAGGACTGGGAAGCCTCTCAAAATGTTCTGGGAAGAAGAGCTGCAATTCATCAGGTGATGGATGAATCAATTTTCTGGGGAACCTGAGAGGGGCAGGAAAAGCAGGGAAACTCCTGGAATGATCCAAATTTGGGTAAATTGGGAATGGAAAGGCAGGATAAGGCAAGCAGAGAGGTTCTGAATGGAGAAGAGATCCTTGGAAGTGCTCAGGGCCAGGTTGGATGGGGCTTGGAGCAACCTGATTTGGAGAGCAGCACCTCTGCCCATGGCAAGGGTTGCAGCTGGGCAGTCCTTGAGGGCCCTTCCAACCCAAACCATTCCATGCTTCCATGATTCCATAGTTCCATGGTTCTGTGCTTCCATGCTTCCATGGTCCCATGGTCCCATGATTCCATGACTCCAGTGCAGCTGAGGGGCTCAGGACAGCAGCCAGATGTTCTCTGCTCCCCAGGCAGGGGTCTGCAGGAGCTCCCTGTCCCCAGGAGCTCTGGCAGTGTCTGGATCTCGTCAGGAAGGTGAAGGATTCCAGATTAATGAATTAATTTAATTATCATTCTGCCAAGGAAGAGCCGTGCAGAGCTGGCAGCAGAGCTGTCTTCTGCCTGGGAGAGGGACCGGGGAGAGCAGAATCCCAGGAGCACTGAGCTTGGGAAAGCTCTCCAAGGTCACCCAGCCCAAGCTGTCATCCCCACCTTGTCCCCAGCCCAGAGTGCCACCTCCTTGTTCACCTCCAGGGATGGGCACTCCAAACCTCCCTGGGCAGCCCTTTCCAATTAACAAAAATAATTAAAACGTGTTTTAATTATTAACCATTTTGTTCGTGGTTCATTTTGGTTCTGGATGCCACAAGCAGAGAAGCATCTTTGTACAAAGATTTCTCACTCTCCCTGTTTCCAGATGTTCCTGGGAGTTTCCTGTCACAGACATCACTATTTTTCCAAACGTGTGTGGCCCTCCTGTCCCCCTTGTCCCTGGCCCTGGGGCACAAGGAGACAACTCACTCAGGGGCAGGATGAGCTGCAGCATCAAAGCTCAGTTCTGCAGCTCCTCACCAGGAGTAATTAACCTTTCTGACAAGTGCAAAGGCAGAACTTCCAAGAGAAAGACTCTTCTTCTGCAATTAATTATCAACCCAAGTTAGGACAAAATAGAGGGGGGAAAAAGTGTCCCAAACTCAACACGGAACTTCTTAGGAGGGTTTGGGCCTTTTTAATATGCATGTAATGGATGAATGAAGGGGAAATCTGTTTACCTGCTTGGTATAACTGGGAAAGCTCCCCCAAGGCATTTCCCTCTCAGCATCTTCTTTTTGTCACCTGGAAATGCTGAGAGTTCAGAATGCTGAGACCTCAAAAAGCTGAGACTTTGAAACACTGAAACCTCAAACTGCTTGAGACCTCAAAGTGCTGAGACCTCAAAACGCTGAGATCTCTCTTAATTAAAAATGAGAACAATGCAAATCTGCCCCAGAAAAAAAAAAAAAAAAATAAGGGACTCAGGAGAGAACCGAGTGGGACTTGGGGGGATTTCCTGCTCCACCTGAGTTGGGGGAGCCCCCAGCAGTGCACAGGCTCCCAGAGCAGGGATGAGCCGTGGGTTTTCCTGAATTACCTCTGGCTGTCAGAGCCTTCCTGCTGCACTCAGCAGGGACCTGTTGGGTCTCGCCTTCCGCCACAACAATTCCCACAGGCTGAGCCACCTCGAGGTTCAGGAGCGGGTTACAGACTCCCAGTCATCCGGAAAAGCCTCAATCCCAGCAGGGATGGGCTGGGCTGCTCTCCCGGGGAGATTTCCCCTCATCCGTGGCAGGGCAGGGGGACACCTTGGAGAGGAGGCTGGGATCCCTTTGTTCTGCCACTTCCCGGGCTCTGGCAGCAGGATCTGACTGATCCAAGGGGGATTCCAGCGCCCCAGGGATGCCTCAAGTTCAGCTTTTCTATTTTTCACATTCTGTGCTGCTTTAGTGTGTGGGGCTGGGTTCACATCAGGGGATGGTGAGCTCTCTGCACAGAGCAGGGAGACAAAACAATTCCTGCTCCAGCTGGGCACCAAGGACAAATGATCCAAATCTCAGCCCAAGAGCACAAACAGTGTGGGCTGGAGAGAGAAAAACAAGCAGGATGGGACTGGATGGGCTAAAGCTGGAATTGGACAATGAACTGCAATCTGCACATGGAGCAGAGCTGATCCCAGGGAGAGACCCCGTGAGCGCTCGTGCATTTTGGGACCATTTGGGTTCATCTTGGGTGCAGCCCTGGCTGGGCTCTTGTGCTGCCCAAGGTGGATCCATGGAGGAGATCCTTTGAATAAATCCCTGCTTTATTCTGTAGCTCTGTCCAGCCTCTGTTCTAGGCCAGCCTGCACAAGGCATCACCTGAACTTGGAGCTGCCTGTGCCAGGCACCCCTCTCAGTCTGCTTTGTGCTCGGGGAAGGAGCTGATAGGAAAAACAAAGGATTAGGGATGAAAAAGAGGCAATAAAAAAAGAATAGATGCTAATTCCGGTGATCACAGATGAATCCACTGATATTTTTATCCCCTATTTTCCTTTTAGTGCTTGCTACCTTTTCCTGACAGCAAAATGTTCCTCATGGCCGTTGGCTGAAGAAAAAAACCAGCCAAGAAAAACACCACCAAAAACAAATTAACCAAAAAAAACCAGGAAAAAAAAACCCCAAAGAAACAAAAAAATAAAAATAAAAAAAGGGGGAAACCCCAAGCTAAGGCTGGAATTTGATCCCCTAAAAGAACCCCGATGGCATTTGCTACACAAAGCTGCATTCCTTCATCCAAAGCCTAAAGGACGGGATCACCACCATCACTCACGATCATTCGTGGCAGTGAAAAGCAGATTTTTTTTGGTGTATAAATATCATCCCACTATTGCTGCCTGTTTTGGAGTGCCCCAATCCTGGCAAAAATGAGTGTGACACATTCCGGGGCCTTCTTGGCACAGCTTGGGTGCTTTCCTTCCCAAGGCAAAATCCAAAATCCGGATCACTACGAGATGCAGAAGCAAATCCTAGGGCTGTAGCTCAGTTCCTGGTGCCATTTATCCCTCCCTGCAGAAATTCTGGGGAGCAGGTTCAGCAGGGAGCAGCCCAGGGTTACGCCAGCACTGATTGCTCAGGCTTTAGGGCTTTGTTGAATCAGGATGTGAAAAGTCAGCTGAGGGAGGATAAAGCCTGACTTGGGAACAAAGCTGTGCTGAGTGAGGCTCAGCCTGAGCAGCAAACACAAATCAGCAAACACCAATCTTCCTGAGAATGCTCTTGGCTTCTTCTAAGTTGGATGTTTTTTCCAAAGATGTCAAAATGATGAGGAGGAATAGAACAAATAATGGCTAATCTGTGATGTTGGGGGTTTTCTGATATGGAATTGAAGTTACACATCCCAGTTTATTGAACATCTTAATTTTAGGCTCATCAGTGTCATGTGCCAGCTGTAAAATATCTCCTCTTTTCAGCAGCTGAGTTTCCTGAAGAGCCACAGAATCCCAGACTGCTTTGGATGGGAAGGGACCTAAATTTCACCTCATCCCACCCCATGCCATGGCAGGGACATCTCCCACTGTCCCAGGGTACTCCCAGCCCTGTCCAGCCTGGCCTGGGACATTCCAGGGATCCAGGGGCAGCCACAGCTGCTCGGGGAAAAAAATTCCTCAGCCCTGTTGCAGTGGTCACCCAGATTTGCCCTGGTGGCCCTGGGCCAAAGGGCATCAAGTGATGGGAAATCATTGATTTTCAGACCCCAAATTTCACCCACTCTGCTGCAAACCAGAAATTATCATTCTCCTCCTTTTCTCTGCCTTTTGTCCTCCCTTCCAGTCTGCCAGGTGGTTATAAACACCCCAAGCCAGCGTTTGGAGGTTTATTTTTACTGCTCTCCTCAGTTCTGCACACACCCTTTTCTCACTGCCTCCTACTCCATTTATTCCTATTTATTCTGGATTTCCACTCCACTGAGGAGGGAAAACGAGCATCTCTGGTGATAAATCACCCACAAAGAGCACCAGGGAATGTGTGGCTGCCACTTCCACTTCCAAGCTGATCCTCTGAGCAGGAGCAGAGGCTTTATCTGCTGTCTGATCAGGATAAAATGCTGCAAGGCAGCAAACCAGGCTCTTCTTCCCTCCCTCTCCTGTTCAGACCTGCTGCTTTTTGCCCTGGCACTTGTGATGGATGTCAAGAGAAAAACATTCTTCAGGGAAGAGAGTCCTTAACCCCAGGGATTGCTGTGGGTGCTGAGAGTGGCTCAGAGAGGGATTCACCTCCCAAAATTCTCCTGCTCTAGGTGCCCAAGGAAAGGGGCAGTTTTCTGTCAAGGCTGAAAATGAGGAGCCAAAAGCTGATTTTTTGTGTTTTGGAAGACCTGAGTGGTCACCATGACCTGATAACAACAAATCCAATGAGCAGGGACGTGTCCTGAGAGCTCAGGCTGCTGTCACAGCGTGACAAAGCCACTGCCACCCCTCCTGGCCCTGCTGGAGCAGGGAATGTTTTATATCCCAGGGTGTTTCCACCTCTAAACACACCCCCTGGCTTCCAGAAGAGCCCCTGTGGTTTTCCCTCAGCAATTTCCAGGGGTCCTGCTGAGTGTCCGGGGTCACACCAGGCAGGGAAAGGGCAGAGAAATCTGCATTGTTTGTGTTAGGATTATAGGTACCAGAATTATTTGGATTGTTTGGATTATTAAATCATTACCCATCAGTTTTGCCTCAGCCTGACCAGGATGCCTGGAAGTTCATGGAAATGTCCCCCTTAGCCAAAAAAATATTAAATGAGCTATTAAAATAAAAAATAATTATTAAAATAATTAAATTTTTTAAAATAATATATAATAATATAAAATAAATACAAATTATATAATTAATAATATAAAATAGAAAATTATATAAAATAAAATAATTACAATAAAATAATAACTATTAAAATAATTATTAAGAATATTTAAATAAGATAGTAGGGATTTCACAGCTCACAACAGAGGGAAATCTGAAGTTCTTTTCCTGGCAGTGTTTGTGCTCCTTCCCAGAGGCTCTGTCCCAAGGTGGTCAGCAGGAGAATTACCCAATTTTGTGAGGGCACCTGCAGCTAATAAACAAGCAGGGATAAATAAATAATGCTTCCCTTGACAATTAAAGATCAATAAATAATGCTGCCCTCCTCTTCCACCTAATGTGGACCCACAACTGACAACAAATTCTGGTTTTGTAATGGAAACCCCAGAGCAGCTGGGTTTGTTTATCCCTGCAAAGACTCAGCACCTTTGCTTTTGTTTTTCAAACTTCCATTTTTCCATATTTGATATTTTTGTGGTCAAAACTCCAAAGAGGGGAAGAAAATCCATTCTCTAAATAAAGCCAGAGATGAGCAAAAAGAAGTAACTGCAAAATCTGCTGCTGTTTAGAACCCTCACCCTGGGGTTTGCTGCTGCTGAAAATAAACAAGGAAAAATGGAAATGTTCACATTCATGTTGGAAACCTCATGAATTATTTTAAACTTTCTTTATATTTAAATTATTTTAAATGTGGATAATGATAATTTTTGATTTGTAGGACAGCAGTGTGAAGTCTGGGGGACAAACGTAGTTCTTGTCTGGAAGCTCTGCTTGCTGTGACACGTTCCCTTTCTTGCAGCAAATCCCTGGTGGTTATTTGCAGTCATTAAGCTAATTGTGGCAGGGCAGGGAGGGAAGAGAAATCTCACAGACACTGAGCTGAGCTCCCCTTCCATGTGGGATTCCAGCTGTGCTTGGGAAGGGCCTGGAAAACACCAACATCTGGAAGGGTCATAATGGTCCCTGGAAGAATTATTGCAGTGCTTGGGGAGGAAATTCAGAGTTCTGCAGCTCGCTGGAGTTGCTGAAAGGATTTTCACGTCCTAAAACCCAGATTTAATCCAAAAATAGACAGCAGGATGGACACCAAGCCCCTGTGCCCAGCCAAGGGGCTGAGCTGGACCATGGGACAGAGGGAAAGGCAGAAATTTGAGCTCCTGGATCAGTTTTGTAAGTGGGCCCTTCTGGGATTGGGACAAGAGGTGAAGTTTTACAACTTCCACTTCATGCTGCATACATTGGGTGACCCTGTGGGAGTCCTCTGGTTGTCCACTGGTTCCCCTTCCCAGTGGAAACTGGGGGGAAAAAACAGGAAAACTTCAGCACTAAGAACTGATGGGTGCCTTGAAAGGCTCCTGTCACATTCACATTCTCTGAAAAATCCCTTCGCCCAGGATTTTTCTCCTAGGAAGCTGAGAAGCCTCAGAGAAAAAGGAAAACAATTCTTATCTCATTTGCTTCTCCTGTGTTTTACTCCTTTGGAATGTGGTTGGAGATTGTTCACCCACAGGTGATTGTTCCATTGGACTCTGCTGTGAGTTGTTTTCACTCTTTGGCCAGTCAGGGCCAAACTGTGTCAGACTCTGGAGAGAGTCACCAGTTTTCATTTTTATCTTTTAGCATTCTGTAAGTATCCCTTCTGTATTCTTTAGTATATTCTTTAATATAATATAGATCATAAAATAATAAATCAGCCTTCTGAGAACATGGAGTCAGATTCATCATTCCTGCCTTCATTGGGGCACCCCACAAATACAACAGGCTCCTCTTTGGCCATTTTTGGGGTTGAACTGGCTACTGAGTGGGAAGTTCATCCATCACAGCACAAGATGTCCTGGTGCTGTTGTACATTGATTTGAAAGGCTTGGGAAAGATCTCCCAAAAATCTGAATTATTATTGTGACCATCTCTAGGATTCAGGGAGGGCTGAAGGGTTTCTCCCTGCCCTGGGGCTGTTTTTAGGACAGGATAAAGCTTTAATTGCTCCTGTTGATGCTGATGGAGCCTCTGCAGGACTGATCCAGGGATCAGAGACAGCCTTGGTGACATCCACTGGCACTTTGTCACCTCAGGTGTCAGCTGGGGAGTGTTTGTTGGGTGTGAGGCAGGGATTGTTTGGTCTGCCTGAAAGCACCAACTCCAGGACCTGACCCTGCAGAGATTTTGTGAGCATGTAAATCTGGAATAAAAGATTTAGACACAACTTTAGGTTTTTCTCCTAAAGAATTTTAGGTTTTTCTCAATTTAGGTTTTCTCAGTTTTAGGTTTTTCTCCTCACACCCAGTGGAAGGTGAGGGAGGGTGATTTTTAAATCCTTTCCAACCCAAACCATTCCATGAGTCCTTGATTCCACTGTCCTCTGGTGCTCTTGAATGCACTGAAAAGTTGAGAATCTGCTTTTTTTTTTTTTTTATAATCTGATTGTTCGTGAGGGAGCCCAGGGTGAAAAGCACCCCAATTAAAGCTGTTGACAAAGCTCCCTGCTGGCCAGGTGCCACCCCAAACAGGCTGGGGAAGGTGAGGGTTGTTTATCAGAACCACATCTCTGACTCCCAGCTTCATCATCACCTCCTTTCAGGAAGAGGGCCACTCCAAATCTCTCCTTGCTGCATCCCATGGTGCCTTCCTGCAGCCTGGGCTCTCCAAAAATGGGATTGTGGGAAACAAAAAAAAAAAAAAAAAAAAAAATAAATAAATAAATAAAAAGGAGCAACCCACAGCAAAATATTGGGCTGAGTCAAGACTGGGAATCTGTCCTGGAGGTGCTCTCCAAAAATGGGATTGTGGGAAGCAAAAAACGCCCCAAAAATAAATTAAAAACAAAAAAGAACAACCCATAGCAAAATATTGGGCTGAGCCAAAACTGGAAATCTGTCCTAGAGGTGCCTTTGACTCCAGCAATAATAATCCCTGTCATTTGTTACATATTAATTATCACCTAATTATCCTTTGTAGGTTAAATCAACCCCAGGTTTGATGTAGGGCTGGAAATGAGGCTGTGATCTCTGGTGCTGGCAGTGCCAGCTGGGCTGGGGTTTGTCCTGCCTGTCCTGTGGGGTCTTTGCTCCCCCATGGAAATGCCCCTTTCCACAGGCTCATCCCAACTCACAAACCTGCTGTGACTGAAGCTCCCAGGTATTGTCTTTGTATTCCCCCAGACCAAGGAAGGAATGATGAGTCTGACTCCATGTTCTCAGAAGGCTGATTTATTATTTTATGATACTATATTATATTAAAGAATACTAAACTATACTAAAGAATACAGAAAGGATACTTACAGAATGCTAAAAAGATAATAATGAAAACTGGTGACTCTCTCCAGAGTCTGACACAGTTTGGCCCTGACTGGCCAAAGAGTGAAAACAACTCACAGCAGAGTCCAATGGAACAATCACCTGTGGGTGAACAATCTCCAAGCACATTCCAAAGGAGCAAAACACAGGAGAAGCAAATGAGAGAAGAATTGTTTTCCTTTTTCTCTGAGGCTTCTCAGCTTCCTAGGAGAAAAATCTTGGGTGAAGGGATTTTTCAGAGAATGTGAATGCCGTACCCATGGGGAAGGAAAATCCCCATCCTCAATCTTCTAAAGACTGCCAGAGTGAGCCAGTGAGGAATCAGGAAAGATTCCCAGGGACTGAAGCTGTTCTATGACCACAAATAAATCCATATGCTCGTACCAAGGGGTCTGGAATAGAATTGAGAGTTTTATAAAAAGAATTAAAGAGACATTTATTAAAGAAACATTCATTTTCCTGTTCTCTCCCCATCTCTGTCAGTTTGTTCCTCACAATTCTCTGTTCCCAGCCTGAGGATGGGATGGAACTGTGATTTATCCAGGCTGGGAATTCCCAGTGCTGATCCTCTGCTCCTTGGCACTGTTGATCCATCAAATCCTGAGCCAGGCAGTGGCAGATACAGAGGGACCTTGATGAGCTTCCCAATGTTTTTCCTGGATATTATTTGGCTGGAGATCTGTGATGAGAGATGGAAGAGGATACCCAGGATTCAAAGCTCAGGAAAACTGAGCCCAGGGAAATTGGGAAAACACATTGTCCATTTTAAACTCCACTTTGGAAGCTCCTGGAGCCTGTCTGTGTGCCCCAGGTTGTTTTTTTTTAATGTTATTCTATCATGTCAGGCCAAAGCAACAGCACAGAAATCATCCTCTCATCCTCCAGCCACTGCTCTCTCATCCCATATTTTGTCTGCTCCCATCTTTCCCTGACTTTTACTGCAGAACTAATGGAGAGTCTGGGATTGCTGCCTGCAGACAGAGGACAGCTCTAAAAGCTGAGCAGGACTTTTCCCCTGTTGCCCCATGAGCATAACATAAACCCGAAATTGCAGGATTTGCCTTGTTATCACTGTATTTTTTTTTTCCTCTACACACAAGCCTGGACATGATTTTCCACTCAGAGCTTCCACATTTGTCTGTTGATTTCATTTCTCCCAGGATATTAAAAAAAAAAAAAACCCAAAACAATCCCAACACTTTTCAAGTGCTCCCAAGCACCATCCTGCTGCCAGCCAGGAAAAGAAGAGCTGAACTGGAGAGCTCCAGGAGGGATTTTCTTTGCAGAAGGGAAATGTGTAAAGAGGGTGATGGAAGCCATCTTCAGGATTGTTTGTGATTTATTTGCATTTTTTTGAGGAATGAAGGTCAGGACTTCACCCGTGCAGGTGTCTGACCTGGGATGAGAGCACAGCCCCCAGAGGGGCTGATTCCCCCTACCTGCCCTTCTTATCAGTTTTAGGGACACTCTGGCAAATATTTCTTCTCTTCCTTGGCCTGAGAGGGAGTTGGGTGTAAAACTGGACGAAGAGGTTTCAGGGAGGTAATTCCAGGAGAGATTAATTCTCTCAGTTTCAGGAAGGCTCTGCCCTTCTCTCTGAGCATCCTCCTTTTAAATGACAGCTTTGTGATCATGAGGTGCTGAAATTCAAACCCGCCACCGTTTTGTTTTTTTTTTTTTTTTTCCTCTACACGCAAGCCTGGACATGATTTTCCACTCAGAGCTTCCACATTTGTCTGTTGATTTAATTTCTCCCAGGATATTAAAAAAAAACCCCAAAAGAATCCCAACACTTTTCAAGTGCTCCCAAGCACCATCCTGCTGCCAGCCAGGAAAAGAAGAGCTGAACTGGAGAGCTCCAGGAGGGATTTTCTCTGCAGAAGGGAAATGTGTAAAGAGGGTGATGGAAGCCATCTTCAGGATTGTTTGTGATTTATTTGCATTTTTTTGAGGAATGAAGGTCAGGACTTCACCCGTGCAGGTGTCTGACCTGGGGTGAGGGCACAGCCCCCAGAGGGGCTGATTCCCCCTACCTGCCAACTTCTTATCAGTTTTAGGGACACTCTGGCAAATATTTCTTCTCTTCCTTGGCCTGAGAGGGAGTTGGGTGTAAAACTGGACGAAGAGGTTTCAGGGAGGTAATTCCAGGAGAGATTAATTCTCTCAGTTTCAGGAAGGCTCTGCCCTTCTCTCTGAGCATCCTCCTTTTAAATGACAGCTTTGTGATCATGAGGAGCTGAAATTCAACCCAGCCACCCTAAACTCCAACACTTCCATTCCTCCTTACTTCACACCCTTCTTCTGCATTTTAAAAAGCAATTTAATTAACCCACCTGTCTCCTTATCACCCATCCTGTGCACTCACCTGTTTCCTATCTGCAGAAAATCTGTTTTCACGTGTGTCTACTTAAATAATCATTAATCCAATTCCTTTAATTCCAGCTCAGAAAGGAACACCGTTTCACATGTTTCCCCTCCGTGTGTTATGTTCTGCACCTGGAGCTGTCTGGGGGGATTTTGGGGGTCGGTTTGGGGGGGTTTGCTTTGTCTGCTTTGCATTTTTGCCCCGGGGCAGTGACAGTGTCTCATTCAAACTTTCCCCCGCTGAAGGACAGCGAAAAGCTCGGCAAGAAGGAACAAGTGAGGCGCTTTTTGTGGTCCTGGCAGGCTGGGGCCGGACCACCACGCGAGAACAAAAGGGATCAAAGCAGCGCCAGCAGCTCTGATTTCACAGCCCCAGCCGGGGAAGGACCCAGCACAGCCCGGCTCCACAATCCCGGCACGGGGAGGGGGAACCCTGCCGGACTGCTTTGGGAGCGGGCAGCAAAGGGTTAAAGTCGGCACAGCCCCGGGGATGCTCCTGCGCATCCCGCGGGTCCGGCTGCTCTGCACCGGGAGGGGCCGGGATGGGCATTCCTGTCCCGTCCCTGGGATGGGCATTCCTGCTCCTGTCCCTGGGATGGGCATTCCTGTCCCGTCCCTGGGATGAGCATTCCTGCTCCTGTCCCTTGGATGGGCATTCCTGTCCCTGGGATGGGCTTTCCTGTCCCGTCCCTGGGATGGGCATCCCTGCTCCTGTCCCTGAGATGGGCATTCCTGTCCCTGGGATGGGCATTCCCGTCCCTGGGATGGGCATTCCTGCTTCTGTCCCGTGATGGGAACAGAGGGCTGGGATTTTGGACAGGGGGCCAGGTGGAATTCCTGCTCCTGTCCCCTGGGCACGGGAATTCCTGCTCCTGTCCCTGGGCATTCCTGCTCCTCTCCCCTGGGATGGGGATAGAGGGGTTTGGGATTTGGGACAGGGACGAGGTGGAATTCCTGCTTCTGTCCCCTGGGAAGGGGAATTCCTGCTCCTGTCCCCTGATGGGAACAGAGGGCTGGGATTTGGGACAGGTGGAATTCTTGCTCCTGTCCCTTGAGCAGAGTCCCAGTGCTAAGAGGAGAATAGAGGGCTGGATTTGGGATGGGAGCCAGGTGGATTCCTGCTCCTGTCCCCTGGGCACGACAATTCCTGCTCCTGACCTCTGATGGGAAGAGAAGGCTGGGATTTGGGATGGGTGGAATTCCTGTTCCTGTCCCCTGATGGGAACAGAGGGTTTTGGGATTTGGGATGGGAGCCAGGTGGAATTCCTGCTCCTGTCCCCTGGGCAGTGCCCAAACACCAGGAACAGAGTGCTGGGATGTGGGACACAGGGGCCAAGCTGGGCAGTGGAATTCCTGTTTAATTCCTATTGATTTTAGCCTTTTTTTTCCTTTTATATACTCTCTGTGCATCTATCTGGAGCTCTGGAGATCATTATTGCATTCACAGGTGCTTTTCCCAGTAGTTTTCCAGGCCCTTTCCCCAGGTAGGAACACAAAACACGTTCTAAGGGCCCTTGTCCTATCCTGGTTCTCCCTGGCCCAGCCAAGGTTGGGAACAGCTCTTGGAGACACATCTTCATCCACAAAGTACAGCTGGTACCAAAAGACAAGGCAGTAAAGAGAAGAAAAATATCCTAAAATTTGAGTTCTGATTTTTATTACTCTTTCTTTTAGTCACTGTTAATAAAATTTTTTGTACTCTTTTAAAGTTTTAATCCTGCTTTACCTTCCTCCTAATCCTACATCACAACAAGAAGTACATTAGTAATTAACCAGCACTAAACCCAGCACAGGTTTATCATCTAAATCCATTTTCCCTCTTTTTATTCCAGAGCCTGTGACTTAAAAATTCCATCACCATAAAGATGGACAAAAACCAGCATTCCCGGGAAATCCTTCAATCCCAATCAATGTAAATAATATTTACTGGGACATCTAGTGGAAGAACAACACAGTGCAAATCCCAGCTCTTATCTCTGCTGGGGCTGGCTGGGAGGCTGGAAATCTTCAAATAAATCCAGTCTGGGCTGGAAAAATCCTCACTTTCCAGAGAATCCCATGAGGAGCACCAGGAGCAAAGGGCATGTGAATCACCTTCATTTAATTTTAGATGTCATTCTACAAAATCTCTACTGGGTTTGAACTGGTAAAGATTTTTTAAAAAACATTTTAAAAAATATTAAAAGTTTTGCGAAATCCATCATAATTCTTTTTCCAAAATTGGAAGAAACTAACGAAAAACTATAAGGTGGAGAATGTTCTTTCTATTTTTTTCAGCCCCAACTGAAACCTCATTTGCAGATTGAAGTGATAATGAAGTAAATAAAGGAAATGACAAAATTGTTTTGGAAACAAGAGCCTCCCCTCCCTTCTGGCTCCCATTTGGGCAGGAGATGCCTGGCATGACCAGGGCTCCTTGGAGCCACCAGTGATGATGGGAAAGGATAATTTTTGAAGATTTTGAGGCTTTTGAAAGATCATTTTTGTGTTGTTGCTGTGCCCAGAGTTGCCAGTAGCTCCAGAGGAGCCTGGAGCTGTTGGTGAGCCCCAGATTTGTGCCAATTCCCAGTGAGCAAATGCATCTCTTCTTCTTTGCCATGAAAACACAGGAAAAGGGAATATTTGTGTCTGGGTGAAGCACTGAGAAGGCAGAAGCAGGGTTCTGTCACACACTGCCTGTCCCAGCTCCTCCAGCCCAAACTCAGACAAATCCTTTGCTCTTTTTCAAAAAAATACCTCAAAATATCTCAATGCCTCAAAAAATACCTTTCAAAATTTCACACGTTCCATTCTGCTCTTCCCACCCCTGGGATGGTCCCCCCTGGGTAACTCTGGACCATCTCTGGAAGGTCAGAGAACCTTCAAGGAAAAGAAATACAGCAATAACTGAGACGTTTTTGTTCTTTTCATGCTCACTGCTTTGCTGAGGCCTTGCTGGGTGCTTGTCCCAGGTTCTCCAGCACCCTCCAGACCCTGGGACGTATGTGGGATCACCTGGAGCCTTCCAGGGCTGTTCCCTTTCACAATTCCCTCTATTTGCATCCACAGGCCAGGTGGAATGGGGCCATTCCTGCCACGTTCCTCAGTGGGACATTTGCCAGGGCACCGCCAAACCCTCAGAGCTCCTTGGAGGTGTTTTAGGGACAAGGGGGAGGCAGAGCAGGAATTTCTGATGGAACTGCAGCGAGCAGAGCTGTTCACAGAATCACAGAATTTACAGAATCTCAGAATGACCAGGTTGGAAGAGACCTTCAAGACCATGGAGTCCAACCCAGCCCCAACCCCTCAACTGAACCCTGGCCCCCAGTGCCACATCCAGGCTTTGTTAAACACACCAGGGATGGGGACTGCACCACCTCCCCGGGCAGCCATTCCAGAACTTTATCACCCTTTCTGTGAAACACTTTTTCCTGATTTCCAGCCTGTATTCCCTTGGTGCAGCTGGAGGCTGTGTGCTCTGGAACACACAGGGAGACCCCAGGACCCATTAACCAAAGCAAAATTTAGCCAAGGTCACAGGGACCCAACAATTCCTTGTAGGGGTTTTCAGGGACAAGATGAAGGCAGAGCAGGAATTTCTGATGGAATTGCGGCAGGCAGAGCTGTTCTGGAACCACAGGGATACCCAAGACCCATTAACCAAAGCAGAGTTTAGTAAAGGTCAGAGATCTCAGCTCCTGCATCCAACAATTCCCACACTGGCTCGGGGGCAGGAGGAGCTGATCTCACAATTCTTGTTTTCCAGCTGGAGCTTGCAGAAGCCTGGCTCCTTTTGGGATAACGAGGTGGATCAACCCCACGAATGTTCTGGATCAGAATCCTGTCTGACACCCTCCCAGGCTGCTCTCAGCCCCACAGATCCCCGCTGGCAGCACTCGAGCAAAGGGCTCGGAAAGAGAGGGGCTGGAGAAGAGGTGGGATCAGGCTCGCCCACAGACTTCCCTTTTGTGCCAGGGCTCACAGACGTTTTGAGTTAAAGCAAGAAACAGCCAGGAAAAATGTGCAGATGCTTAATTCTCTGCAGGATTTATAATATTACACGGTGAGCGTTTGCACCCTATACAATAAAACCATGTTGGCTTTACTACATATAAAAGAAAACAAAACAAAAAAAATCACAAGTTTGACAGCAATTAGGGTGAATAGACATTTATTTTATCCTTTTACTAGCAGGACCAATTGTGATTTTATGCTCTGAAAAAGCTCATTTTAAAGTTTTATGTCTGAAGTGGCCTTGCCAAATCGAGCTTAATATTGTTACATTAAATGGATGGTAAAATGTGTTCTTAAACCCCTCCATCCTGTAAAGGGCCTGGAAACAGGGAGCTGCTGCTAATGAGAGGCAGGGCCTGAATCCCAGCCCTCGTGGCTGTTTGCTGGAGCAGCAGGAGGTGTTTGCCAGTCCCTCCCAGCATCGTCCTCGCTGCCCAGACTGCATTTGCCATCCAAGCTCCTCATCCCAGCCGTGCAGAGCCCTGGCCACAGCCACAGCAGCAAGCCCAGAGTGCCTGGAGCTGTGCTGGCACTCTTCAAGGAGATCTTACCCCTCTTCAGAACAGGCTCTCTGCCTCCCCACACCCCCAACACTTCTTTTTCCCCTCTCTTCTGGCTTTGGGAACACTGGAACCCTTGGTTAGAGCAGCCTGACAATGATCAGAGAAACTCTGGTCACATTTTCCTATTTTCTTCTCTTCACCCTCCCCAAAATCTTGATCATTTGCTGAGGTGGCTCCAGGTATGGAGGAGCTTTGTGCCCTTGGTACTCAGATCCCTCCCACCACTCCTGCTGCAGAATCCAATGAGAATCCAATGAGAATCCAATGAGAGTCCAATGGAACTAGGAGATTCCACCCCCTCTGCAGCCTGGATTTACCTGAGCCTCCAAATATTTGCTTTTTGAATGTTGACTCAGGCGCGGAGGGGCTGGAATGAGTCCAGGGCTGGGAAGGGTCTGGAGCCCCAGGAGAGGCTGAAGGAGCTGGAAAGGGGCTCAGCCTGGAGAAAAGGAGGCTCAGGGGGGACCCTGTGGCTCTGCACAACTCCTGACAGGACGTGGGGGTCAGGGAACAGGGACAGGAAGAGAGGAGATGGCCTCAGTGGTGGGCCAGGACATGAGGAGGAATTTCCCCATGGAAAAGGTGGCCAGGCATTGGAAGGGGCTGCCCAGGGAGGTTTCACCATCCCTGGAGGTGTCCCAGGAATTCCTGGAGGTGGCACTCACAGCTCTGGGCTGGGGACAAGGTGGGGATTGGACACAGCTAGGGATCGGTGACCTCGGAGAGCTTTTCCACTCCCCGTTCTCCTGGGATTCTGTGAGCGCTGTGCCCCAGGAATTGCTGTTGGCACTCCTCGTGCACTGTGCCACCAGCCCAAGCTGCAGCACCAGCTGGACTGGGAAGAAACGTCCCCAGCACGAGGAGCTGAGGGGCAGGAGGGATTAAAGTGCTTTCCTCCAGATTAAAAGGCCCCTCCTCGTGCTCAGGGCTCCTCAAACTGGTTCAGCAGTGCCCCAGCTCTGCTGGAAGGTGCCAAAATTCCCAACTCCCTGCAAAGTTCAGCACTCCCAGAGGGCGTGGAGAGCTTCCCATGCACACCCAGCCCTGTTCTGGCCCAGATGAGAGCAGGAAACAATGCTCAGAGGCTGAGAGGGGATAATTATGGGGTAAAACTGGAGGTGAGGGATGGCCTGGAGGGGCCACAGGAGTGCTGCAGGTCCTGGAAGTGCCCCAGCAGAGCTCCCAGGTCCTTCCAGCAGAGCAGGAGCTCCCTGGAGACCTGGGCTGGGTTCTGGGGATTATTTTTCAAGGCCACTTTAACTCCTCCAAGTCTCTTGCTCAATAAAAAGCTGACATTTGAAATGTCAGGGTTGTGTAAGGAGGACAAAGCCAAGGAAAAGTTCTGTAAAACTGGGCTGGAAATGTGCTGCTCCTGCTCAGAGCTGTCCCAGAGCCTGCTGAGGAGGGATGCTTCATCAGGAGAGAGCTCAGATTGGTGCTGTGCAGTTCTTTAGGCCAGCAATTAATGCCAGACGGTGTTTTCTGTAATTTGGTTTTATTAATTACAAAGATGAGGCTCCGTGCTGAAAGAAAAAAAAAAAAAAAACCAAACCAGAACCAATCAACCCAACAAAACCACCCCAATGTCAGTGAAATTCTTTGGATTTTCCCACCAAAGCCAGGGATTTTTACCAATGTCTCAGCCCCCATCCTTCATTTCCATGAAGTTCATGGTCAAGTTGAAATGGAGCAAGAGGAGGTGGATGAATTTTTCCTCCAGTGGGAGGATGGAGGAGGCATTTCCCTGTAGCCATCCCCTCTCCTGCCTGTCCTTGCTAGATCTGGATGAGACCAAACTTTGCTAGACTTGCCTTGGAAAAATGCTGCTCCTAAAAAGTGAGCACATCCTTCAGAGATTCCTGCACTGCCAATCGTGGCACCAATTTCTCCCTGTTCCCTCCAATCCCTCTGCCATTCCCTCAGGAGACATTGTTCAGCCCCACAGAGGGTTTAATATATCAAAACTCCTTTGACTGCAGCACAAACAGGCACTTCCGAGCAGTATTGACCAGCTTTTCTTCCTCCAGGTTCTTGCTGAAAGCTTTCCTAGCTTTCCTAGGGAGGTGATTTCCAGCCTCTTTGTTCCATGGCACTTATTAAACAATTCTTTCTGACAGCCTTAAATGCAAACAGCGAGACTGCAGCAACTGGGAAATTAAAAATATATCGTTAATACAACGCCAAGGGCACTTTTTTCTCCCCCATGAATGGTTTGACAGCATTTGCTTTTTAAAGTGGAACTGTTCTTTAAACAAATCATGTTTAGTTACTGACTTGTGTCATAAACCTCTGGTCAATCATTTAGGGAAAGGTCTTAAATGTGGATTTAAATTCAATATTTATAACATTTGTTGTTAACAAATATATTTAATATTCCTATTTTGTTTATTAGGTTTTTCAGCCTGGAGGAAGGAAGGCTCTGGGGAGAGCTCAGAGCCCCTTGCAGGGCCTGAAGGGGCTCCAGGAGAGCTGGAGAGGGACTGGGGACAAGGGATGGAGGAACAGGACACAGGGAATGGCTTTAAACTGCCAGAGGACAGAGATGGGTGGGATATTGGGAAGGAATTCTTGGCTGGGATGGAATTCCCAGAGAAGCTGGGGCTGCCCCTGGATCCCTGGAAGTGTCCAAGGCCAGGCTGGGACAGTGGGAGGTGTCCCTGGGGCACTGGATGGGCTTTGAGGTCCCTGCCCACCCAAACCATTCCAGGATTCCGTGAGTTGAAGCCATTCAGTGATGGGGATTGGAGCTCCAGGATCCCCAGATGGAATGAAAGCATCCCATGGAATGTGGGACTTGGCTGCTTGGTTACTCACGAGGCAGAAAGCAGACCCAGAGCTCTGGGCTTTCACTGGGCAGATCAATTCCTTCTGTTTTCCAGAGTTTGGGTTCAGTCTCATCCCCCTCACCACTGAATTTTGGCAGAGCTCGTGCCCAGCAGGCAGGGGACAGTTGGTGACAAACCTGCCCTCAGGGCTGCTCCTGAGGACTGCCCAGGCCATGGCATCACTTGGGGACACTGCAAATCCCTCCAGAGCAGCCAAAACCTCTGCTGAGACTGGAAACCAGAATGAACTCCATGGAAATGAGCTGGGAATGAAGTGCAGCTCTGCTTTCACCACCCCACCGTGATCAAATCGCAGATTTCCCCACAATTAATCATCCCTCTCCCTTGGTGAGCACGTTCAGCTGTCCCTTCCACCACTGCCACGTGTCTTTGTTTTCAAACATCATTTTCTATTCCAGACAGAGCCGTCAGCTTTCCCAGGGGAACATTGGGATGTTGGGCAAGAGGGAACAGCCCGGCATGGCGCTGCCAGCGGAGGTGGCAGCGGGGAAAGTGGTGCCTTGGGAGGGTTGTGCAAGGCTTGTGTTCCAGGCTCTGGGAGGGTTGGAGGCAGGCCAGTTTTCCAGCCTGCCAACTTTGGGAATAAAAGCAGTGCCAGGCGGGAAGGGAGAAAGCAGCCGCGGGGATTCAGCGGCGTTCCCGCGGCTAATGAGGGAATCCGCTGGCTGCGGGTACAATTAGCAGGAAAGAAAATAAGTATTAACCAGTCTGGGCTGGAATGGCTTGCTTTGCCTCACACCTTGGTGACACTCCTTGAACTGAACACCTGCGGGGTGGTTTGGAGCCAAATCGGGAAGGTCTCCGCCCAGAACACTTCTCAGGGAGGGCTCCAAGGGCGCATTTGGGGATTACAGCTCCGAGCTGGCATCCAGTCCAGATCTGATGGCTCTGTGCAGATGGGATCAGGTTGTAATTTATAAATAGACCTTCCTTCTCCACAGCCACGTAAAGCAGCGGTGGCACCTAGGAGGAATCAGCAGAAAAATGCAGCCGTGATTTGCAGCCCATCTTTTAAAATCAAGTGTGAAATCTCTGGGCTGATTGGGGTGGGGGTGATGATTTCAGTGGAATGATCTTCATTGCCCAATCCTCACTTTCTCAGCTCATGAACTCATAAACACACGAAGATAAACATGTTAGAGTGTCTCTAAGTGCAGAGATACCAGTGTGTGCCAGACCAGAAAATTCTAGCCCTAAATTAAGTTGAAAGCCCTGAATTTGGATGTTCATCCCTGGGACTGACGGTGAATGTGCTGCTAATTTTGGCCACATCCAGTAGGCGCCTGGAGTGGAGTGGAAGGAACAAGTGCCAAATGTTGTTCTGTGCAGACTTGGTGTCACTGGGAGCAGAAGGTGCTTCAGGGAGAGCTTTAATTTGGGAGGGGCCTAAAATAATGAAATAACTGAATGTCACAGAGTTTTAGTTTATACAGGAGGAGAAACTCTGGCAGAGTGAGTCAGGCCCTCTTCTAAGAATGACTAATATTACAAACAAATGGGAAGATAGAGGCACTAAACTCCCTTTTCTGACTGCACTCCTTAAAGGTCATAAAACCGATCGAGTTTTCCAGTTTCAGCTTTTCCCATCGACTTTGCTGAGCAGTAATCAGGTCATTGGGCCACTTCCCTTGGACACTGACCAATGCATCCTCAGCTTTATCCTAAATATAGCAGGCCTTTTTTTAGCATTGTTGGTTTTCCCACTTTTTTTTTTTTTAATTTTTTTCCTTTTTTCACTTGACTCCCTCAGAGTGAGTTTAGTGCAGCAGGAAGGTGCCAGACCGACATCACTGGAAAATGACGTTGCAGGGCTGCTGTTCCTGCACGGAGAGCAGGCTGTGTTTATCCACAGACTCTGGCACTCAGGCTGGCTCCTGCACCTCTCCACCGGCGTGCCTTAAGCCTGACCTGTGGAAACCAGGCTGGGCTCAAACCGCCCCGTGCAGGCAGCCAACAAAACCACCAAAACCCCTTGTCCTGGTGGCTTTGGAAGCCAGACAGCACTCAGGCTGGAGCTGCAGCTTCCATGGCACCAGTAACGCCCTCCTGCACAGGAGCCTTACCCAGAACAGCTGGGATTTGGCTTCTCCATCTCCTGGATGGAGATGCTCTCCAGGATTAGGTGTCTGCTCCGAGCTGGACACTCCCTGGGAGGGTGGGGAGGCCCTGGCACAGGGTGCCAGAGAAGCTGTGGCTGCCCCTGGATCCCTGGCAGTGTCCAAGGCCAGGCTGGATGGGGCTTGGAGCAGCCTGCCTGGGACAGTGGAAGGTGTCCCTGCCATGGCAGGGGTGGCATTAAATGATCTTTAAGGTCCCTTCTAACCCAAACCGTTCCATGTTTCCATGATTCCCTGAGAAAGGGAAGGAGCTATGTAAGACCCCCATGAGAGGGAGGTGGCACAACTCTATTTCTAACTTCCCTCTCTGCTGTTGTCTTTGAAGTGGACTTGAGGAACAGCTTAAACCAGACAGGTGGCCTAGAGCTGGGCAGAGCTCACTGAGCTGAATCCCACCCGAAGCCATGGGGACGCTGAACAGCCTGGGGTTGTTCCAGTTGCTCCATATTTCCTGAGGCCCCAATCCACCCCTGGATTCCTGGAAACTCCTTCTGCAGTGCTGCCCCCATTCCTGGAGCAGAGCTGCCCAGCAGACCCTCCGGGGTGCAGGGACACACCAGGGCAGCTCCTGTGACAGCTTCACCTGCACAGCTTCGCACAACACCCACAGCAATGGGGCAAACGTGCTCCTGCTCAGCATTGAAACATCATGTCTGAGTAAACAGGGCTTTAATTAAATGGAAATAACTCTGCCCTGCTGTTTATTGTGTCACTGAGAAGTTTCATACCTGCTCTAATCGCTACAATTTGCTCCCGTAATTGCAACTCCATGTTTTGCAAAATGCACGATGCTTCTCACTTCCAATCCATGGAAACTCTCCCAGATCGACCCTGACAGCTCCCAGCTTCCCCTTTTTTCCCCCCCTGTGTGCTTTCCTTTCTCTTGCTCACTCCTGGCATGGTGCTTTGGAAGCTGCAGGGCTGCTTGCAGGGTGTTCTTATTAAAAACCCACAGAGCAAGATGTCCCCAAATATATTCCTGCTCATAATGTCCTGCAAATACTGTTCCAATGTGTTCCATCCAGCCCAAGGAAATAAAACTGCTGGGATGCTCTACGTGTCATCCCAGGGGACATCCAGGGACTCCTGATATCCACTGGGAAGAACTGCACATCTGCAGAGAGGAATTTAATCCACCTAATTCTTTTTCACATTGAGGCATCGGGTGTTGACCTTCAATTCTGCTGGAGAAATAACTGAGATTTCTTCCTTCAGCCTTTGGGTCTTGTCCTTCAGAAGCCTCAACCATCCTGAAATCCCACCAAACAGTAAAAACCAAACAAGACACCACGAACATTTCCACTCAGCCCTGTGACCAGCGAGAAGAAGGGGAAAAGGACATTTTAAAGCATGTTTTGCAATTTACTATCTCCAAACAAGCCCAGCCACTGGGTTTGTCTTCGGATAGACAGATATTTGTCACTCTATTATTGTTTTACAGTGTCAGCTCCAGACACTTAAGTATTGTTGGAATGCAGTGGGGGGGAGGGGGGGGGAAATCATGTTTTAAATCTCCGATGGGGTAATAAACTGCAGCCAGGAGCTAATTGTGCTGAAACTTGATCTTTTACAATCTGTTATTGCTGGAGTGGGACTCCCCAAGCCCAGAGCACTGGGGTTTGTTCCACCATTAGTTAGGTCGTACATACACGCTCCCCAAAACCCCCAGATCACAGCTCTGCTCCCAGCTGGGGACTCCAGCTCAATCCTCCAAGCCATCGATGCATTTTGGACATGAAACCAGTGAGGGAGGGGATTAATCCTCATCAAGTTTAATGTCTCGCTGTGGATTTGCTTCTTACAAACTTTCTTCCACCCAAGAAGTACTGAGAATGTTGTACCCCTCCTGTCAGGAGGAAAATGAATCATTGCCCGGAGCCTGGAAGGCCAGAGGTGAATTGGAAGCCGCGCTGTGGAACACTCACACTGCAGAATTATTATTTTCTTTTTACGCCAGCATTAAATAATATTTGAGCTCAGGGTGGCCAAGCCAACGGGTGGTTTCAGTGCTGAATGAGACCAAAGAAAGGGTCCATCCATCATGAGCTCAGCTCAGGTTTTGTTCAACAATTTTTTTTTTTTTTTTTTTTTTTTCTTCTGGTTTGTCCCAAACTTTGTATTGACCAGATCTTAAAATGCCAAGTCCAACTTCTAAATGTTAAGCCCCAGTTTGGATGAAATTTTTGGCTGGAAAATGTTTTGAAGGTCCAATAAAAGGGATGTTCTTTCCCAGTGTTTTTCTCATCTGGGTGAGGCCAATTAATAGATGTGCCTAGTTAAAACTGGAGAATTATTCCGAGGATATTTTAGCCAAGGACAATGAGATTTATTGAGGCTGGTGCAATTCTGGGGGTCACATTTCAATGGGAATTCGTTGAATTTTTATTTTCAAATTTTTCAGCTGTAAAATGTAGTGTGAAGATTTGTTCTCTTCAGGTTTTCACCCAGTCCTGAGCTCACAGAATCTCCTGAGTTGGAAGGGACTCATGAGGGTCATGGAGGGTCACTGAGGATCCTCAGATTTC
The DNA here is from genome assembly GCF_017590055.1 of Onychostruthus taczanowskii. NCBI lineage: Eukaryota > Metazoa > Chordata > Aves > Passeriformes > Passeridae > Onychostruthus > Onychostruthus taczanowskii. The sequence continues at coordinate 7,458,823 of NW_024500350.1, forward strand.
CTGGGCTTTGAGCAGTTCAGCAGCACAGCAGAGATTGTGCGCAGAGCTCAGTGCAGATTCAGGCTGCAAAAGGGTGCAGATAACTTCAAATTCATCAGAAGTGCCCAAGGAAGTGTCCCAAGCCAGGCTGGATGGGGCTTGGAGCAACCTGGGATAGTGGAAGGTGTCCCTGCCCGTGGCTGGAGGGGGAACTGGATGAGCTTTAAGGTCTCTCCCATCCCAAACCATCCACAATTCTATTCCAAGATTCTGCACCTGGAATGGAGCTGAGGGTACTAATGGGAAGGAAAAATTGGTTTTCTCCCTAAAGCTGAGAAATCCCTGATTGTTCTGTGTGTCTGGGGTGACTGAGCAGGCCATTAACACCACCCAGGTGGGGAACAAAGGCAGTGGCTTCTCTCCACAGCGAGCATCTGACAAGGAGACAAAATAATTGTAGAGCTTGTGATACTTAATCCAAAAGTGAAGAGCTTGGCACTCGGAGGGCCCAGGCACGCAGGGAGCACATGGGAAGGGAGGAAGTGTTTTACACAACCATTTGTCAGGCAAGAATTGCTCATTAAACATGGTCAGCCTCTCTTCCCGAGGAAATTCACTCCCTCCTGCCTAAGGAGAGCTGAGATGTCCATGGATATCCACCCCTCAACTCCCATGGTTTGGACACAGCAATTAGGAACCAATTACAGCAAAACTCTTAATCCCAATACAGGGAGGGGGAAGAGAAACTGCTGAAATTTGGAGTTGTTAATCCATCATTCCAAGGGAACAAGTGCCAAAGGGAAGGAACAGGGCTGGGGCCAAAGCAGCTCGAGGAGGTTTGGCTGTTTACTCTCTCTTTAAGTGCATGTTTGGTCACAGGGGGTCTGACTGGGATTATGTTTATATTCAGCTTTCCAGGGGCAGTTCCAAATGGAAGAGTTAAAGTTAATTCTCAGCCCTCTCTGTGCATCTGAGTTTAGTTCAGCCAGGACAAGAATTAAATGCAGCTTTGGTGTAACTAATGAGAAAAACTCATACTAAAATAAAAAAAAGGGAGCCTTTCACTCATGGATGCTTCCCAAAGAGATGCTGTGGTTGATTAGAGCTGATTTAATTACTGTGCATTACAAAGAGCACATCTCCTCTTCCCTGGGCAGTGCCTTGTGTTGCACAGTGTGGATAACCAGGAATCCTTCCAGAGCACGGAGCTCACCCCCTGCCATGCATGCAGCAGCTCCTGGACCCTGTGCTCCCAGAGATTTCCCATCCCAGGAGTATTTTCCAGTTCTGTGTGAGCTGACCCAAGTCAGAGATTGATGAGAAAGAGAAATTCCCCTGAAGTTGTTGTAATCCACAGTCAAAGCAAGTGAGGGGACAGCAAAATGTTCCTGCTTCCAGCAACCAGGAATTGGGATCATTTTTGACAAAAGCCAGAAAAATTAAAATATGTCTTTAGAACTTTTGGATGTCACAGCAGAAAGTTTCTTCACTGGGAAAATATTGATCAGCTCTACCTGACAGATCCTGTTGGGCTGGTGGAACAGAAACCTTTGGGTGATCCACGTTCCTCCCGTTTCTCCACTGACTTTGAGAGGGGCCAAAAAAAGCCCCAGGGTCACCATCACATTTGGGGCTGAGCAGTTTGGCAGGTAAAGAATATTCCACAGACTCAGGGGGGACACAGAGCGGAGTCCAAGTGGAGCCCAAGCTCAGCTCTGCACAAGAGAGACGTTGATTGTTTTGGCCTCTTTCCTTTGCTCCAGGGGAAAATCGAGGCACCCTTCTTGGGATATTATTGGTGCGAAATCATAAGTTACAGTTTTATTACCAGTGGCTCTGTGTGTGTGAGGGAGAGAGGAGGAGGTGCTGGGCACAGGAGAGCATAACCGGTCTTTTGTAACCATGAATCCATTCTTTTTTTTGTTCGCTTTGCAAAACACAGGTTTAATTTAGGGAGAGAAAAATAGGAAAAAAAAATAGAATTTGCTTTTCCATATAGCACCAAACAGCCATGTTGTGAATATTTATATTTCATTTAAGGCCTTCTTGTCTTCAAACTTGAATTCTTCACTTTGCATTGCTGAAAAAAAATTTAAAAAAAAAATAAGTGGGCTGTAAAGATTTATTCTTACTTTATAAAATTGCAAATTATTTTAGTCCACTTCACATATTGATCTAGAGCAACCATGTTTTCCATATAAAAACATCTCCCTGCATTCCATCCCTTCACAGATTTCAAAGCTCCCTGGTCTGTGTTGAGTTGTAAAGTTCTATTCAATGGCTTGGTTCACGTCCAAAAAAGCTGGCTGAGAAATTTGGATCTGGAATCAGCTGTTGTTGGGGGAGATGTTTTCCCCCATTAACTGCAGGATGTTTTCATTTATTGTTTTGCACATGGTATGGATTTATTTACTTTTCCTGATGTCAGAAGCCTCAGCTGGGCTATTTGGTAGGGTCCAAAACCAACAGGTTTTAGCAACTTGAAGATTTTTGTGGAATTAGGACAATGTCCCCTTCTTTGGGGCATGTTGCTGTCCTGGCCTTTCTGTGGCTGTGGACATCCAGCAGCTCATCCCTCACCATCTCCCTTCTCCTCTGTGTTTCTGGTCAGTGGGAGTCAAATCCATCCAGATTTGTTGGTGGCTGCCCCTGGATCGCTGGCATAGTCCAAGGCCAGGTGGGACAGGGCTTGGAGCAACCATGGAAAGGTGTCCCTGCCCATGGCAGGGGTGGGATGAAATTTAAGGTCCTTTCCAACCCAAACCACTCTGGGATTCTGGGATTGTACGATAAGATGTCGTCTTCAGTCTATTTCAAGAAGCAACCACCCATTTGTATTTTAACTCATTTACCAAGAGAATTGAAGAACCATTTAAAAGTTCTCTTATCACTGCTTGACAAGATATGAGCTCACCTTGAGCACAACAGGGAGGTGGGATGGGCTTTTTTCACTCTGCATGTTCATGGTTCTCCAGTTGTCTTCATTCTCCTGGGAATGGTGTTTGGAATTAGAGGCAGGGATGGCAGAGAGGGACTGGGGGTGGTTCCTATCCCAGGGGACTTGGAATCATGGAACCCCAAACTGGTTTGGGTTGGAAGGGATCTTAAAACCAGTCCAATTCCACCTCCTCCACAGTCAGGGACATTTTCCCTACCCCAGCTTGCTCCAAGCCCCGTCCAACCTGTCCTTGGTGATGGGACATCCATCAAAGCCCTCTTTACTCTTCGAAGAGATACTCGATGAAAACTCTAAATTTAGCCAACATGAAAGTGCCTTTGGTGGTTTTCTTTTAAATTATTGTTACAGTATTTTGCAACTTCTGTTCCCCTCTGGCTGGGATTCGAGCACCCTCTCCCTCCACCCCCTCCCCACCTCCTGACAGCAATCGCCAGTTGTAAAATAATAGACCATCAGCCAGCAATAATTTGCAATCCAAACAGACTTGACGCTCTCTGACATTTATTGAAACCTCAGACCCTGTTCGCTGGTTTCAGTTTTCCTCCCTTTGCTCTGTTTTTACAGACAGACAAGTGCTTAGATTTGGGTTTAATAATGAGCAGAAATTTCGCCTTGGCCCGGCTTTGCTTGTGTTGGCTGCGGCGGGGCCGTGCAGCAGACGGGCGGTTGGAGGTAATTACGCTAAATGGTGAGAACATTATTTGACCCCACTGGTTCGGCACCAGATGTTGAACATTGCCTCTGAGAAACCAGCACAGACGTCAGGCTTTGGAGGCTGCACGGGGAGGGAGAACAGACTAACAGACTTGGAGCTCAAGTCTTTTTTTTTTTTTTTTTCAGCTTTAACTATCCCGGGATAAGCCCGGGACAAACAAAGCCCTTATTAGGGACAGATGACAACATTCAGCTGCAGCCACTCAGGGCAAATTAGGGCATGGTTGTAGTTCTGGAGCTGAACGTATCAAAAACCTCCCCCGAAAAATCATTTTGCTAAATGTACGGTGAACGTTCTGCCAGCACAAGGTATCAACTTTGGTAAATCCTTCCTGGAAAGTGAACTTTACATTTACGGGCCAGACATGATGGAATTTAATGTTTGAAAATGATTAAAGGATTTTGTTCTTTCCTAGTAACAACTGCATTTATCAAGGTGGCAGCCACGGTGGCCTTAAAAAGAGCTGAAATGGAGCTGAACTGCTGAGCTTTCCCTGGCTTGGGTCTGGGAATCCCTCTGGTCTTTAGGCAGTAGGATTGGGGAATTACATGGGGAGATAAGGGAGGAGGGCAGTACAAAGTGTTTATTGACCCCAGTCTGTGTTAATAAAGCATTAGAAGTATTACCTGCTCAGGGATTGTCAGGGCACACCAAAATTGTCCTGACCTTGGTGGAAAACTGAAACTCCTCTCAGTCTTTGAATAAACTGTTTGGACTGTGGGAGTGACAACACTTGTGCAGATTTATATGCCACAGGAAAAGAAGTTAAAAAGCTCCTTACCCCCAAAAATGTGTTCCCAATGCCTTTAGTTGCCTGCATGGCAGTGATAAGGGTTTTAACGCTGCACAATTCGCAGATAAATGTGAATTCTGGTTCTTTTTCCAGCAGGTGACATCCCTCACACAGTGCTGAACAGCAGCTCCCCTCCATCCCCTGTGTGTGATGCAGGACAGGGACTCCCAAACCTTCCAGCTCTGAACAGCATTTGGGGCCTGGTTTTGGGAGTACTGGTGCAAAGCCATTGACCAGAGCCAGCAGAATTCACAACTTTTGGATCATTTTAGTGGTTCCAGGTCTCTGGTATTTTGTTCAAGCATCACCACCTGCCTGGAGTGTTATTTCAGGGATTTAACAACCCAAAATTCTTTGTTTGGTGTTCCTCCCTCATTCCCTGATCACAACATGATCCTCGTGCTGTGTCACCACATATGGACCAAACCCTAAACTGGATCACTCAGGAATCTCTCAGAGCTCTTTTATTTCCCTTTTTCCTCGGAGTTTCCTGGCCTTTGAGTGCCTTTCTCCCAGCACATGAGCAGCAGGGAGGTGCTAGTGATGTAACACAACACAGAATGCTGCAATTTGAGTATTCCCATCATTTTCTGGGTCAGTGAGAGATTCTCAGCCCCCTTGATTTATCAAAGTCCTGCAGATACTAATTTCCATTAAAAAATTGAGAGCAAATCTGTGGGAAATGGATGTTTTTTCCATTAAGGCATTTACAGCATGGTGTGGCTAAAGTTGATAGGCCAAGAAATGTTTATATTATATTGCAATTAGGAAATAATTGGCTTCTGATTGTGATGGTGTGAATTATAACAACTGTATTGTCTCACCCTGCACATGAGACTGAAAATGGAATAAAAGTTTTAAAAATGCCTCTCAGTTACCCCATCTCTGGGTCAAAAAAGAGCTTAACCCAACACAAATCCACTGGAATAAGTGGAACTGTTCTGCAATTCCTGCAGGGCAGGTCTGAACAAAACATCCTGGCTGGATTCTGCCATGAAAAAGCAAAACCATGGAACAGGGAGCTGCCTCCCATGCTGAACTCACCTGAAGGGCATCACCAGCCTGGGATCCTCCCCAAAAAAACATGGACACACCAAGGCTGAGGACACAATAAACACTAAGGGAATGTCCAGGACACAGCTCCTGTTTCCTTTCCCTCTCAAGCAGGTGAAGATGCCCTCAAGGACAATGCCATGTCCAGACCCCTGCTGAGACCAGCAGGAGCTGCCAGAAATGGGGTTTTCCACCCAAAACTTGGGCACAGCTGCTTGGACCAGCATTGGCAGGACAGGAGGGACTTTACCTGGAGGGGTTTTTTAACAATTGATGCTGCCAGGGTCAAAATGCTGTCAGGAGGGCACAGGTTATTGCAGCTTTCTTCCCTTATTTGGGCACGAAATAGGTAATTTTGGATCAGCTGTGATTTTCTGTACATATTATGTGCAAATTTAGGTGCCTGACATGTCCATCTGAAGAGTTCTTTATAAAACTTCACAGTCACAGCAGGCTGTGGGATGAGGACAGACTGGGTTTGGTGTTCTGGGATTCTCTAAGAGAGGTTTAGGTTCCCTCACAGGCTTCAACACTGTCTATAATTTACTGTGAACCAGGAGGGACACGAGCTGAAATCTTTAGGAGCAGATTAGGTTGAAAAAATTTATGACAGCATTTAGAAACATTAGACTTGGGACTGCATGCCAGAGCATGACAAAATAGCAGGTAATAACAGATCTCATTAGAACTGTTTATTTAAATTGAACATTAGCCTGTCAGGGATGTTTTTGCTGCTGGATTGGTCTTATTTTCATCCAGATTAATTTCTACCCAATCCAAGTACCCAGAGGTGTCTTCCTAGGACTGCTCAGTGTGTCCATTCCATGAAGTTTATGTTATTTCTGAATTTTAAGGACAATGTTACTTTCTATTCTTCTTCACCCACCACCTCCATGTTTAATGATCTCTGTGTATCAAAATGCAATTAGGTTTTCAAAAGGATCCAAGTGATTCAAGCTCCAATGTGCTGTTTCAAAAGGATTGGCTCGCCCTCCCTGAACAAAACATTGGAGTATTTGCTTTTCTTGGGCTTGGACCACAGTTCTTCTGTCTCAGCCTTCACCTTCTCCCCTGTGAGGGTGGAGGGGCCCTGGCACAGATTCCCAGAGAAGCTGTGGCTGCCCCTGGATCCCTGGAAGCGTCCAGAGTCAGACTGGATGGGGCTTGGAGTGCCCTGGGATGGTGGAAGGTGTCCTTGCCCATGGAATAAATGATTTTTAAGATCCCTTCCCACCCGAACCATTCCAGGATGCCATGACTCTCTCTAGCTCTTACTCTCAGTCCTTTAGATACAAAATGTGCAGAAATCACCCAGACACAATCCCCTCTCTGGATGATCTGGATGATCCCTGGTCTTAACCAACCTTTCAATAACAGCTTTATTCTTTCAGCTCATCAGACCTTCAATAATTGCAGCAGATCAGCTGCCACCCCCTCCAGTGAGGGTGAAGATGTTTCCTGACTCAAACCTTAAGGTAACTCCTGTGGTTTGGGGTTGTTTGAAGCACACAGAGACATCCTGGATGTGCCTGGACCTGCTGCTTGGTTTATCCAGGCCAAGCCCCTCCAGACAAGAGCTTTGTGATTTATTTTCTTAGACAACAACCCGAGGTGCAGCAGAATACTTATGTGGACAAAGATTAGGCAAATGCAGAAAAACAAACCCCCAAACAACACAAACAAGCAAATCTTCCAAAGCTGCAGTTTCACTTCAGCACCTGAGCTGTGTTTGACAGGAGTTCAGCACCAGCCCCATCTCCTGCAGACATTAATTGCTTGGATCTTAAAAAATCATTGGAATGATGTCACCATTGCTCAGCTAAACATGGGCAATCGGTTGGGTTTTGCAACTGTGGGAATGGAAAGTGCTTTTCATGAAGCAAAATAATGTTCAAATAATTTCCTACCATTTATCTCTACTGATAAAACTGTTTCCTTTTATTATGTGAATTTTGGGGGGGTTGGTTCCAGAAGAGAGAGCATCGTTAGGCTCTTCAAAAATATTCATAGAAGGGTTCAGGGATTCATGGAATCCTTTGGGCTGCAAGGGACCTTAAAGATTATCTAGTCCAACCCCAGGGACATAAAAATGGAAGGCAACCCTGAGTAACCAACATTCCTGAGGTTATTCCCGAGGTATCTGCAGGGAAAACCAAAAAGAAGGAAAGCTCTTGCTAAAGAAGGGGCCATTCCAGCTCAGGAGAGGCTCCCTGATGACTCTGATTTCCACACCTCTGCCTGCTGCAAAGCAGTAAAACATTCTTAATTTCAGCAGAGCCATGTGAAGAGGAGTTTCATGTTCACTCCATGTGTTTCCCATCCACCTTTTCCTTCCCCTCCCAGCTGCAGTCAAACACAGCTCAGCCTGTCCTTCAGAGGTGTCCTCCTGTGGCGTGGACTGCCAAGCAAATTGGATTCCATTTGCCATCTGTGTGGCAGTTGTCTCCTGTTCAGTGGGCAGTTTTCCTTATCTCTTCCACCCCCGCTCCTCCCTCAGGAGACATCTGCTGATAACAGGCCATGGAATGTCCCTGCATGGCTGATGAGAACTGCAGCATCCATGGGAGATGTGAGCCCAGAGGAGGAGCCAAGCATTCCTACCTGGATAGAATCTGAGATTCAAACATTCCTGCCTGGATATAATCTGAGATTCTGGAACACCAGCAGGGCTTCTCCACTGGATTTCCCAGAGGAACAGCAGCTGCCTCTTCCACTGCATCTTCAGAGGAAGACTACACCCTTCTGCAGGATCCCTGCTCCAGCAGAACCACCCCTGGCACTGCAGGAGGGCTGCAGCCACAATTCCAATTGGATTGCTACCAGCACCCTGACCCACAGGGTGTCAGGTTGTGTCTGACTCTGTCCGTGTTGTTTTGGTTTACTGCATTGTTTATTTGATCTTTTTATTTTCTTCCCTAGTAAAGAACTGTTATTCCTGCTCCCATATGTTTTGCCTGAGAGCCCCTTAATTTAAAATTTATAGTAAATTGGAGAGAGGGGGTTTACACTTTCCATTTCAGGGGAGGCTCCTGCCTTCCTTAGCAAACACCTGCCTTTCCAAACCAAGACATCCTGCCAGGAACCCATTCACTCACGACATCTGCCCAGGACAGCAGAATGCCTTTGGTTCATGGTTTTTGAAAAGCAGCTCCGGCTGACTTCCCTGGAAATCCTGCCACGTTATAAATCCCTGAGGAGCAGCCAGTCCCTGCTTCATTTGGCTGGTGGCATTGGGGCTGAGATAATCCCAGCTCTGCCATTCTTTTAGGGGGAGAGCACTTGGAAAACACCTTTCCCCAGCAGGGGGAAGGTCTGAACAGCCTCACCTGTGAAGGTCCATCAACAGTGGCCATGGTGACATTAATTACAGAGCTCTGGGGCTTTTAATTTCCCATGGGAAGGTCTTTTAGAGAAGAATTTGCTGCAAAAATTCTCTTTCTGCCAGGCCTTTGTTTTGAGAACTTCATGGTCATCAGCACAACCAAGAGTAGTTTATTCTACATTAAAGAGCTTGTCCTAAATTAAAGCACTTGTCCTAAATTAAGACAAATACACACACAGAATCACCTCTCACTAAAAATGTGGGTGTTCAACCCACATTTCTCTCCCTAAATTAGCTAAATTCTAGATTTTTCTATCTCCACTATGTTCTGGGCTCTGTTTGATAGTGCTGGGTGAATAATGTATATTCTGGTCATTTAATTAATTAATAACTTTTCTAGTTTGCCCCATTTAAAGAACTTTTCATGTGGCTTAATATTTGGTTCATGATGATTTAATCATCTCAAATTCGTATCCACACACAAGAATCTGGATTATTAGATGTGAGCATAAAAATAACTAGATGCTATTGGAATTAAAGAAATCCCATTCAATTTAATTTCTAATTAAAGAAAAAATAAAGGAATTTCTAAATGTTTTAACAGCCACCAAGACACTTTACGAACAGAATCACTGCAATTCACTGCTAAAATCATTCAATCATTCCTCCTCATGTTTCCAAGTGATGTTAACTTCAAGCCACGGCGCTCAGCTGTGTCGTTTTTGGGTAATAGAGAAGCAAATTCTCCTTGCTGCAGGAAGCACAGGGTATAATTCTGTGGCTGATGTTGTGGTGGGGCCCAGCCTGGGTTTTCTCCTCTGTTAAATTATTGTATATTTTAAGCCCTCAACCACCTGGAAGGAACAAATCCAGCAGGTACCTGGGGAGAGATGGAAGGGCAGGTTTTAGGGCAGGAGCTTCTCCCTGTTTTCCCAACAGGTATCTTTCCCACTGCTGAATGGGATTGGATTTCCTGGAGATCTTTTTGGTGCCAGCTGCCCAGCTGGGAGTGCTGCTTGTTGTGGTGGGAGATCTGCATCTCAAACCAAAGCCAGTTATTGCTGTATCCTGGGTGGGCAGCTCTCCCCCAACACTCCTGGGAAGCTCTCCTGTTGGGAACAGCCCAAAAATGCCACCCTAGAATGGTCTGGGGATCATCCTCAGCCTGCCTGGCCCTTCTGGGCTGGGATGTTGTTTAGTGCCACAAAACAAATCCTGTCACCTCGGAACTCTGCAGCGTTTGGAGCTGATTTCCAGTAAATGGCTTTTCCTGCCCTTATCCCACTGGAATCCAACTCTTCGTTCTTTCCTCAAGGATGCTGAGCTGTCCCCTCTGCTTGGGCACTCCCATGGATCAAACAAGGTTTGGGATGGGATGGGAAGTGCACAGGAGGAGGAAATGTTGGATTTATGGAGCTGCTTTAATCCAGAGCCCCATTCAGCAGGGGGAAATCCCTGACCAGCAAAGGCACCTGCTGTGCTTTCCCTTTGGATTCTGCCCTGTCTCACCTGGGAGAATTCCTGGGGTTATTCCTGTTAAACAGCTCCACAGTGCCCAGCCAAGGCATAGATTTTAAACAGTGGAGAAAATTCCCAAAGGAATTCAGGCTCCAAGCCTGAGCTCCAATCATGGGCATCTTCTCTTGCCCCCTCCAGTCCCATCCCAGCTAGTGGCAAAAATCCTTCCTGCTTTCCTGATCCTTCTGGGAATTCCAAGGTACCATTCAAATATTTATTCCCAACCTTTCTTCCTGCCAGTCTGTGCCAATGTGTTGCCTTCTCAGTGTGGATAAAGAGAGAATCCATGTGTCATCCCTCCAGGATGTTGGGACTGGCTGCCCTTCCCAGTATTTCAACCTCAAGCAGAGGCATTTATCTATTTATTTTTTATTTATGAAGTTAGCCAGACTCAAAGCGAGAGGATGAAAAGCTGGCATGGGAATTAATTTTGCAAAGTGGGATGGGAAGGATTCTATTCCCTTTAAAAAGCAAAGCTCAGCTGTAAAAGTTTTGATAACTGGTAGGGCTGAAGTGGAATCAATTTGCAAAATAACAAAAAAAAATGCTAAAAAGCAGCTTTTGCCTGCAGTCTATGCCCTTCTCAGGAATACCAGTACCAAGGCGGATTTCCAAGCTGCCCACTATGAATTTAAGAGGATTTAAGTAATAACTTCAATATAAACCACTCAATAATTGTCCTCCCAGAGCTTTAGCTAATAAAGCAACTCAGGGCAGAATATGGAAAGTTCAAATCTTGGAATAAAATGCCCAGGTTGCATTTCATTTGCTTCCTTCTCTTTACCCCAAAAAGATGTGTTCCAGCCAAAACACACCACTTGTTCTTACTAATGAACTTCTGTGTATTTATCCAGATTTCTCCCTATTGAGCATCTCCTTCTACCTGTTATTTTATGCTGCTGAAATTCAAGCAGAAGAAAGGGGTTAGAATTAATTATAGCCTTTGGCATGGAGGATTAGCCACAGATGTTGAATTATTATTATTATTGTACTGTATTTCAGGAATGACACAAGGAATGTGTGGAGACTGGTGGTATCTGTGAGGAGAAACAGGAATGTTTAAATCCTGAAAGAACTTTAATTCTCCTTTTACTGGCAGTCAATGGGCCTGTTTAGAAAATTAAAAAGTAAGGTGACAGCTATGAAACATTGTAGTGGAGGGCCAGGAGTTGGGTTTAGATCATCCTTGTGAGTCCTTTCCATATTCTATGATTCCATGATTCTATGATTCTTTGATTCCATGATTCCATTCAAAATCATCTTGCTCTCTGTGTGCAAGTGATCTTTTCTAAAATCCAGACCCTTTGGTAGCACAACTTGGCATGAAAAGCAGGGAGGCTTCTCACAATTAAGGATAGGTCTGTAATTAAATTACTGTTCTGCCCTTTTTAATTATGGCTGGATCTGACCATTCAGCACCTGGGCAGAATCCACAGCATGATTATTTTACTGATGAATTAATGTTCAATTAGCTTTGCATTTAGCTCTGGGTGTGCTTTGCCATTGTTACAATGAGAAGGGATTAAAAGAAAAGGAAAAAAACCTCCCCTGCAGCCAAGGCCAAGGGGAATAACATCAGAAGCCTGATCATTTGTCACCTATGGTCACTTGAAACCATTATTTCTTTTACACACTGTAATTTCAGATAGACTTGTGTAAACAGTGTAAAGATTTATTTTCTCAAAATATCAGAACCACTTAGCGTGAGTCACAAGCCAGATTTCAGGCAGATAATTTTCTTCTAATAGATTTTTGGGTTAACAAGATAAAAATTAACATGAAAATGATTATGTGCTGACTGAAGGAAACCTGGTTTTATTTTGTTCCCTATTTGTTTTACAAGGGAAGTCTTCAAGTATCTTGCAGGGGCAAAAATATTTAAAGTGTTTGCACATGTTTCCCATTTCCATTTTATAAGATTCATTCACAGTCAGCCAAACGTATCTTTCTCCCTCTCTCTTTCTCCTTTTTTTTTTTTCTTTTGATGCACTCCTTAATTAGTCTTAAAGGCTCCAAAGGTGCTTTTTTTCTGTCTGTCTCTTTCTTCCAGACGTCGAGAGCGGCGAGCGGCGCTCGCAGTGAAGTCATGGGGCTCTCCAAGCCGAGCTGGATGCTCCTCAAAGGCTTGGGGGGTGTCCTCTGATCCGTCTTTGTGCTCCACAGAAAGGAGCAAAGTGCAGATCTGAGGCCTGGCCGTCATCAGGAGCTGAAGTGGCTGCTCTTGGATGATGTGGCTAAATGTGCATTTGGCTCTGGCTGCCAAATTCCAGCCCCTGGGAAGGATTTGCCACCAGGCTCCCTGTGCAGCTCTGTGCTCAGAGGGGCTCCAGTTTGGGAATCCCACAGCCCTCCTTTCCCCAGAGAAGCTGTGGCACCATGGCAGGGACACCCTGGGCTCTCTGGGGCCAGGTTTTAAAATTATTTGGCCACAGGATTTTGCAGGAGTTGGGGATTGTTTTCCCTTTTAAAATCTGCTCCAAAATGCAGCAGACCTGAGGGAAGACCTGAGCCTCTCCAAACTGTCCCCAGGCCCTGCGTCCCCACTGCTGTGCCATCATCTCCTTGGGTCAGGCTTTAAAATTATTTAGATATGGATTTTTCAGGAGCTGGGGATTGTTTTCCTTTTTAAGATCTGCTCCAAAATGCAGCAGACCTGAGGAAAGGCCTGAGGCCCCCAAAACTGCCCCAAGTCATTGTGTCCCCATTGCTGTGTGACATCCTCTCCTTGGGTCAAGCTTTAAAATTTTTTAGGCATGGATTTTGCAGGAGCTGGGGATTGTTTTCCTTTTTAAGATCTGCTCCAAAATGCAGCAGACCTGAGGAAAGGCCTGAGGCCCCCAAAACTGCCCCAAGTCATTGTGTCCCCATTGCTGTGTGACATCCTCTCCTTGGGTCAAGCTTTAAAATTTTTTAGGCATGGATTTTGCAGGAGCTGGGGATTGTTTTCCTTTTTAAAACCTGCTCCAAAATGCAGCAGACCTAAGTGAAGGCCTGAGGTCTCCCAAAACTGCCCCAAGTCTTTGTGTCCCTACAACTGTGCCATCATCTTCTTGGGCCTGGCTTTAAAATTATTTAGGCATGGATTTCTCAGGAGTTGGGGATTGTTTTCCTTTTTAAAACCTGCTCCAAAATGCAGCAGACCTAAGTGAAGGCCTGAGGTCTCCCAAAACTGCCCCAAGTCTTTGTGTCCCTACAACTGTGCCATCATCTTCTTGGGCCTGGCTTTAAAATTATTTAGGCATGGATTTCTCAGGAGTTGGGGATTGTTTTCCCTTTTAAAATCTGCTCCAAAATGCAGCAGACCTGAGGGAAGGCCTGAGGCTCCCCCAAAACTGCCCCGAGTCCTTGTGTCCCCATTGCTGTGCAATCAGCTTCTTGGGGCCTGGCTTTAAAATTATTTTGGCACAGGATTTTGTAGGAGTTCAGGATTCTTTTCCTTTTTTAAAATCTCATCCGAAACGCAGCAGACCTGAGTGAAGGTCTGAGCCCCTCCAAACTCCCCCAAGTCCTTGTGTCCCCATTGCTGGGCCTTCAGCTCATTGGGCCAGGCTTTAAAGTTATTTAGGCACAGGATTTTTCAGCAGTTAGGGTTTTTTTTTCCCCTTTTAAGATCTGCTCTAAAATGCAGCAGATCTGAAGGAAGGCCTGAGGCCCCTCCAAACTGTCCCCAAGCCCTGTGTCTCCATTGCTGGGCCATCATCTCCTTGGGCCAGGCTTTAAAGTTATTTAGGCACAGGATTTTGCAGGAGTTAGGGATTGTTTTTCCCTTTTAAGATCTGCTCCAAAATGCAGCAGATCTGAGCCCCTTCTGAAGCGTTTTGTGTCCCCACTGCTGTGCCATCAGCATTGCACCACATGGGATTTGTAACCACAATTACAAATACAATTTTACAATTTAGCACAGCTCAAGGTCCCTGTGATGATGAATGTGCTTCAGCAGGGCCCTCAGGGCAGAACTGGACGTTTTTAAGGAGAATCTTATCACGGTGATTAAAGTTTCTTTTTATTTTGTATTTTGCAAAGTGACCCCTTTTTCCCATCGTCAGAGTTTCAGCACCATAGGGAATTCCCTCCTCCCATTTTAGCAGCAGAGAGAAAAGAAGAAAAGAAGTTAAGGATTAAGCTGTTCCACTTTCTCCCCTTTCTCCCTCAGAAATCCCTCACACAGTGATGAGTCATTTTTTATTCTGTTTAAGCCCATGTTAAGTCAACATCATTTAAGGCTGGTGACTAAGTCTTGAGTGATGTTGATGTAAATGAAATAGGAATAACTGGGACTTCATCAGGACACAGCAAATAGAGCTTCTCTCCACAGGAAAAAAAAAAAAAAGTTAAAAAGGAGAAAGACACTGAGTTTGTCCCAACTAGAGAAAGAAAAAAGAGAGAGAAAAACCAGAAGAAAATAAATAAAAGGCAGCTGTTTGCAGGAGATCTCTGATGGATTAAAACCAGGACTGGAAAGCTGCCCTTCTGCTGGTGGAAATCAGCAGATCTCTCCTCAAAGTGGGCAGGATTTCAGCAATTTCTGTGTAGAGCAAGGACAGGAGCCCTTATCTGCTGCAAGGCTTATCTGGTTCAAATCTAAGCTCAGGATCTGCACAAAGTAATTCCACTGAAGTCCTGGTTTGGGTCAAGAAGGGAAATTGGGCTCTGTGGTCCTCAGGGGTGGAATGGATTCAAGAGTAGACATGGTACCATTTGCAATAAAGGATATGAAGGAGCTTGTGGGCATTCTTGGGGGTCCATGCGGCAAAACAGTCCAGTAAAGACCAGTAAAAGACCAGTAAAACCAGTTTTAAAGTCAGGGCAGCCTGCCCAGCCCAGCAGCACCAGAGAACTCCATTCCTTGGCTGGCACCACTTTTTTCTTGTCAGCTTTGGAGCCTGCCCCACCAACACCACAACAACCTCCAGAGGCAACACCTGAATCCTGCTTCTCCTCCTTTCTTCTCCTGGAACGTTCTCAGCAGCGCTGCAGAGGCTTTGCTAAACATGTCAGATTAAAGGTCTAAGCAGACGAATAAATGCAGTCCATCTGAGGGCATGTTTCCTCTCACACCTTCAGGGGCTGTCAGCATCTTGAATGGGATTCAGAAACATGTCCTTGAAGCTGGCTGGAATGCAGCTTAATATATCAGGGGCAGCATTAGAGAAAGGAGAAAAAAGGATGGGGGAAGCTTTCATGGCAATGCACCCCCCTCCCTCCCTCTCCAATCCTGCATTGGCTGCACAGCAGGGATAAACAAGGACTGGGGAGGGGATGGGACCTGCAGCCATCTCCCTGCTCTGGAGCTCAGTTTGCCATCTACTCTCTGGATTCTGGGGTTTCCACACTCTCTTCAAAGATGATTTTATTTTTTATTAGAACCCCAGTTCTTTCCAGCACTCCAGCACTCCAGTTCCAGACTCCTGAAACTCCCAGGTTTCAGCACTCTGCAGAGCTGGTTGTGTCAATATTCCTGGTTAAAAGGAAGCTGAGGCGTTACAAAGAGATTTCTCAGCTCTTCACATTCCTATTTCTTTGTACAGCTCATCTCCCAGGAGTAATTTCTCTGTCCTGGGCCAAGTCCTGCCCTCAGTGCAGGGAACATCCCCAGAGCAGCTGAGCTGGGCCTTGTTCTTGCTGTATTTGCATTAAATTTGCAAGAAATGAAGTTTAGGGTAAAGCTGATGAGAGTCAGACCCTTCCTGAGCACAGGGCTGCTCCTGGCACGGGACAGTCCCTGAGGGAGGTGAGCTGAGCACAGCACAGCAGCACAGACAGGGCTTTGGATGCTCTGCCAGGTAAGATATTCCATGGAATGAGCAGCACTGAACCATTGAACATCCTCCTAAACTGCACATTGTCATCCCTGGAAGTGTCCAAGGCCACCTTGGAGCAACCTGGGCTGGTGGAAGGTGTCCCTGCCCATGGCAGAGGATGGGAGGAGCTTTGAGGTCCCCCCCATCCCAAACTATTCTGGGATTCTGTGCAAAATCACTGATTCCATAATGGGAGAATCCTTCAAGCATTGGTCAAAACTTGCAAACCAATCACTGTGTTTTTCCACTTTTATTTAAAATACCTATTTGTTTGTTCTCCCTCAAGTCTTTAATTTAAGGAATGTAATTAATCTCAAAACATTTTAAATTTTAGCGTGAACACCCCATAGTGAAGTTGTATCATCTGTCTCAGGGATTCAAGTGGGGAGAAGCTGAATTAAATTGATTTTATGGGATATCTGCATTTATCGCCTCTGTAGGAAGACAAATTCTTGTGTTACAGGGAAAGAAAAATCATTCAGGCTCCTGTGCATTGTAGGGGACCTAAAATATTGCCTTAAAATGTAGATTTTGACTTTCTGCCCAGTGCTGCCTTGAAAGTTTTGCCATTGCACCCTAATTGCTGAATAAATGTTCCCTCAGTGGAGGACAGGCAGTGGCTCCCTTTTGGTACCAATTCTGGAAATCTGTTCCCTTTCTTATTTTATATGGAATTCTTTCAGTTGCAAACTACTGCTCTTCCACCTTGGGACAGGCTTTGGAACCAAGGGGGGAAGGTAAAATGTGTTGGGTTTCCAAGAGTTATTCACCTCTTTTTCCCAAGCAGAAGATGGATTTCCCTTCTCCAGGGTTTCCCTGGATATTCCTGACATGTCACAAATCACGCCCTGGTTACTGACTTGGAAATGTTCTCCTTTGTACCTGAACTGGGCAGACTGGGAAGCTGCTGGCTCAGATCCAGGAATTAATCCAGTCTTGGACTGTAAGAAACACTCAGGGCCCAGGGATTATTATTGATTTAATAAGATGCATGGAATTAATTAAGTTTTAATGCAGTAGTTCTGTTCTGTGACTTCGCAAGCTCCACATCAGCAGGGATGGGAAGGGGGGTGGTGCTGCCAGAGTGGCCCAAAAAATGGCATTGGGCACTCATGGCAGGACCACAGATTTGTGGCCTCCATTTTGGGATAAATATCCTTGTTTAAACTCCTGAAGTTTGCTTCTGAGGGAAGCATTCCCGTGTTTTGTCTCCCTCCTTCATTTCACACCCAGTGTAGAATCCTCTCCTGATTCTTCCTGGCCACACGTGAGGGATGAGAGGATTCCCTGAGGATGTGAGCTACCAACAGCACCCAACACCACAGAAATCCTTCAAATAATGAATTAAATTCTACTTTTCCCTGTTGAGGGGTCCAGCAGAGCCAGAGGGAGTCACTGACATCCCAGACAGATCTTCCCCCACCACAATCAGGGAGATGAAAACCAAAGGTTTTCTTTGGAAAACAAGAATTAAAGCAGTTTTACTTGGATTTCTTGCTTTACCTGGATCTTGCAGAGCTCAGGGGAGCTGTGATTTGTAAGCCCCAAGTCAAAATTAACAATAACACTCAAGTCTATTATATTTCACTGATGCTTATCTGTGTGAAATGCATGATACTCCCAACCTGCAAGATTTATTATTTGCTATATATTTGATCTCCTGGATAATTGTTTAATTAAAGTAATTAGTAGCTGCTTTCAAGGCCCAAAATCATTACTGAGCTGATTCCAGCATGCAGCTATTCCAACCACAAAACCTTCCCCTGCTCTGTGCCAGACCAGGATGTGGGAGCTCCTCTGGAATTACATCCTCCTGCAAGACATCTCCCAGGACTGCTTTTGGGACATTATATTTCTATTTTATATATTTTTAATTTTATTTTTATTTATATGTTTATATAATTTATATTTGTATATTTGTATCTTTATATATTTATATATTTACATTTTATATTTATGTTATGATTATATTTCTCTGATATTTCACTGTTTGTCACATCCAACAATTGTCACCTCAATTTCACTATTTGTGACATCCAACAATTTCCACCACAATTAACAATTGTCACCACAATTAACAACTGAAAAGGAGGTGGGAAATAGGTTTGAAAGTGGGAGATGTGAATATGTTAATAAATTCTGGTTCTGAGTGATATTTTGGGATTTTTTTTCTGAGGGGAATTCTTCCTAGCTGTAGGAAATTCATCTGAGTTATTCCTGAGATATCCATCCATGTATTTATATCCACGGAGTTAGGCCAGGACCAAGACATAATCTTTTGAAAGGACCTTCTGTGATGGAAATCCATGTCAAGGATCCCATGGGGATTACAGGAAAACCTGTCAGGGAGAATGTAAATAAGCAGAGGGTCCATATCCACAGTCCTGAAGGGAGAGAAGGAAATTCAATTCCTTTATGGCCTCACTCCTGAACCCTCCCACAGCACAGGAAGCAGTAGGCCATGTAAAACCCAAAAATAGCTCAGCAACTTCGTGTTCCTCCTCAGACAGAAAGCAAAAAAAAGTAATAAAAAATGCTCCCCAGGGAAAAACATGATCTTTTCCCCATGTTTGAGTTGTCAGTTTTGACAGGAATGCTACAAACTAATTAAATTTTTGTTAATTTATTTGGTCTGATGCAGCGAGTGCCTGTCACAGGAATGGCTGGGGAAGTTTGACTTCTCCAGGAAGCACCCGTGGGTTGGTGCAGGGAAAATGGACCTGCTTAAGTCAAATAAACACAAAAAGCATTTAAATTCGCCCCCAGTGCTTCAGCCCTGTTTGTCTGCTCCAAAGGCAATCCAAGTTTATTCCTTTAAATCCCCAGTCTGGTGGGATGGCTGCTCTCTTCTGGTTAGAGATGAAATGGGGAATGGGTAAAAGGCAAAGTAAAATTCCATCCTGCAGCTGCCCTGGAATTTGTGTTAAACCTGGAATTACTGGACACTCTTAGGCTGGATTATTCCCAATGCAGGAACTGTTTTGAGATCCAAGAATTTTCTCTTTTCACACAGAGAACAAAATGGAACCAGACTGTCCAGAGTGTCAAAATGTCCAAGGCCAGCGTGAAGCAACCTGGGATAGTGGAAGGTGTCCCTGCCCATGGGACCCTGGATGGGTTTTAAGGTCTCTTGCCACCCAAACATTCCATGTTTCCATGGCTTTTTCAGGGAGATCCATGTGGTCAAATGTATTAAATTATGAAATGATGGATTTATGACCCCCTTGCCTGGGAAGGAGGGGAAATCCAGAGCTCAGCTCCTCAGCCACCCTGAGCAGCCTCTGCCTGCTCTAACACGATGCATGCTCATTTTGCATTCTCCTGGAACTCCGTAAGGGCACGGCCAGATCCAAAGAAAGCACAGTGCAGTCTGATTGTTCTCAGATAATCAGCTGAGGAAACAGGGAAAAGACAACCCCCGGGGGTGTTTATTCTGGGCTTTTGAACCTGTCTCTGTCAGGGCTTTGCACAGTTGAAAACCCCTTTAACCACGAACACCAGAGAGGCAGAGCGTGGCTGGGGGAGGTGATCAGATAAGAGAAGGAGATAAGCAATTAGCAGAGCCCTTCCAAGGGCCAGCTGAAAGGGGAAAGTGGAGTGGTCATCCCACAACCCTGCCAGCTGAAAAGGGAAAGTGGAGTGTCCATCCCACAGATGTTCCCAGCAGCAGGACCCACAGATGTTCCCAGCTCAGATCTGAGTGTTTACACAAACACCCAGCTCTCATTCCAGCAGGGATTGCTCTGCTCTTATCTTGTTTAATGGGTAATTTCTGCATTAAGGGATCTGCAGGTTTCAATCAGAGCTCCCGTTCTTTTTGGCAGGGAAATCCCACCGTACGTGACTGAAGGCACTGCCAGTCCCAGGGTTTGCCAAATGGGAATGAGGAATGTACCCCGAGCACATCCTGCACCTCACAGCCCTCACATCTGCACCTGGGGTCCTCCAGGTGGGAAAAGGCCTTCAGGATCACAAAGGCCAACCACCAGCTGGGATGGAGCTCCTGGAAGCTGTCACTGCCCATGGCAGAGCTTTGGAATTGGAATTTGGTCCCTTCCAACCCAACCCATCTGCGATCCCAATACCAACCCCAAACCAGCCCATCTGAGATCCCAAAACCAAGCTGCATTTATCTGCATCTTTAACATCTCAATGTCTGTCAAAACCTAATCTATGTTTTCTCTCAGACTTCTCAATTTTATTTTTTTCATTTTTTACATTTACTGAGTGTTTACGAGAGAGAAAAAACCCAGAATTTCCTTTTGCTGGGGGTTTTGGCAACAGAAAAGAAACTGTTCCCATTCTGAAGAGCTTAAAGCACAAGTGGATGAATTAAAGTGCCCTGATTTCAGTGGGACTCTTGGATGGAGTTGTTTCCACCCCCTTGAAGTGTCCTTGGAACTCCCTTTTGAGAGAATGATGCTTCTATGGAGGGAAGAAGGAGATTCCCACCTGCTTCTTCATCCAATATTTCCATCCTAAACAGGACAATGAATAACAAGGAAGGATCTTTGAAGCCCTAAATTCATCTTCAGTTGTTCTTCCAACCATCCTGCAATGGAAAATTGTGCTAGAAGATGTCTCCAATAAAGATTTAATCATATAATCTAATATATGAATATTAAATGTGCTCCAGGGAGCCAGGTATGCATTGAAAACATCTGTAATAAACATGTATAATCCAACAGGCTTCTGGAGTATTAAGAAATTACCAAAAATAGAAAGGAGAGGGTTTTTGTAAAATAGTTTCCTTCCAACTTGAAGCAGATGTCTTCCAGTTACTGGTTCCCTGGGTTTGGAGATGATGCTGGGAGGGTTTTGATTCAGGAGGTTTTTGACAGAGAGGAAGCACAGACTCAAATAGGTAAAAATGACACAGAAGACCCTTTAAAGTCATTTTCCCTCATCTTTTAGACTCTGATTTCTGCTTCAACCTTTTGTGCTTTCCAGCAGTGAAGCTCCAGACACCCACAGCGGTGCTCCCACTCCCAAAATACTGATTTGGGTATGGGTGGGTGATGAGTATGTGGAGGAGTCACTGGGCTGAGAGGCTCTTTACAGTAAAAGGTTACTCAAACCTTCAGTGTTTCCATGTGGAAATCATGGGATGGTGGCTGCTCCTCCAGGGAAGGATCTCAAGGAGCCTGGGACACTCTCCCCATTTTATATCTCAATTTCCATGGAATTGTCTCTGTAGCCAGCCTATAAAACCTGGGCAAACAGTACAAAAATGGGTTGAAAACTTTGAATTCAGCATTTAAAATACCAAGCTGAGTCTAAAAAGCCGAGCTGCTCCTTGAGCTCCCTCAGATGTGGTCGTGGTGCAGGACAAATGTGTCTTCTGCTGCTTGTGAAGCTGCACGAGCAATGAAGCCAGAGGGAGATGAAAATATCATAAAACCTTGGCTTTGCATCTTTCTGCCAACTTCTGAGATGCTGATGAAAGATAATGTTGAAGTTTCAAAGCTGGGGAGAAAAAAAATCTCCCTGAAGATTTTTTGTGATGTCAGAGGAAGAAGGAAGCCAGCTTGAAATGAAGGGCTGCTCTCGGGCTCTAATCTTGTAGACACCTACTTAACTTTAAGCCAATTAAATCAATGGACTACTTAACCTTTGCCTACACGAGAAAGGATTTGCCAGCACAGTTTATATTAGTGCCCCAAACCAAATAAGCAATGCTCCAAAAAGCACTCTTCTTTCAGCAAAACTCTATCTGCCCTCGGTGTCACGGGCATAAAGCTACAGCCAGGGACTCAAAGGAAACCTTTCCTTTCAGTGACACCGCTGGAACTCGTTCCTCTCAGAAAAACAAGCCCCAAACAAAGCATTGCCAGGGTGGAGGCTGCGTTTTCCAGAGCCAGAGCTGGTGTTTGAGCCCAGTTTGCTCCTGGTTTCTGGAAATCCCGGGGCAGCTTTCATGAGCTGGGTGCCAGATTCCCTCAGGGTTTCCAGTGTGGAATATCTCCCAGGGGTACCCATCCCACAAAAGCCCAGGGTGAGCTCTGAGGGAGTGGCAGCCCTTTGTGGCAGTTTTTTTTTTTTTGGTATTTTGGTGCTGCCCTGGCACCCTGGGCTGTGGGAGGCGTGGTGGTGCTGCGGGGTTTGTGAGAGAGAAAATGTTCGCGTGCAAAATGTAATGAAAGCCAGGGCTCCCCTGCACAGCCCCCCTGGGCCAGCAACACGTTACATCATTTGTCACTGGACACGTTGGGAGTGTGTCACTGGGAAAACCTTTAAAAGCTGAGCTGGAAGTGCCGTGGAGACAACCACGGCCTCTGCGGGGGGAAAAAAGACAGCATCATTTATAAATGTTTTTGTGTCCACTATTTACATTTGGGGCATTTCAATGGAAAAAGGGAACAGAAAGGCTCCACTTAACATCTTCCCAGATGGTAACAACATCTGTCTAGATGGCAGCCCAAGGATCTGACATTTTATGGGTGAAGGGGGTGCATTTCGGGATTTCTTGTTTTATTTTGCTTTTTTTCCCCCATCCAGATTAATTGTCCTGCACGTTGGTCCCATCACTCTTTGCTTTGGGCCATCTGGTCAGATGTGATTAACCCTGGAGACCAACAGCCCAAGAAAGTGGAACCATATGTTCTCAGCAAAGATAAACAGTAAATAGGGCCCTGTGCAACAGAATTGTGGGTCTGGGGCTTGTTTGGTGTTTTTTTGTTGTTAAAATGAGCACAGAAACATTTTGGTGGCAAAGCACATATACCAACATGTCCTGCTGTGCAAATCCCAGGAGTTCCATGGCTCTGTGTCAGAGCTGCTCCCGTGTCTGGGGTCTGGATCCCAGCTCTGCCCCGTGCTCCAAGGAAGGGGTCATTGCCACGTTGGAATGATGCTGGATCCTGCAGGAAAATTCCCCATCTCTCACCACAGGGTCACTGAGCCACCACCCACTGCAGTGGCCTCTCTCCACCTCTGCCTTGTGCAGCTTGATCTCTGCCAGCTAATTCTTCTAAATATCTTATTTACTGCCTGTTTCATGTGACAAAAACGGGGCGGTTTTCCTCTGGCCCGGTTCTTTTGGGGGCTGTCATCATTTTGAGCCAAATGAGAGATTTCCTTTTAGCTCAAGGATACTGTGACAGCTCTTCCAGGGGAAGAATTCCCCAGGACACCCAGGGGCAGGGAGCCAGTAGCTGTTCATCTGTCTCTCACCCAGCAAAGCCACCCTGACACCTCAGTGCATCCAAGGAAAAATGGAATAACACCCAGACTCTTGGCTGATGAGACAGGCTGGATGATTTCTGCCTTGCCAGGTGTTGTTCTTATTTTCTGGTCTGTTTTGTGCTGAGGCCTCATTTCCAGACAAGGGCACTGTAACTTCAGTACAGAAAGCCAGGCACAAACCACTGGACCCGTGTGCCAGTGAGATTGTTGTAACAAAACATCCACTTGCTTGGATTATTTACCATGAAACACCACCAACTACAGCACCTGTGGAGAATTATGTGGTGATACAACACTGGAAAGAATTTGAGCCGAATCCCTGCCTTGCAGATTTGTGTGAGTGCTTCAAACCTCAGCACAAACGCTACTAAATTTATCTGCCAGAGGGAGAAGCTTTGTAGTCCCAAATATTCCCCTCCTTCCCATGCAGGAGCCCAGGATCAGCTCTGTTTGGAGCAGCTCAGGAGGGAGGATGGTGTTGATCAGCTGCAAATCTCTACAAGATCACCCACAACTTGTATTTCACTTGTGGATTTCAGCAGTTCTTGCCCAGGAAGAACAATCTGAACACTCAAAGATTTCTCTAGAAACTAGGGTGTTTCTCTAGAATTATCCTTAAAAAGACACAGACTTCTGATTTGTAAGCAAAGCACTCCAGCAAAGAGCAAAGACCCGTTGTCTCCACTTTCCTTGCTCACAAAGCACATTGTTGCACCTGAATAAGATATTTGGATCTAATTGGCAATAAATAACTGGCAGCTTGTAGAAGACAAGCTGTGGGATTTGACATTATTTTGCCACTTGAGTTATTCATCCCATGTCTCACTTGGCCAGTAGTCATTGAAGTTGTAGGTTATGCAGCTGACAGCATTAAAGCAGCCTGGCCTCCAGTATATCAGCCAGAGATTCATCCTGTGTCATAAAACAGAATAAAGTGTCCTGCCTCTAAGTGCCGTGGTACAACATGGAAACAGAACAAAAAAAAAAAAAAAATAACCCAACCAAACCCTTGCTGCTTGGGTTTATCCTGAGTTGTCACATTCCTGAGCACGGGCAGGTCAGCACAGCCCAGCTCCCAAATCCCACTTTGTGTTTGTTTGTTGTCTTTGCCCAGAGCCCAGGACCATCTCCAGAGTGTTTGCTTGGATGAGCAGCCTGGGGCGGGATAGAGCAGCACAGGGAGCACACACAGCACCAGGGAGCAGCCCGGAGGTGCCAACCTGCTGAGCTGGTACAGCAGGAGCAGCCTGTGCAGTGTCTGTGTCCAACACACAGCAGTGCCTCTCCTAACCCTGCCTGAGCCCTGCAGGTCAGCACTGCCCAGCCTGTGGGGTGTCACCCACTGCCCAGCCTGTGGGGTGTCACCCACTCACCCCAAACCCAGGACAGCCTTTCTTTGTTTTCCTGTGGGATGTGATGGATCTGCTGCACTTCTGGCTCAGTGCAAGATCAGCCAACAGATCTCCTGTGGAAAATTCAGGGTGCAGGTGACAATTCTGACCCAGATGGAACCACAGGCAAGGAGAGGAGTGCCTTGTCCTGCCCTTGAAGGACAGTGAGGGTCCTGTGGTCACTCTTGTCCAGGGACAGCCACTGCTCTGTGGATGCAGAGCTGGTTGGGATCCCTCCTCCTGCTGCTCTGCTTTCTGTGGGAAACCAATCCACGTTTATTCCTTTCCTTTGGATGTTTTATGTTGCAGAGACACTCTCACTGTGGACATGATTAGTCCCGATAATTTCCCCACTTTTCCCTACCATGCTCAGCTTGGCCAAGGCTGTGCACTGTCACATTTGGGAATCAGTGAGAATCTGGATTTACCAGATTTCTCTGGGCATTCTGGAATATCCTCTCTGGGCACTCTGGAATATCCTCTTAGCTGGGCTGCTCCTTCTCCAGCCACCCTGGCCAATTTGATCATATTTAACATGCATTCTTCACACATGATCTTATTACCATTCCAATGGTCTTGGTTTTGCTTTTTCAGGCTGACCTTCGGCATCTCCTGCCATCCTCTGCCATGGTCAAGACCTCCCAGCTTGTTGCCTGGTGGCCCCCAAAGGAAGGTGTGAAGATTAACAGCCCAGAGGATGTATTTAATGAATGGCAACAAGGGATTAGTGACACAGTGTCACCTTTCATGGCCTCTTTAAGCAGGCGAGCTGACACCCGTTTATTTTTGTTTGCACTGTTGAGTAAACTCTGGAAACAGACTGGATTTACAGTCCCTGCTCCCCCAGCGAGGAGCCTCCTCCTGTCCACCAGCCTTGCCTTGGGGGGAGGATAAAACCAGCAATCTCTCTCCCAGTTTTCTGCCTGGGGAAGCCTGACAATGTCATGGCCTTCTCCTTGCTGCTGAAGGTGCAGAGGAAAGGGGAGAGAAGTTCCAAGGCTGTGGAAGTTCTCACTGACTGCTCAGCTTTCCAGCTCTGTGTCCATCAAAAATCAGCTCCACGCTTCCCAATCCTCCACCTGACAAAATGTTCCTGTGCCTGGACAGGGCTGAGCTGGCCGGGGGTACAGGGCTCCCCCTGCCCTCCTGCCACCCCTCACGGCTTCCAAGTGCCTCTGGAAAGGAGGATTTCGGCAGTGATATTCCCTGCATGGCAGGACAGAAATGCAGGAGGGTTTCCAAGGACAGAGTTGTCCCAGCACAGCAGTGACAGGGATGTGGGGTTTGTCCTTGTTCGACTGGTGACACCCAGAGCCAGACACCCCGGCAGCAGCAGATCCTGATGAAGCCTGCAGGGACCAGCCTGGTGCCCTGGCTCCAGCACAGGGCTCACCCACCCAGTTTGGGACATTTCCACCACACCCAGCAGCTTTCCTGGGGTCTTTCCTGGGGTCTGGAATGTGCTGAGAGCTCTGTGCTGTGCTCAGTGTGACTGGATGGGGACACGAGGTCCCCAGACATGACACTGGGTAAGGCTGTCCCACAGCTGGCCTTGCATTTCAATCTGAGCCATTTCTGCCATCTCTGCTTTCAAATTATTCGTCACCTGATGGGAATTCTGCTGCTCACAACATTTATTCTTGGTGGCTGCCTTCAGTTCTGCTCTTCTTCATTCCATTCTCAATCCTCTCCCCTTTTGCAGATCTCTTGACGAAATCCACAGAGCAAATTTATCCGTGACACCCTTAAATTCCATCTCAGGGCAGCTGCAGGGACCCAGAAAAAGCCACCCAAAGCACAGGAGAAGGGTCAGTGGGGCAGGAAGCCCAGGGATGGCTGGGTGGGAAAAACCTTCCTTGGGAATGAGAAGTGAAATCTGGAAAGGGTGTTTTGGACTCCGTGTACAGGGGTAATCTCTGCTGCTGACAATAAATTAATACATTTTCTAGTGGTGAGGAAAATTAAGCTTATCTTTCCCAAGAAGCTTTCATGGCAAATGTTGCAATTGTATCTGAAATGCCAGGCAGGAATTACTGCCTCCAAATAAAGGCTAATCCAGTGGCTTTGACTTCTCTCCAGTTGAGGGAGTCTCCTGTGATTGCATCTTCACTGGGTCAAGGACAGAGGCTGATGTTTCCTTTGCAGACACAAGAAAACAAAAAAGAAAATCTAAAATCAGCCCAAAATCCTGAGCAGGAGTTCAGAGAAATGCTGCTCTGATTTAGCTTTGATGCATTTGCAAATGTATTTAAATTGTGCTCCGAATCTTGGCTGATTATTGAGAAAGTGGAGTTTGTGTCAAGGAAAAGCTTGTGGTACAGTAGAGACCTGAGAGAGAAGCAGACAGAGCAGAAAAATGCCTTTTAGAGAAAGAAAAATTCCTGTTTGTCTATTTGTAGGGTGATGTTTATCTATTTGTATGTGATGTTGATCTGTTTGTAGGAGATCTTTATCTATTTGTATGTGTTTCATGCAAAACGCAGCACAGATGGAGCTATTAAAATCACAGTTTTGGAAATTTGGACATTTGGAAATCCCTGGCAGAGGAAGCTGTGAGTGAGTCAGGACTGGGTTGTGTCAGTCTGGAACAGGTACCGAAGGGATCCCTCTGGGGTCCCCGTCAGGAGCAGGGTGGGAGCTGCAGGTTTGGCAGGAGGGAAATTGGGAGATTCCCATCAGCCAAGGGCAGGGCAGGAGAGGTGGGGAAAGCTGCCCCAGGCCTTTGGCTCAGGGCACTGCAATCTGCTCCATTGTCTTACAAATTAATTTCCCCTTCACTTCACAGCTTCGTATCTCTTTTTTTGTTTATTTCGGTTTTTTGGGATTTTTTTTTTTTTTTTTTTTTTTTTTGGTATTTTCGAATCACACTCGCTATTATTTTTAAGGCAATTAAAACCTAGAAACGAGACCCAAGGAAACACCCACTGCATTCCTGGGATGATCCGTCTGTGCTCCTTGCATTCCACCCCGGGCGCAGAGGTGGGAGGCAGCCGGTGCCAACACCACCACGCTGCATTCCCACCAGGGAAAAAAAAATCCATGGGCAAAGCAGGATGCTCCAACCCAAGTGCTTCCAATGAACACAAGGGCTGGAAAGAAGTCCCTCAGGGCCTTTTTCCAAGTGCTGCTTCAACAGAGAGTGCACAAAACGCCTTCCACTCACCAGGACAAACCTATCTTGGAAAAAAAAAAGCATCAATTAACATTGCAGAGTCTCCGCACCCAGATTCCTGCCGGTTGGCATTTCTATTCCTTGGATGCTGCCTGTCTTTGCTGCTGGATTCCTGAGGCTTAACACCTTAATTCCTGAAATGAGCCCCAGTCCTAATTCCCGATTTTAGGAAAACAACATTCCTGCCATTGAATGAAAACATTTGTACACAGTTCATAAACCATCTTCCTGAGGGGAGGGTCTGGAGTGGGGGAGCTGGGAGCGCATAGAAGTGCATTGTCCATGGCAGCCTGCACCGCCATCCAGCTGCTGCTCAAATATTCCAGAATCCTCTGCTGGACACGGCCATGGCCATGCACAAATCCCAATAAACGCAGCGTGGAGAAGTTTCTGGATCAGGCCTTGCGTTTCTGGCCATCAGTGACAGGCCCAGAGTGAAATTCCAGCACCGCTCCTCCCTCAGTGTCACCACGGCAGGGTGGGACAGCGTGTCCTGGTTTGCTGAGACACCTCCAGGTCTGGGGTCTCCCACGGCACACTCCTTTGGGAAGGTCAGGAGGAGTAATGTTGGCACAAATCGGGACCACAGAATCATGGAATCATGGCTTGGATTGGGTTGGATTGGATTGGGTTGGGTTGGATTGGATTGGATTGGATTGGATTGGATTGGAAGGGACCTTAAAGCCCATCCAGTTCCACAGGGACACTTTCCACCATCCCAGTTTGCTCCAGCCTGGCCTTGGACACTTCCAGGGATCCAGGAGCAGCCACAGCGTCTCTGGGAATTCCATCCCAGCCTCTCTCCGCCCTCAGAGGGAACAATTTCTCCCCAGTATCCAACCTAAACCCACCCTCTTTTAGTTTAGAGCCCTTCTCCTTAACATTCTCTGGGAAGCTCCAACCTGTGCTGCCCCTCCTGCAGGATTTTCTCTGTTTTTAGAAGATTTGCTCAAGCAGAAGCTCTTGGGTGGAATCCTTAGGCCAGTGTTCCACAGGAGCTTGGCCTTAGAGGGTTGGGATGGTTCCTCCTGACTTTTCTGTGTCCCAGGGAAATGCAGGTGGGAAGTAGGAGTGATAATGTTCCTATTCCAGCTCCGTGTTGAGCTCTGATTCCATGCTGGAGCTGAGCATGTCACACCATGTTTCTGCAGCCAGGAAGCTCCGTAATCCACTCCCCATCCTACCAGGAATCTCATCCCAGTGTTCTGGGAGCTTTGTTCCCATGGGTTCTGTAAGAGCAGCGAGAACCTGACAAAAATCAAGCAGAGGAGACCCAGAGATCTCCAGCAGGTTCTAAAATTTGGATACTTTCCCTAGCACACATCGCCTGTCAAATCACAGGACCCACTCAATACAATGGAATTACAGTCCTGGGGGGGAAAAAATTGGGAAAAAAAGAGGAGAGAGAGAGGGAAAAATTTGATTCCGAATTGGAGGGATTAATGGTCAAAAGAATGTTCTTCTGGGAGTAATCTAAGTGTTATATTTACATTTGGCTTGGAATTATTTGCAGTGAGGAATTTCAAATGCAAATATTTTAAAAGCATAACATGTAGAGAGAGACACTGTGGGCACTTCTGTTTTCTCTGAAAAAAAAATTAAAAAAAGAAAAAAAACGGTTTTCTTGACTATTTTTTATTGGAATCTTAATGAGACCATAATTACAGCAGGAAAAAAAAAAAAGGAAAAAATGTAGCTCTTAAAGGTTTGCTGTGAGTGTATATACAGGCCTTGGACTGCAAAGAGAAAAAACCTCCATATTTTTTAAAACTATTTATTTTCCAAAGTGGTGCATGGGAGGGAAAAAAATGACTGAGCTAAGTAAGTCTTGTCCATTTATGTGCTTAGTCTGTATTTTCTTTTTCTAAAAAAATATCTAGGACTAAATGTTGAGAGTGGGCCCGTTGTGTTTGCCTTGGCTCCCACCTTTATCTTGTTTTATTGTGTGACCCTTCCAAGGGGGGCTGCAGGAACTGCAGAGTTTTCTGGGTTTCTTCTGCATCCACAGGGGAGGGAGCATGGGGAGCCTTCAGTAATTCCCTGTGTTTCATGGAATTATGGAATGGGTTGGGTGGGAAGGGATCTTAAAGCTCCTTTCATTCCACACCTTCCACTGTCCCAGATTGATCCAAGCCCCATCCAAGTGTCGTGGACACTTCCAGGGATGGGCATTCCACAAATTCTCTGGAAATCTGTGCCAGGGCCTCCCCACCCTCACATAAATAGATTTATTCCCAAAATCTACTCCAAGAAGGCCCCAGCTGAGCTCAGCAGCCGGAATCAGCAGCAGGATCACCACAGCCACAAAGACTCCATTTCACATGGATCCTTTTGAGGTCCTCTCCACTCTCCCTGTCCCTCCCTGAGCTTCCCTCTCCTTCTCTAAATCACTTCTCACCAGCAGGGTTTGATGGCTGCACTTGTTGCATGGGACATTTCAAGATCTCTTTTTACATCTCTTTTATTTTGCCTCTTTTCATTCACTTTTATTAATTTTTTATTCATTTTCTTTGCCCTTAAATTTGCTCATGTTTTTCTCACTTCTTTCTTTCACCTCTGTTTCTCTTGCTCCCCTTTCACGGATGGAGCAAACTTGTTAAAATAAAGTGTCTTTTCTTTTCCCCAAGGAAGAAAGTGTCCATTTCATACCCCACATGCCCTTCAGAGCATGACAGGCACATTCTGTGATTCAAACCTTCTGGGTATTGACAGGAGAATAAATCTTATGTCTGACATAAGAGGACATCAGGAAAACCAACCTGAAGCTTTTGGAAAGGATCCACGGAGCTGTCAGTCAGGAGGAGATAAACTTTACATGAAATAGGACCTTCTGAAGTCATTAGTTCCCCACTCCTGCCAGAACTGCTGGAGGAGAGCAATGAGAGGCAGCCAAAGAGAACAGAAAACAAACGTGAATGGCAACATGTCCCTGAAGGAAGTGCCCAGTACAAATGTGGGAATGCTCAGGGAAACAGCTCTCCAAAGGCTCAGCAGGAAGGAGCAGGACTGATCCACAGGAAAACTGGGCTGCCTGGAAGACCCAAACCCAGGGTTAGATCGCGTGCATGCAGAGGGGTGCAGCTCTAAGCAAAGGGAACACCTTGTTCAAAATCTGTTTAACCAGCTCTGGGAAGATCTGCTGGTTTAGAACACTCTGTGGTCAAGCCCTGTGGGTCACATCCAGCAAAGACCCAACTCCTGCTGGTGCCACTGGCACAACGTTTGACCCACATTTGGAAGGGATTTGGAATTTTCCAATTTTGGAAGCCGCTGCAAAATTGCAGAACATCCTATGAGTGAAGAGGCTGAGCAACCTCCCCCTGGGCCCTCAAATGAGGGATTCACTGCCACAAATACCTGTGATTTCCTCTCAATCCCTTTGGCCGGAATCTCCCCATCCAATTGCTGCCCTAATTGGTGAAGAGACTCCAGGAAATGGCAAAGCCACATCCTGGAGCTGCCCTGGTGCGTGGTGTCACCAGGGGAAGTCCCACGATCAGCGTTAATGCAAGCCAGGTGTTCCAGAGGCGCCTGAGCTCACACAGGTCTTGGCAAGACAATTCCTGGCAATGCAATCCTCAATTATCTCCAAAATCCAGCTCCAGCAGAGCTGGAAATCCTCTCCAATACAACAAATGCCCTTCCCTCAGGTTTGCCCACTCCCTTGAGGGTCCCAAAGACCTTTGGAGTGTTGCTTGCTCCAGTTCACGTTTCTCACTTGAATTACATGGAGAACAGGGATAAATATTGTCAAATCCAATGTGGAGCCATGGGAAGGATGGGAAATTGTTGAAGATTCAGCATGTCTAACCTACTGACTTGCTGTTGGGTTGGATTTTCCCTCTTCTTTCTCCTCTCCTTTTGCCTGCCCTGCTCTTATCACAGTATTTGCAAACAAACTGCATCACCAGGGAGCTGTGCTGAGGACAGCTGTGGGCACACCTGTGCCCCGTGAACTTTTATCCTCCCTGCTCCCTTTCAACAGGTGTTTTATGCCTTGTTTTCAACAGATCCTGCCCTGAATTTGTTATTGCCCCGAGTAATTTCATTTTTAAGGGCTGCCTGACAGGACAGGCTTTTCTTCTGATAGAAACACTCCGGAAAGCTCCTTGTGAAGGGGGAAAAGGGAAAGAATGACAGCAGAGGCTGTCCCAGGCTGTCTCCGGTGTTCCTGTGTCTGTCCATGGAGGGAAAGAACTCAGGAGCTCCTGGAGGTGATGCTCAGCACCATTCCCTGGTTTGCCAGCAGCATGTTGGGAAGGCCCATTCTGACTTGTCCCTGTAATTCCAAATGCTCACCCAAAACGAAACACCGCCAGCAGGAAAATAAGGCAGAAATGCTAAAAATTTAAATCAGTTTTAATGATGGATCATGTTTTAGCATAAGGTAAAATTTCCAGGAAAACTCTGGGACTGGTGCCATTCCCAACCCCAATCCCTCTCCCAGAAATGAGTAGGGACACACAAATATTCCTTTTCTGTCTCTGAGCCTATCCATGTGATTCCATTTGCTGCATCTCTTCACACTAAAAACTGATTTCTGTCTGTGAGGATGGCCTGGTGATCCCAAGTGGAAAAAGGATGATGATGGATGGTTTGATCCCCAGGGATTTGAGGAAGAGGAGGGACAAGGGCCCTGCTTTGCTCTGCTCAGGCTGGGTTTGCTCTGTATTCTCCAAATAAACCCTCACAGTGTAATATCTCCCCAAGCCATAGTATCTTTCTAATAATTCAATTTATTGCCCTGTTTGTTTTCATTTATGGTTTAACACACCAGCTGGCAATTAGGCCCTAATTTTGCTGTTATGCAAAGTAGCTGTGTTTATTTTTATAACACGGGTTGCAGCACAAACCGGATTTGTTTTTAATTGTGAAAGCAGCCATGGCAACATCCCCTAATGATGATCCAAGTGTCACAGCTGGGAGTGGCTGGGAATGGCTGGGAATGCTGCTCATCTTGGCCAAGGAAGGTGCAAAAAAGCTGGAGAGGTTACAGCCCTGGGATTCCCATTCCACATCCAGAATGCTCAGGATTCCCCCTGGATCCAGCACCAGTCCTGCTGGGATTCCACTTTTCCACTTTCCTCCAGCCCTGATTTGCTCCTGAGGGGCAGCTCTGCTCTCTGGGACAGGGACACTACCCAGGGAATGACTGTGTCAGGCCATTGGGATGGATTTTGGGAAAGGTTCTTCCCCCAGAGGATGCTGGGCACTGCCCAGGCTCCCCAGGGAATGGGCACATTCCCAAGGCTGCCAGAGCTCCAGGAGGGTTTGGACAGCACTCCCAGAGATGCCCAGGGTGGGATTTTGGGGTGTCTGTGCAGGAGTTGGACTGGATGACCTCTGTGGGTCCCTTTCCCACTGAGGATATTCTGTGATTCCAATCTCTCTCCCTGATATCTTTCATTTTGCTCTTTTTCCCCCACATTCAAATGATTCAGAGAGGGATGTCTGCCCTTATTTCCAGAAACCAAGGGTGACAATTCCCTCAGGAGGTGCCTGTTGCTACCCCAGCTCTGGCCAGCAGCACCCTCAGCCCTGACACGTGTGGGGACAGAGCCTGGGCTCTGTGGCCACCAGGGTTTTGGGAGGGTGTGACCCACAGTGGCTCCAAATGTTCCAATCTGCGCTGGCCGGAAGACGCTGGGCCTGCAAAACAAGAATTGTCATAAATCATGGGATTGAGGGGGCTGCAAAGGGCAGGAGCAACCACAACTGCCTCACTTCCCAGAGCTGTCCTCACCCACTGGACTTGTCCCCAGAACCACGGCTTATCTTCCCAGGCTAGGACTAAAGGGACGTGAGTTCAGCTTTTGGCACAGCCAGGGCCCTCCGGAGGGAGCTCAGAGCGTTTCCTGTGCCTGAAATCTCCTCCTGCAGGGCTGGGACGTGGCCTCTCCTTCCCTTCCCCATCCCATCTGCTGGAATTCTCCTCTCCTTGGGAAAACACCACATCCCAGTGCTGGCAGAGTCTGCTCTTAGGGGAAATTTGGTGCTGCAGCTACCTGGGATTTTAGGCA
This sequence comes from Onychostruthus taczanowskii, assembly GCF_017590055.1. Lineage (NCBI taxonomy): Eukaryota > Metazoa > Chordata > Aves > Passeriformes > Passeridae > Onychostruthus > Onychostruthus taczanowskii. The sequence continues at coordinate 7,492,731 of NW_024500350.1, forward strand.
GTGGGATTTAAGCAGTGGATTTTGGGCAGTGAGAGTTTAGGCAGTGAGATCTTAGGCAGTGAGAGTTTAGGCAGTGGGATTTTAGGCAGTGAGAATTTAGGCAGTGGGATTTTAGGCAGTGAGAGTTTAGGCAGTGGATTTTAGGCAGTGAGAGTTTAAGCAGTGAGATTTTAGGCAGTGGGATTTTAGGCAGTGGAATTTTAGGCACTGAGAGTTTAGGCAGTGGGATTTTAGGCAGAGGGATTTTAGGCAGTACCTTCCCCTGCTCCAGATGAAATCAGGTCTAAAGTGCAGCCCCTGAGGCCTCTGCTGTCTCTTCCCCAGGCCCATGTGCCAAACAATCTCCAGGCTGGTTATTTTTATCTCATTCATTGGGAAAATGATACACCAAGGTTGTTGAGCTCCCTCCATGTGAGCAGCGATGGAAACTCAGGGTCCTGCCTCCTCCCCACTGCTCTATCTGGGAACAAAAACAAGCAGGGCAAGAAAAAGGAGTTTCCAGGAGCACAGAATTGAACGAAAATAACCAATATATGAAAAAATAAGTACTCTCTTTTTTTTCCAGAAAATAAAAAACAAATTTGGATTTCCAGAAAAAAAAAAAAAATTGGATTTCCAGAAAAGAAATGCAAGCCTTTGGTGCTGGTGGCTCGTCCTGGTGCTTTATTTGAAGGAGTCTGTGAATCCTTGCTGGCCCTGCCTGGAGCCGTGTGTGAACGAACACACACGCACACAAAAATGCAGACAGCAAGAAGAAGTCATTCCACAGTCTAGCCTTGTTAAAGAATACAGCCACTTTCCAGCAGCAAACCTTCCCCCCTCAGCCTCTCCAGCCAGAGGAATTTCTTTCACCTCCTCAGAAGCTGCTTATTAAAGCTGGGCTGGTGCTGGTTCCCAGGTATTAGAACAGCAGCAAGGCTTAACTAATCTCTGCTTTTACTGCTGTAATTAAACCGTGCACTTGCCAGTAAAAAGGTAACACTTTAAATTAAGGCCCCGTTTCTAAATGCTGTATTAATATTTATGAAATGATTACTGCATGCAGCCACATTCTTGCAGAACTTATTAGAACGTGGGTTATAAAACTCGATTGTAATAAAGCCTTAATGGCTCTGCTCTGGTGAGCTGCAAGCTTTGCAACCCTACCAGGAGTGTCTTCTCAAACTGAGAGGAAAATGCTCTTCCCTGCCCTAAACCCCCCAAAAGTTTTGTGTCTCTGTGGTTGTTGGTCCCTCTGCTCAGCCATCTACGAGGTGAGGTGGGATATCATCGCTGGGGGGTTTCTCTGCTGTGGAAAGGTTTGGGATCTCCTCTGAAACCTCCTAAATCCTCTCTGCCACCCCACACACACACCTGGGCTAGCACAGGGCTCTAAGTGCAGCTGTTGGTGTTTGGTAATTAAATCTTTGATGTTTTGGCAATTCAATCCTGCCCTCGGCTGAGTGACAGAGCTCCTTCCCTGTGATGCCTTGAGGAGGCTGAGCTGGAGCAGAGGCTGGACAGAGCTAAAGAATAAAGCAGGGATTTATTCAAAGGATCTCCTCCATGGATCCACCTTGGGCAGCACAAGAGCCCAGCCAGGGCTGCCCCCAAGATGAACCCAAATGGTCCCAAAATGCACGAGCGCTCACGGGGTCTCTCCCTGGGATCAGCTCTGCTCCATGTGCACATTGCAGTTCATTGTCCAATTCCAGCTTTAGCCCATCCAGTCCCATCCTGCTTGTTTTTCTCTCTCCAGCCCACGGTGTTTGTGTTCTTGGGCTGAGATTTGGATCATTTGTCCTTGGTGCCCAGCTGGAGCAGGAATTGTTTTGTCTCCCTGCTCTGTGCACAGAGCTCACCATCCCATAAGGGATGTGTGTGGGGTCACCCAGACCCACACACTAACAGAATGTGAAAAATAGAGAAGCTGAAACCTGAGGCATCACTGATGGCTCTCTATCCCTCTGTCCAGGAAATTTGGGGATCAGTTTGGAAACCCCACGAGATCTGGAGCTTCACTGGGTTTGGAGGTCACTGCCCAAAAAATTAGATTCTCCTCCCCACAATCATGAATTAGATCCAGAGGAGAGCAATGGATGTTCAGTGAGCAACAGGAAATTACTTCAACAGACGATTTTCTTCATCAAGGAACATCTCACAGTGCCAAGGTTCTCATTTTTAGGTGCTTTTTTGTTACTCAGGACACCCAGCCGTTCAACTCTTTCACCCTGAGCTGCCATTTTCAACTTGCAATGTTTTGGAATAACTAATCTTTGACTATTCCATCCCAAAGCATTTTGCAAGGGGTTGTACCCAAGGTGAGCATTTACAGCAAAACTTTTGGGGGTTTTTAGCTCTTTTCCTTTATTTTCTCTAGTTTGAGTGTGGTATTGCCACCTCCTGCCTTCCCCTTTGCTCCTGGAAGGGCACACGTGAGGTCCAAAACGTGCAAAACCTGAATGTCTATAAAATATTCTGCACCATGAATAGCTCAGTGTAAGCCAGTGGCACTTCTCCTGCAGGAAAATATTCCCATGCAGAAGTGTTTGACAGTTTAAGCATCGGTGATTAACCTCTTCTAATTAAAGCTTGGGGGGAAAAAAAAAATAAAAAAAAAAATCAGCACAGCTTGCAGAGAGCAGAAAAACTGGGACAAATTCATGGAGAAAAAAAAACATTTCCATGAAGGAGCCCCTGGAAACAAAAGGCAACCTCCACCCCAAGAGTGGAACATCCTGAAGGGCCAAAATGCAGAGAGGTTGTGCTCAAACTGACCTCACCTAAAGCTGCTCCAGTCACGTAGCAACGTTTGTTATGGCCAACAACAAAACCCAAAATGACACAATAAAAAAAGAATTATCTGCGATTAGAACGAAACTCTTGAAATGTCTCCAGCTGGAGCCAAAATTTGGGAGGGAGGGGGGAGAGAGGAGTTTATTATTTCAGTAGCAGCGGTGCAAATCCCCTCTGGGTGCTCTGCAAACCACCCTGTGCTCTTTGAACCCAGCCCCCTCATTGACATGGTAATGGGCTTTGTTGAATTCAAAGACGATTACATCAGAAATCTGTGGCCTCTTGTGGCTTTTCCAAGGCTTATAAAGCACACAAGTTATATGAAAATATTGGGTTGAAAAATTAGTAAGCCATAGGAGTTTGTGTTGTTTTAGCCACGCTTTACTGCAGGGAAGGAAAACTCTGGCTCCTCCAGACTTTTGCCCAGGCTTTCAAAGCTACTTTCTTTATTATTTTTCTTTTCTGGTGGGCTCACTTCGGATATACAGCCTGGATTTTTAAAGGACTTTCATACTGGAGCCACCTTCTCAATAAGAAATGTGTGAAGAGCAGATACTAGTTCTCTCAGCTGCTCCAATTCAGTTTTAACCAGGGAAAGTTCTAACCAAAAAGTTCTGCCCCACAACTTTTGGTGACATGAACCATCCAGAGACATCACTGTCCTTATGGATTCCTGCAAATACAATTGGAAAACGTGGTTGGGAATGATTTTGTAAATTCTCTTTTATGTCAGGTTCGTAGATTTGATAACACCACCTCAAGTACAATAGATAAATGAAAAGTTCCTTCCAGGACCTACTAAAACTAAATCAAATCTAAAAAAACTAAATCAAAACTAAATCACAGCTCACCTCCAGTTACAAATATTTGAATATCCTATTCAAATAGTAAAATTCTATGGTAAAAGAGGTGTTGGAACTGCTGGAAATGCCTTTTCCACTCAGAGTTCCCCTTCCACTCCTCCTCCAGTCTGAGCTCCCCTTGCCAAGACTTGGCCTGAGTGAACAGGCCCTGTTAGATATCCAATTTTCCAAAACTGGTACTCCAGTGTTGATCAGGGTTTGACACAGTTTACAGGAGTTAAGAACGAGCCACAGCACAAGTTCTGCTTCCCCTGTGAGCAGGCAAATTGTCCTCCCCACAGCAGCCAAGGAAGGAGGCTCGTGAGGAGTTCAATGTACTTGATCTTGTCTCTTTGGAGTTTTGGGTCAGTTCAAGATCGTGGACGTGCTGCTCCAGTGTGAAAAGCTCAGCTGTCCACCCAGAGCAGCTTTTTGGTGCCTCCAGTGAGATGTGGAGATTTTGGAGGAAGTGTGGAAGGGGCAGAAGGTTGGAGAGGGCACCTCCCGTTCTGTCTGAGAGCACAGAAATAACAAGAGCATTCCATGCTCTCCACAATGTGAAAGAGGATGGCCATGGGATCATGTTGTTAAGATCCAGAGGATCCCAAACATCTTCCTCTGCTGCAGCCTCCCAGGAAAGAGGCTTGGCCTTGGGCTGGATGAGCTCCCAGGCCTGGCCGTGCCCCTGGAGCAGCTGAGCTGAGCTGAGCTGAGCTGAGCTTAGGGAGGCACAGGGATGCTGCAGCTGGAGTAGCAGGCAGGGCAGGAGCTTCCCTGGCAGCAGCAGGGGCTGAGATCAGCTCCAGCCCAGCCCCGAAATCACCCTGGGGCTGAGCTGATGCACTCAAGGCAGGGACGTTTCCCCAAAAGCAACGAGGAGCTCAGGTCTCACCATGTTCCAGAGCAGCTGGAGCCACCTGACTGCAAAATCCTTGGGAATTCTGCACCTGAGGGACACCTGAATGAGCTGCAGGAGTTCAGCCAGAGCTGCTCCCACAGCAGCCATGTCCTCCTGAAGGAGCATTTTCCCTTCTTCACATCCCACTGTGGGCTGGTCAGACATGGATTTCCTCTTCACACCTTGCTACAAAGCAGTGACCTGCAGGCAGAGCAGCCTTTTTGGGATTTTCCCTCTGCTGTTGGTGGAGAGAGGGAGGCTGGAGAGCACAAAGCCACCAGAGTCCTCCCAGGCTGCACTTCTCCCAGCAGAGCCACGCTTAGGAAGAAAGGTGACCAAAACCAAGACAGAAAAGTTGTGTGGGGTTTTTGACAGCTCTGAGTTCCCTGTTCCAGGCCGGGAACAGCCCAGAACAGCGGGACAGGAATTGCTGAGCTCCTGGCATGGAGCCACTTCAGCCTCTGTCTCCTCCAGGCTGCTCCAGGAGGGGCCTCAGGGACCATCAAGTCCTGCACAGGACACCCCACCCTATGCAACCCAAATTCTTCCTGATCGTGGCAAAAATTCTGATTTGAGGACTTCTTTGGGGAAAAAAATCTTGGGAAAAAAAGGGAAATTCCTTGTCCTGCTCCAGTGCTCCCAGGAATGAAAATTGATCCCTTATTTTACCTTTGGATCTGGTCCTGCTGGAATTCAGAGACAGAACTGGGCTGACCTGGGGGAAAAGGAGATTTTTGGGATGCATCTCCCCAGGTTATTTAACTTAGGGCTTGCTGTAACCCCAAAAGCATCATGTAGATGGAATAAATGGAATATTTGGGCTCTGGAGAGGCTGGCACTGCTGGCAGCTCCTGCTTCTGCTCCTGCTGGGGCTGGATTGGGGTCTGCACACAGGAGCAGGCACAGGGCATGATTTTTCCCTCCCTGGCACTGCTGGGGTACCCACGCACTCAGGATTAATTTCCCCATCATTCCCGAGCTCTTTTGATTCTGGCCACTCACAATGTTGTTGTTGTTGTTGTTGTTGTTATTATTATTATTATTATTGTTATTATTATTATTATTAGCTCCTGTTTTTCCAGAGCCATTTATTGTAGGATTAGAACACAGCATCTGCCCCTGTGTGTGTGTAGATGATGCATAAATAAGGAACTGGGAATCAAATAAAATAAAGACATTGGAATTTTATTTTTTTTTTTTTTTTTCTGTCCCCTTCTAGCCTTTCACATTCACATAAAAAAGTCCTGGAAGGAAAAGGCTTGGAGAGAAGCAATGGGAGAAAAGTTTGCAAAGGGCAAAATCAGTGGGACCCTGCAGAACAAACATGTGTAAAGGCTTTGTTTCAAAGTGGATGAATGCAAAAGCCTGTTGGGGATAATTTTTAGGCTTTGCCTATTTTGAAAGGGTTGAGGATCAGGAGTAAAGTGAGAAAACAATTCTCTGTAGGAAGCTGTAGCAGACTAAATGGAGCTTGTTGTTGTTGGCAGGGGCCGTGATGCTGAGGGCAGCAGCATCGTTACTGAAGCTGGAGGCAGCAGAGGTTTAAATAAATAAGGAGAGATCCCTGAACCGAGATAAAAACGGGATCTCACTGTGCTGGGTCCTGCCGTGCTCGGAGCAGGGAGGGCTGGCAGGGTGTGAGTAAAGGGAGATGAATGAGGCTGATCACATCGGGCTCAGTTCCTTCTCCTGCTCGGGGCATTGGGAATTAGGGACAGAATTCCCCGGGAATGGAGAGTTTATCTGCTCATCTGCACAGCCAGGCAACACCCCATGGAGGGAATTGGGGAATGGCACAGCCAGGAAGCTCCTGGGCTCTGCTCAGAGCCCCAGCCCACAGCTCAGGGATCTTTCCTTTTGCTTCCAGTTGATGCCTTGTGAAAGCTGAGCTGGAGCAGAGGCTGGACAGAGCTAAAGAATAAAGCAGGGATTTATTCAAAGGATCTCCTCCATGGATCCGCCTTGGGCAGCACAAGAGCCCAGCCAGGGCTGCACCCAAGATGAACCAAAATGGTCCCAAAATGCACGAGCGCTCACGGGGTCTCTCCCTGGGATCAGCTCTGCTCCATTTGCACATTGCAGTTCATTGTCCAGTTCCAGCTTTAGCCCATCCAGTCCCATCCTGCTTGTTTTTCTCTCTCCAGCCCACGCTGTTTGTGCTCTTGGGGCTGAGATTTGGATCATTTGTCCTTGGTGCCCAGCTGGAGCAGGAATTGTTTTGTCTCCCTGCTCTGTGCAGAGAGCTCACCATCCCCTGATGTGAACCCAGACCCACACACTAAAGCAGCACAGAACCTGAAAAATAGAAAAGCTGAATCTGAGGCATCACAGTGGAAACAAAAGGGGAGAAAAGTCCCTTTTCCATGGCCCTGCTCAGTAGCAAAGCCGCATAAAAACACTGGGATTATTCCAGGCTGAGGCCAGCATTAACACAGGATTCCTCCCCAGCTCTCCCCTGCAGCTCAGCAATATCAGGAACAATAAAAACCCCATTAAAAACCCCATTAAATCCTTGCACGAGTAGCAGCCTGCAAGAGGTGCACCGAGTCCAGGAAGGATTTGAAAAATTCTTCAAACATTCCCCAAATCCAAGCCTCACCCAGCAGATGTTGGGCATGTCAAGGGCAGGTGATAAGAGCCTGGCCTGGGCAGGGAATGACTGGTCACAGCCAAACCCTGCAAAGAAACATTTTTGCAGATTCTGTCCACTGGATTATCCTCCCACTCCCAGGAAAACTCATGGGAAGGCTGCTCTGGACAGAATTCCCAGGAAAAAGGGAGAGCAAAGCAGAAAGAGGGGGCAGGAACAACCTGCTCCTGCTCTGGGGTGAAAACAACAGGGCAACTGCAACATATCCAGGTAAAATATCCAAATTTTCCCTCTGAAAATCTGGGCTCTTGATTAAGGATCTGGTTTGCAGAGGTGGAGGTTAAGCAGAAGGGAAAAAAAAAAAAAAAAAGGATTTGCATCCATATTTAAGAAATTCAAAATATTCCTCTACATTTTCAGGTTGGAACATTTGCTAAATTCCCTTCTCCTGGAGTAAACTTTGAGGGGGGGAAAAAATCAAAATAGTTAAGAAAAGAATTCTTCTTATCCTGTTTTTCTCCTCCAGCCTTTGCCACTGAGAATACATTTTGAAACAGTAAAAGCTGAGATAAAATAGCAAGGAATGGCAGTTCCCTGTGCTTTTTCAGTTCCTTTTTGATGGCTCTTTTCTTTTAATTGATGTGGCAATATTTCAAATAGAACTCAAAATGATATTTTTAGTGGCGGCCTCTGCTCCAGGACACTTTTCCTCATGGTTCCCTTGCCCAGGGCTGTCCTTGGTGCTCGATGCAGCCCCAGCAGGAGCAGAAGCAGGAGCTGCCAGCAGTGCCAGCCTCTCCAGAGCCCAAATATTCCATTTATTCCATCTACATGATGCTTTTGGGGTTACAGCAAGCCCTAAGTTAAATAACCTGGGGAGATGCATCCCAAAAATCTCCTTTTCCCCCAGGTCAGCCCAGTTCTGTCTCTGAATTCCAGCAGGGCCAGAACCAATAATAAGGGATAATTTCTCATTCCTGGGAGCACTGGAGCAGGACAAGGAATTTCCTTTTTTTCCCAAGGTTTTTTTTCCCCAAAGAAGCCCTGTGATTGTTCAAATCAGAATTCTTGCCATGATCATGAAGAATTTGAGTTGCATAGGGTGGGAATGTTGGAATGTCCTGTGCAGGAGCTGGTGATCCCTGAGGCCCATCCTGGAGCTCAGGAAATTCCCTGATATTCCCTAGAGAGGATGAATAGGAAATATATAATATATAATTATAGGGAATATATAATATAAAATCTATAATCTATGATATATAGTATAAAATATATTATTATATATATTATATAGTGTATAATATATAATGTGTAATATATAATATATAGTAAATAATATAGAATAAATAATATATAATGCATAATAATATAGGCAATTATATAATACATAATTCCCTATAACCCCACTGCCACACACCTGATTCCTGGGCCTGGGATCAGCAGATCCTGTTGGAATTCCTGGGATCAAAGCATCCTGTTTGTAACTCCTCTGGGTAAATCAGAGCGCTCAGGGCTGGATAAAGACGCTTTGGTTCAGCAGGAAAATGGAATTATTTTTACAGAAGCCAGCGAGGGAGGCTGGAGCCACCGATTTGGGATGATTACAATGAACAAAAAAAGTCAAGGCTGGAAGTGTTTATTTTAATTTAGGGGGCATGGCGAGCTGCTGAGGTGGGAAGATATTATTTTTATGGATTTAATCAGATGGTTTGTGGGCATTGCTAATTGAAATCTGTCTGCCTCGCCTCAAGTTCTGTGGGGCTTTTCTCCCCGTGGCTGGGAGGCAGAAGAAAAGCAATTATTTAGGCTGGGGAGGGGAACCAGGAACTGGGAGAAGTTTTGGGATAAAAAGGAAAAAAGGGGTTTCGTTTTGGAGGGAAATTTCAGTCTCTGGATGGAGCGGCCTCAGCTTGGAACCCATTTCCCTGCCCTGAGGTGAATAAGAGTCAGCAATAACTGGGGGAAGAGGCAGAGCTGGACTTCCAGAAGGATGCTGAGGATGATGGATTTTCCAGGATCTGGAAGGATGCTGGATTTTCCAGCACCTGGAAAAGTGTGACTTGGGAATTTCAGCAATTCCCACGAGTTGCCTTTCTCCTCTGAAGCTCCTCTGAGTGCCAGCTGATGAACCCTGGACCTCCCAGGACACCTCGTTTTCCCACTGGGAGGACACTGATGGTCCAAGACGTAGGAGAAGGCAGCAGAAGCACGCAGGCAAGCTGCACACTAAGCAAGATGTCAACTTGACTGAAATTTGGTCATTCCAGGTAGCCCTACATATTTTCTCCAGTGGTTTTCACCACTGAGCACCCCACACACCCAAAAAGAGAAACCAGGACAACATTTTTTGTTTTAAAAATCCCAACCAAAACCTGCCTGTGGATGAGCTGAGGGGGTTCAGGGGTTATTTTTCTTTCATGGCTTGTTTTGTTTGTGGCAGACGGAATTCCAACCAAACCAGCTGATGAAGAACAGCCCCAAAAATGCAACTTCTTGTCTGTGCCCCATGATGTCACCCCAAAGCCACCAGGCAGGGTGTAAATATCCCCCAGGCAGGGGGCAAACGTGTCAGGCTCACGTAGGAGCCAGCCCCGAGCAGAGCAGTCCAAAAACACCATCTCCAAATATTTTCTATATCATAATTATACAAAATGAGTGGAAATTTCTGCCCCCCTTCCCCCCAGCCCCAAAAACACGGCCCATTATGAGCCCTGCCAAGTCTGCAGGAACATAAATAACATTGCAGGCTCTTTGTGCCGGCCAGGAGCTGGGAAGTGGAAAAATGATTGAGGGACAAGTGGTTTTTAAGATCCCCCCGAGGCCTGTAAGTTACCTGTTTATTTCAAGAAGAGCTGCAACTGCCAAAAGGAAAGGGAAGGAGTTCCTGGAGTTGCTATCATGGTCTGTTTCCAGGGATTATTTCAAAATAAACAGGGATTGAGTCTCTGCTGTGCTGTTCAGTCAATATCAGAGGGGGTGAGCAGGGCTCACCTGAGCTCAGGGGGTGGCAACGAGCCTGCAGCAGCCAGATGGGGTCTCCAGGGCCAGGAATGACCAGGAGGGGTCCCTTTGGCCTCAGGAGATGCTCAAAAATGAGAATATCTGGTGAGGAGACAAAAAGTGTTCAGAAATCCAGTGGGGAACCCCACACATCAGCATCCCCCAGCTCCAGAGAGGTCAAATAATCCTCTTTTTTCTGCATGAAACACCTCAGTTGGAAGGGAAATGATCATAATTGACTTTTTTAATGGAAGGGAAAAGTTGTGAAGTCATCAGGGAGGATATTTCAGACTGATAAAAGTGAGGTGGGAAAGGGAAAGGGAAAGGGAAAGGGAAAGGGAAAGGAAAGGAAGAATTCCCTTCATCCCACAGTTCGCAGGGAGAAATCCTTTAAAAGCTGCAAGGCTTTAATTTTTTTCATAACAAATCCATCTTTTAGGCCAGATTCATTTGCAGCACTCTGGTGCCTGTCCCAGAAACATCTCTGGGAGCATTAGAGCCAAGCTAAAATGACATTTTTCACTTCCAGCCCAGGTGCCAGCCCCAGTGATGCAATCCAGGTAATATGGGAAACGATGAGTGACGCTGTAATTGCAGAGGATCCCTGCTTGGGAAAGAGAAATTGGAGTTGGGACAAAATAAAAACAATACCAGGCAAATAAACCAGAGGAATTTCTTCCTGAAACTGCAGAATAAAGTGCTCCTGATAAGCTGCCATGAGGTTAAGAAGGAATATTGAGGGCTGGCTGGGTGTTTGAAGGTTTTCTCTTTGCCTTTCTCAAGGATTCTCTGCTGGATCCAGGGAACTTTCACCTGGCATGGAGGGAAGCTGTCAAACAAGTTCATGCACAGCCCAGGTGTCTGCAATTCCCATTTTCTGAGGCACCCCAAAGCCCAGGCAGCTTCAGCTGGCTTGTCTCATTCCTGCCCAGATGGCAGCCCCGATAGTCCTTCGTTATCTCCACATCTCTGTGCCAACTCAATTAAAGCCTCCCCAGATTCTCATCTAATGAACAAAGCTAATGAATGACAGAAGATCATTAAGAAATCTGAGGCACCCAGGAGGGGCATCCAGAGGCAGCTCAGCGTTGGAAATTTCCTGCCCCAGAAGCAAACCCAGCTTTTCCCCACTGGGAAAAGAAGTGGGGCAAAAAAACAAAGAGGTCAAAAAATCCAAGGCTGCAGCTGCTGAAGAATGATGGGAATGGGAACAGCAGTAATGTCCATGAGGTTTCCTTCAACCCATCTCTTGGTGGGAGCTATCTGGGCTCTCCAGGAATCCTGGATGGAAAAAGTCCTGCCTGAACCTTGGGAAATTCTCTTCCCAAGAGCTCTGCTCATTGCCTGCCTGGTCTGTGCTGGGAGCTGCTGAGGGAGCCTCACCTCCTTCCCATTCCTCATCTCCCCACAGTGTCATTCCTCTTCATCTCAGCAGGGGTTTGGGCTTTTTTTGGAGCACAGAACCTGTAGGGTGAGTGGATAACGCAGGGGATTACTCCAGGTGTGTTTTAATTACCCCCAGCCTCGTCAGCAGAGCATTGGTGCTCTCACACAAGTTTTACAAGGACTTGTGGCTGTTCCCTCCCTGCTGCAGTCAAATGCACACAGAAGGGCCAAGCACCCACTGAAAAGAATTGAAAATGCTCCAGAGTATTTGAAGTTAACCCTGAAGGGCTGGAGAGAAAGAACCATCCAGAGAAGGCTGAGTGTGGATAAAAAGAGCTGAAAGATTCTCATTATTTAATTCAGATCCCTCACGGCTGGTTTGGAATTCCTTGGTGGACATGATTACTGATCCTGCTGAAAATTCCTCTGGATTTGGCTGTTGGGGTCTCTCTGGTTCCTTTTGGGATTCATGGAGGTTTTTTTTTAGTTGATTATCAATCCCCACCCCTTTGTTCTGCCAGGCTCAGCGGAGGAACCTTCTAACCATGGGGCAGAGAGCTCCAGGCAGAACCTGCTACTGCACATTCCTCGGGAAAACCTGCTCTTCCTTTGCCTTTGGCCCTAAAAATCCCTGGGGAAGCGCCACATCCCTCTAACTCCTGCTGGAGTGGCCCGCAGGAGATGGCTCCCAAAGCCTGGTGAACTCCAACCTCCCCCCTGCACCCAAAAGACACCTGAAGCCTCATTTTTCGTGGATAAAAATAAAATTCCAGCCTCCATCCTTTTTCCAGAAGCACATCCCTCTGTGGGGTTGCCCTGGCTGTGCCACTGACCTGCAGCCTGCATTCCTGCTCAGCGTGCCTCCGTGTTTTCCAAAGGCAGTGGAAATTTTGTTTTGGAAACACCGCCGGGAGGGCAAACAGGAAGCAGGAAGGGCTTTTTCAGCAAGGCAAGAACCTTGAAGGCAGCGCAGCTTCCAGTTTTTTGGGCTCCAGCCCACGAATGGGTTTTGCAACAGCAGCAAGATACGAGTGGTGAGGTCAAGAGCAAAGCAAACACGGAGCAGGCACAGAGAGCGAGGCTGAAAATCACTCGGAGTGTGCTCCACGCAGCCAGGACGCCTAGAAAAATAAAGAGAGATGCTGAACAGCCCCTGCAGTGCAGCTGTGTTATTGACAGATGGGATTAAGGGGTGGGAGTGCTCCGAGTGGGATATTTTTTGTACAAGCACATCGCCTTTGTTTATTGTAATTTGGATTTTTAGTTATTTCTGCCGAGGCATTCGGGGACCTCTTCCCCTGGAGCGCACAACCGGCTGTTTGTTCTTGTTCCTGCTCCTGCTGCTGCTGGATTTGGGCATGTTGGAGGGGTTCAGCAGGGCTCTGAGGGAATGCTGCAGCCCAGCCTGGCTGCTCAGCACATCCCAGGGCTCACAAGCAACAAAATGAGATTTTTTTTTTTTTTCTTCCTTTTGCAAGGCAAGAAGTTTCAGGAAGGAGCAGCACCATCAAGGCCCTGCTCCTGAGCCCAGCTCATCACATCCCAGGGCTGGGAAGCAGCAAAATGAGATTTTTTTTTATTTCCTTTTGCAAAGCAAGAAGGTTGAGGATGGAATGGTGCCATCAAGGTTCTGTTCCTGCAGCCCAGCTCTGCAAAACCCAGGGCTCAGCCGGAGCAAAATGAGATTTTTTTTTTTTTTTTTTTCCTTTTGCAAGGCAGGAAATTTGAGGAAAGAGCAGCACCGTCAAGGCCCTGCTCCTGAGCCCAGCTCAGCATATCACAAGGCTGGAAAGCAGCAAAAAGGGAGGATTTTTAGCCACTTATAAGGCAGGATTTTTGAGGAAGGAGCAGCACCATCAAGGCCCTGCTCCTGCAGTCCAGCTCAGCACATCCCAGGGCTGGGAAGCACCAAAATGAGATTTTTTTTTTTTTTGCCTTCCTTTTGCAAGGCAAGAAGTTTGAGGAGGGAGCAGCACCAGCAAGCTTCTGCTCCTGAAGCCCAACTCAGCAAATCCCAGGGCTCACAAGGAGCAAAATGAGATTTTTTTTATTATTATTTCCTTTTGCAAAGCAAGTACTTTGGGAAGGAGCAGCACCACCGAGACCTTGATCCTGCAGCCCAGCTCAGCAGAACCCAGGGCTGGGAAGCAGCAAAAAGGGAGGATTTTCATCCTTTTATAGGGCAAGAAGTTCAAGGAAGGAGTGGAACTGCCAAGGCCTTGCTCCTGCAGCTCAGCTCAGCAGAACCCAGGGTTGGGAAGCAGCAATATGAGGGTTTTTTTTTTCCTTTTGCAAGGCAAAAGGAAAGTTTGAGGAAGTTTGAGGAAGGAGCAGCACCAGCAAGCAGTACAGGAGTAAATGTCCCTGTGACCTGGTGGCCAGGGGAACCCCCATGGTCCCCTCATGCTGAAGGAGATTTTCCTTCATCCCATCCAGCACTGCAGGCAGGGAGGGAAGGGAATTTTTCATCCTTTCATTCCATGAACTCATTGGATTTAAGACTATTTTCCCAGCTCTGGAGCTTTCCCAAGGCTCCTGAAAAGATGCAGTGATGTTTTTTCACCCTAACACACCTTGAGATGGGGTCATTTTTTAATCCTGACAGAATTCCCTGTCTCCATTTCCTCTGGGGTCAGTCAAACCTTTATTCTGGAGAAAATGAAGATTTGAAGCTGTACGGGACAGGACTGGGGGGTTATTCCTTTTAAAGACCCATCTCTTTGTACCAAAATCCTCATTTTCTTCACCTTCCAGTACCATGTTGGGCATGAAGAGATTTATTTACCTGCCTGATATTCCATGACAAGCAGCAAGACATAAATCTGGTCTTTTCCAGCCTGGAAAAGGGTAAATTCTGGTAAATTTTTTACCCCTGGAAGAGGGTAAATTCTGCTTGTCTGAGTGGCCAGCAGTGCAGCCTGCACTCCTGGGGCATTGCTCCCTGTCCGCCCCCAGCTCTGCTCTCCTGTGCCATGTCCCGCAGCAGCACAGGAGTTCCTTAACATTTCCAGTGTATTTCCAACTGTTCTTGGCTCCTGCCCCCTCTCCCAGGCCCAAACAAAATGTTTCTCCATGGTAGGCTGTCAGTGGAGCTCAGGGAAGCAGGGAAAGCAGCTCTGATTTCAGATCTAATTTGCTGTAAAATGAGAGGCGGTGAAGAGAGGAGTCCTTTTTAATTAGAAAAATAGGAAAAAAAAATCAGAAAAAAAAAGGGACGCTTCAGCCAGTACCGAGTTTCTGTGCAGTGCAGGAGCTTTCATGCGTGGAGCCCAGCCCTTGCTGCGGCAGAGGCTGAAATTTGATCAATATTGCTCTGCTTTTATTGCCTTTTCTCTTCCGAGTGCTTTGGATCAGCTCCATCCTCCCCAGCTCCTGGCAAAGGAGAGGGACACAGGAGCAGAGGGCCCAGGGTGACAACAGAAAGGGACAGAGGGACTCAATTCCCTCCAGCATCATTTTTCCATGTTGTCCAACCAGCCTTTTAACGGGATTCTTTCTCCCCAAAAAGCTTGGGATCCAGTTGGCCTCTTGCAAAAACTTGGATGGTTCAAGCCAGCAGCCTCTGGATATTTCTGAGTGTGAAAGGGGAAAATTAAATATTAAAAGTTAAAAATTAAAGCTTAAAATTAAAGCTTAAATTCTTAAATTTCAAAACTTAAAATCTACAAATTAAAACTTAAGACTTAAAAATTAAAAATTAACAAAGGAGAGAGTGTTCTCCAGGGATTGATCAGACTTGTGTGGCTCTCTCAGAACTGGAGCACCCAATTTAGGGATGTGAGGCACATCCAACCCCTCTGTCCCTAAGGACAGGCACAAGGAGCAGCCAGGCCCAGAGATCTCTGCAGGGAAAAACACCTGAAATATCTGTACTTAAACCATGAAATATCTGCACTTAAACTTGGAAATATCTGCATTAAAACCCTGAAATATCTGCAGTGAAACACTGAAATATCTGCAATGAAACCCTGAAATATCTACAATGAAATCCTGAAATATATGCATTGAAACCCTGAAATATCTGCATTGAAACATTGAAATATCTGCAAACACTGAAATATCTGCACTAAAACCCTGAAATAACTGCAGTGAAACACTGAAATATCTGCATTGAAACACTGAAATATCTGCAAACCCTGAAATATCTGCCGTGAAACCCTGAAATAACTGCAGTGAAACACTGAAATATCTGCATTGAAACCCTGAAATGTCTGCATTGAAGTCCTGAAATACCTGCACTAAAGCCCTGAAATATCTGCAATGAAATCCTGAAATATATGCATTGAAATATTGAAATATCTGCAGTGAAACCCTGAAATAGCCCAGGCAGACCAGCCAGCCCTGTCCTAGCAAGGCCAGGCTTAGTCCTGCCCAGATCAGGCCAGGTGTGGACTTGGGCACCTGGTCTGCTGTTGTGACATCTCCAGCTAAGGCAGCACTTCAGGGTCTGCCCGTGAAAAAACAAACAAGAAAATGGAGATTTGCAAAAAATCCTCACTCCTGAATCAGGCTGCTCCTTCCTCCCCCAAAGCTGGGTCTCAATTAATGGAAATATTTATTTGGGTGACTTGCAGATGATGTCTCTGGCCAATTAGCTCCATCCCAATGTTCTATTTCTTGCCTTTGAATCAATAAACAGTTCAAGATTTCCTGGAGTCGGAGCGGCAGCAGCAGTGCCAAGAGCTGGGGGTGGATTAAAACCATCCCTACAACAATACCCCTGACCAGGGAGCTCTGCTAATCACTCCCTTGTTGGGCCGGGTGTCTGACAGAGCTGCAAGTCTCTGACACCCCCAAAAGAGGAAACCACAGCTTACAGAACCCAGGAAAAACATTTCCTCGCCTCCAGGTAGCCTTTGTTCTCCCTGCCTCCTGACAAGCCCTTCTCCTCAGCACCACATGCCTTGGATGCCTCCATGGGGTTGGAGCGTGGGGCTCAGGAGGTGGATGGGGATGAGTGAGGGATTATCTGCCATTTATCTTTGATTTAACAGGGGAAAAAAACAAGCAGCAGAAAACAGGACACCGCGTTCCTGTCTGTAATTTGGGCAAATTATTCCAGGTTGCTTTCAAAATTGGGCCAGAATTTGTGTGGGCACACCACGGACTCTGTGCCATGCATGGGAGGAAGGAGGGGAAGGAGGACACAGAATCAAAATTTGGGACAGAATTTGTGTGTGCACACTCTCCTTGTGTCATGCATGGAAGGAAGGACCCAAAATCCAGATTTGGGACAGAATTTGTGTGTGCCCGCTCTGCTTGTGCCATGCACGGGAGGAAGGAGGACCCAAAATCCATATTTGGGACAGAATTAGTGTGTGCACACTCTCCTTGTGCCATGCATGGGAGGAAGGAGGACACAAAATCCAGATTTGGGACAGAATTTGTGTGTGCACACTCTCCTTGTGTCATGCATGGAAGGAAGGACCCAAAATCAAAATTTTGGGACAGAATTTGTGTGTGCACACTCTGCTCGTGCCATGCATGGGAGGAAGGACCCAAAATCCAAATTTAGGGACAGAATTAGTGTGTGCACACTCTGCTCGTGCCATGCATGGGACAAAGGAGGGAAAGGAGGAAGGAATCCAGATTTGGGACACAGAACCCCACAAGGGCAGCCCTTGTCCCACTGTTGGGACCTCCCAAGCTGAGCAGCAAAGCTGGGAGGATTTTTGGCTGTGAAGGTTTTTTCCCAGCCGAAATTGGGCTGTAGAGAAGCAGCAGCAGCAGGAGGGTCGAGGGTTGCTGTGTGGGTGCAGCTCAGCCCCAGGGCCCGGGAAGCTGCTCCAGCCTGGAGCTCCTGGCCATGGAAACGCGGCTCCTCTCCATGGAATTACTGCTCTGGGCCCGAGCCACGGGAATGCAGCTCCAGGTGCTGGGCACGGCCTCCCCTGCACGCTGCACACCCAGCACAGCCAGCTCGGGGCTCCCACAGCCTCTGGGGTGCCTCAGGATTCCATATTTTAGCTTTGATATATATTTTAAGCTGCTCCAGCCTGGAGCTCCTGGCCATGGAAACGCGGCTCCTCTCCATGGAATTACTGCTCTGGGCCCGAGCCACGGGAATGCAGCTCCAGGGGCTGGGCACGGCCTCCCCTGCACACTGCACACCCAGCACAGCCAGCACAGCCAGCTCGGGGTATCCCACAGCCTCTGGGGTGCCTCAGGATTCCATATTTTAGCTTTGATATATTTATTTTTATTTTTATTTTATTTCTACATGTTTTATATTACTATATTTATATTTATGAATTTTTATATATTATATCTATATCTATATCTATATCTATTTAGCTTATATTTCTATCATATCATATCATATCATATCATATTATTTAGCTGCCTCTTCCAAGATTAAATCACCACCCTGTGCACTACAAAAATCCTGTCAATCACAGGAACTCTCACAATTACTAGATTTTAGATTATTTTAGAGATTTATTTGGTTGGAGTTTTATGGTGGATTTTTTTGTTTTGTTTTGGGGTTTTTTGGGTTTTTTTTGGTTTTTTGGGGTTTTTTTCCAGGAGTTAGATTTGAGCTCAGCTCGGTAAATGGGGTTTATTTTGGGGTTTTGTTTTTGTCCCTGTGACAACTGTGCAGCCTCGGGTCAGGATGACATCAAACCACCCCAAGAGATGAGGTGGGCAGTGCTTGGGTGGCTTCCCCAGGGGTGGCAAGGCTGAAATCATCCTGTGTAACAAAATCCAGATTTGGGACAGTTTCAGAACCAAACCATTGTCCCCTTCCAGCACCAAAGCACTGTCCCTTCCAGCACCAAACCATTGTCCCCTTTCACAACCAAACCATTGTCCCTTCCAGCACCAAACCATTGTCCCCTTTCAGAACCAAACCATTGTCCCCTTCCAGCACCAAAGCACTGTCCCTTCCAGCACCAAACCATTGTCCCCTTTCACAACCAAACCACTGTCCCCTTCCAGCACCAAACCATTGTCCCCTTCCAGGACCAAACCATTGTCCCCTTCCAGGACCAAACCATTGTCCCCTTTCAGAACCAAACCATTGTCCCCTTCCAGCACCAAATCACTGTCCCTTTCCAGCACCAAATCACTGTCGCTTCCAGCACCAAATCACTGTCCCCTTCCAGCACCAAACCATTGTCCCCTTCCAGGACCAAACCATTGTCCCCTTTCAGAACCAAACCATTGTCCCCTTCCAGCACCAAATCACTGTCCCTTTCCAGCACCAAATCACTGTCGCTTCCAGCACCAAATCACTGTCCCCTTCCAGCACCAAACCATTGTCCCCTTTCAGAACCAAACCATTGTCCCCTTCCAGCACCAAATCACTGTCCCTTCCAGCACCTGGCACTGAGTTCCGCCCCCAGGCACAGCCCTGCTGGTGCTCTGCCTGCTCCCAGCCCTGGGGAACCCCCTGGCCAATTCCTGGGGTCCCACTGTGGGGCCAGGCCTGGGATGGAGCATCAGGAGCCCAAGCACAGAAGCAGAGGCAGGGCTGGAGTCTGGAGCTGGCACAGCAGCCCAGATGTGCTCCCCTCAGGTTTCTGTGATGATCCCCGAGGTTTTAGAAAGTCTCTTTTTTTCCCAGCCCCTGACAGAAGATTCATAGGTTCTGCTTTTCAACGTTGTTTATTTTTCCTTATCTATTACATTCTTTCTCTGACCTGCTGAGATCTGTCCTGCAGGTCAGGCTGTGGCACAGCGCCTGCCCTTGGGGTGGTGTTAACTTTTTACACTAAGAACTACGTGCTTTACTTTATCTACAATAATTTTCCAATACCTATCACCTATGGTAGGCAGTCTGTCTCTACTCTAAACCAATCCAAAAGTGTCACCATCCCAGCAGAAGATGGAGGGCAAGAAGAAGGAGAAGAAGGACAGGACACTCCCAGATTCCTCCATCTTGCCTCCTGAGCCCCCATTCTAAAACCCCAAAATTCCACTTTTTCACCGTGACAAATTAACTATCATGCTACTCGAACTCTTGTGGCTTGTAAATCTTCACACAAAGTTGATAATTCTTCCATGGGTTAATATTGAAGGCACAGGTGTTTTTGACTCCGTGCCAAGGTCTCTGAGCCCCTTGCCCGGGTCTCGAATCACCCAGGGCAGCCAGAGGAACGTCCTGGGTTCCGACAGGCTCCTCCTGATGTTTTTTATTCCTTTTCCTCTCGCAGCCTCCTGCACGCAGACACACATCCCAGACCTTGCTGTCCATCAGCTCCCAGCACTTCTGTCCAAATCCCAAAAAATCGGGAGGGCCCCTTCTGGTGGAAGCGAGAGGAGGAGGAGGAGGAGCACAGGCATCAAACCCCAGTTTTGTCCCGTTCCCTGCTGGAGCGAATGGATGCAAACCAGGCTGGAGCAGCCTTGGAGCATCAGCGGGGGAAGCAGAGCCAAGAAAGAACACATGGTGGTTGTGTGCAGCGGTGACACTTCAAGAAAAATCGCTTTGAGCCGTGAGCCCGATCACTTAACGGCAGCGGGCACCTTCCCAGATTTCCTGAATCCAACGTGAATTGCCTGAGGAAACGTCCCCCTCCCTCCTTCCCTCCCTCCCTCCCCCTGCCCCTCACACACACGCTGCCCCTCTGTCTCCCGGCTCTTTTACTGTGTTTACAAATTATGAACATTCTGGGTCAGTTAATTATGAAAATATTGGTGAGTCTGCCCGGCTGGCTCCTGCGTGGAGCCGGAGCCCGGAGGAGGCTGGAAAGGCGGTGAAAAATGAGCCGCTCCTGTGGGTTTGGGATGGAGGGGGGGATCCGGCCCGGCTGCGCACGGGACAGGCTTGGGGATGGATTTTGGGGGATCCTGCCTGGCTGCACAAAGGATGGATTTTGGGGATGAGGGGAGGATCCTGCCTGGCTGCACAAGCCATGGATTTTGGGGAATCCTGCCTGGCTACACACGGGATGGATTTTGGGCATGGATTTTGGGGGATCCTCCCTGGGAGGAAGGGATCCTGCACAAGGGATAGATTTTGGGAATGGAGGGGGGATCCTGGCTGGCTGCACAAGGGATGGATTTTGGGGACAGATTTTAGGGATGGATTTTGGGATGGATTTTGGGGACGGATTTTAGGGATGGATTTTGGGGATGGATTTTGGGGGATCCAGCCTGGCTGCACATGGGGTGGGTTTTGGGGATGGATTTTGGAGATGGATATTGGGGATGGAATTTGGGGTATCCTGCCTGGCTGCACAAGGGATGGGCTTTGGGGGATGGATTTTGGGGGATCCTCCCTGGCTGCACAAGGGGTCTCTGCAGAATTCCATGGAGGTGCCCCAATCCACACCAGTTTGGTCGCTGGTCCCAGATTAACTCGTGTCTCAGCTAAACCTGGACTGTTTGTGTGAGAGGAAAAGGCTGGGTCTGACCCCACTCTGCAGTCCAGTTCTGGGGAGGATAAAATCTCATTTTTAACCCAGGATAAATCCCTGCACAACGACAGGAGCCAAATCTCTGCAGAATTCCATAGAAATTCCCAAAACCAACACCAGTCCTGGATTAACTCCAGGTTCAGCTAAACCTGGACTATTTATGAGAGAGGGAAAGGCTGGGCCTGGCCCCACTGGCAAGCATCTTTGGTCTGGTCCTGAATCCCACGGGATCAACCCTGCACTGAGCACATCAAGTCCAGTTTTCTGTGCAGCCACTGCAGATTTGACATTAATTCGAGATGGAGAAGGGCAGGTCCTGCTCCCAACACCAATGAAAAACTGTCTTATTTCTCTGAATTAATTTCTTGAGTTTGCCTGGTATTAATGACAGGAAAAGAGGGTTTTTTTCTCACTCTACTTGAAATAAAACAGCATTTATTTCATCAGATGTGTGGCCAACCAAAAGGTTTTAATGAATCACATCAAGGGACAAAACTTAAAGAAAAGAGAATTTTCCTGCTTTATCTCTAGCCTTATTTCCTCTGATAAACCAGGAATATTTTTTTCCCTGCAATATTAGCAGAGAAAAAAGAATCTGTGCAGATTTTTGAGAGCAATTCTTCCCCTCTCCAGGCAAATAAAAAAAGGATAATATATGTAAAGTGCAGCATATTCCCAGCATGACAACACTGCTCCATTTTCATTGCAGTTGAATTATTTGTCAGGGTGACAGATCCAAATTTAATGTGTGGTGCCACGAATGTTGAACTGTATGAAAATTGATCAATTTTCTAATATATAACACATGCTCCAGCCACTTTTGAATATGTTAGGAACACACTCACTGTGTTCTTGGCTGAGGAAAAAATTCAATTTAACTAGAAATTTCCAGTGGATGTTACATTTTGCTCTCATTGATTTTATCCCTTATTTCACTGAGATTATATATTCAATTAGTTAATTAACACTGGATGTAGCAATGATAAAAATCTGAATTTACCATCAAGTACACAATATTTCAAAGTGGAAATAGAATGATTTATTATATATTCAATTATTTAATTAACACTGGATGTAGCAATGATAAAGATCTGAATTTAGGATCAAGTGCAGCAATATTTCAGTGCGGAAATCAAATTGTTTATTATATTTTATACATATATATTGTATATAAACATATAATATATAAAATATAAATATATCATATATAAAATATATATTTATAATATATAATTTTATATTAAATTATTTAATTAACACTGGATGTAACAGTGATGAAAATCAGAATTTGGGACCAAGTGCAGCAATATATCAATGTGGAAATAGAATGATTTACTATTTATTTATATATATATATAAATTATATAAAATTACAACAATATCAGTATATCAAATATAAAATTACGTTTTTACTATATATAATTCTATATGAAATTATTAATTTCATATAGAATTAATGCTGGATTTAGCAGTGATGAAAATTCAAATTTAGGATCAAACACAGCAATATTTCTGTGCGGAAATAAAATTGTTTATTATTTATTTATATATATTTATAATTGTATATCATTATAACTATATCAGTATATTGAATATAAAATTACATATTTATTATATATCATTCTATATTAAATTAGTGAATTAATGCTGGATTTAGCAGTGATGAAAATTCAAATTTAGGATCAAACACAGCGATATTTCAGCGTGGAAATAAAATGGTTTTGCATCAAGCGATACAAAGGTCCATTCAAAGGGACAATTGTGCTATTAAATGATATTTGAAGGTCTGGAAGGGTCTGTGGAGCACTAAATTACCTCTCAAAAAGAATCATCATCTCCTGCCTCAGAGCAGCTGCACGGCCCCGAATGGGAGAAGAAATGGGAAGATTCAAAATGAATCTGCCTTGGGTTTGGAGCCTCCTTCTCCACCAAAAAGGGATTTCTGTGCTCTCAGGAGATGCACAGGAATTCCAGGAAAAGCAGCATATTCACCTCCAGCACTGCAGCAGCAGCAGCAAAAATGAGAATTTTCCATGTTAAATATTTCCAAATTAAATATTTGATTTTGATTGTTTTAGAAATATTTTCATGTTTCACATTCTTCTACTATAGTTACACTTAAAAACAAACAAACAAACAAACTTTTTTTTCCCAACTTATTTTGCCTTTTTAAAGAAATGCCAAATCAAAATTTCCAACCATTTCTCTCCTTTCCAAAGAGAAGAGCACTCAAAGAAATGCCAAACTGAAATTGCCAATCATTTCTCTCTTTTCCACAGAGAATTGCATTGAAGGAAATGCCAAACTGAAATTTCCAACCATTTCTCTTTTCCAAACAGAAGAGCATTAAAGGAAATGCCAAATCAAAATTTTCAACCATTTCTCTTTTCTAAAGAGAAGAAAACGTAAGTAAATGTTAAATCAAAATTTTCAATCATTTCTCTCTTTTCCACAAAGAATTGCATTTACCTGTTGGCTCCCACAAACGCTTTTAACAAACGTTAGATTGAAAATACCCTGGACAGTTAATGCTGAATAAAACCAACACCAGGAGTGTCCTGGGAACACCTGAGCAATGAAAATATTGATTTTGTAATCCTGTGAGCATCTCTACCACAAACTGATGGATCAATCCATTATAAATAAAATATTGATTTTATAATCCTGTGAACATCTCTACCACAAACTGATGGAACAATCCATGATAAATAAAATATTGATTTTGTAGTCCTGTGAGCATCTCTACCACAAACTGATGGATCAATCCATTATAAATAAAATATTGATTTTATAATCCTGTGAACATCCCTACCACAAACTGATGGAACAATCCACGATAAATAAAATATTAAACCACCATCAGTCCTGAAGCCCAAGAGAGTTAAAATTCTGCTCATCTGTAGTTCTTGCCAGCTCTGCAAAACTCTTGCCATCCATATTTTAGAGGAAGCAGAAGTGATGTCTTCCTGCAGAAATTCCTTCCTCTTTGAGCTGTGTGTGCACTTTGTTGAATTGGTTGGGCTTTTTGTGGTGCTAAAGATTTTTGTTATATTTAAAAGCATCCCAAAATTTCATGGGCTGTTATTCTATTATTATTATTATTATTATTATTATTATTATTACTATAAATTATTACACTTGGGTGCATAATTTCTGTTCCATTCCACGCACGGTGATCCATTAGTGTGGGATTAAGGGAAATTTTGCCTGCACAGTCAGTTTAGCAGCAAATAAATCCACTTTGGTGCTGGGAGTGATGGCCAAAAATGTTCCTTAAACCGAGCTGCAGAGAGCAAAGCTCTGCTGAAAGCACCATTTGGATCCAGTGTCAAAAATCCCCCCTGTTCCAAGGCTAAATTGATCCATATGATTGGAATATTGCCCGGGTGGGGTTTTTTTTCCCCAAACAATCCTTTGGAAATTACCATTATCGATGCACTAATGCATGTTGAAGGCTTGTTGGGGCTGACATAGGAAGTGATGTAAGAAGGGAACCCTTAATATTCCAACAGGAAACGTTTTCCTCGAGGAACAGCAGACTTGAAAACTGCAGATTACGATTTAATATCAACCACATTTCGACATTAACCGTGATTTCCGAGAACAATTTGATTTTTCCCCCTCCTCCTCCTTTGCGTTTTTCCCCTGCTTCTCCTCCAAGTGATCAAAACCTCATCCAAGCGCAGGCGGCTCCTGGAATGAGCCCGGGGCTGCTGCAGTTTGGAGTCAGCCTCGGGAATTGCAGAGCTCCCCGGGATCCCCTCCCAGCTCTGCCTCTTCCCTGTCACTCCCAATCTGCCTCAGAGGCCACGTTAAACCTCTTTTTTCCTGGGTTTGGGACATTTGGTTCCCAGGATTTTGGTGGTGTCATCAATTAATCCCTCACCAGTCCCATGTGATGGAGCAGTGACAGCAGAGCCGCTGTGAGATCCAGGCAGATTTGAGATCAAAAGTGGCAAATTTCAGGATTCCCAGAGCAGTGTGAGGAGAATTAACAACTGCCCAAATATTTCAGTTGCTGGCTGCTTTTTTCTTCACCTGCCCATGGATTTGTTCATGGTCTGGGAGTCCTGTGATGCCTCAGGTTCAGCTTTTCTATTTTTCAGGTTCTGTGCTGCTTTAGTGTGTGGGTCTGGGTTCACATCAGGGGATGGTGAGCTCTCTGCACAGAGCAGGGAGACAAAACAATTCCTGCTCCAGCTGGGCACCAAGGACAAATGATCCAAATCTCAGCCCAAGAGCACAAACACCGTGGGCTGGAGAGAGAAAAACAAGCAGGATGGGACTGGATGGGCTAAAGCTGGAATTGGACAATGAACTGCAATGTGCACATGGAGCAGAGCTGATCCCAGGGAGAGACCCCATGAGCGCTCGTGCATTTTGGGACCATTTGGGTTCACCTTGGGTGAATTTGACAAAGCTAACTGGGTTTTTCCACTGCTGGAATAGGAAAGGGAAGGAGTTTGCTCGGTGTGGACAAGGAAGTTGAGTGTCCAGGTGAACTTGAAAAGGCTCAACAAAAGAAATGCGGCAAAGAGCATCCCCTGAGGGCAGAGAGGATCCCACCAGCGAGGCTTTGAAACTCAGGTTTTTGTTCCTGCCAGTCTGCAGTGCTCTCAAAAAAAAAATCAGGAATTGTTCTGCAATGTAAACCAGGATCCCCCAAGAGCTGCAGGACAATGGAACACTAATCCAGGCAGAGGATGCCCACGGGGAAGGGGCTTTCAGCAATCTCTGTGATGTAAATCCTGCCCTTCCCACCACCGGGAATATTGACAGGAGCCCCCATCCCTCCCAGGCTGTGTGGTAGCTCCAGCTTTGTTCCCTCAGGCTGCTGTTCCTGCCTTGGCACCAAGTCCAAAGGCATCCAGGGGCTCCCAAATCCAGAATGCTGCCAGCAGGCTTGACAGGCGCGCAAGGAAAGGCTCCAAGGGATGCCAGCTCCTGGAGCTGCTCCATGGAATCACCTCCCCATGGAGGATTCCAGCTTTTCTTGGGCAACACCATCCTGACCTGCCATGAAATCCTCCCACCTCTGGAAAAGGAGCCCACGTTGGGACAGCTCCTGCTCGGTGATCAATTAAATCCATTCCACACTCCTCTCCAGGCAGGGATGGGGAAGATTCCTTAGAAAAGCGAGCCCTGGGACAGGTGGGATGTAGGAATGTGTCTCTTGTTGATGGAGTGACAAAACTATCCTTTGTTTCCTCAAAAAGGAAAAGAGCTTAGAAGGTTTTTTTTCCCTCAATTAGTGAAAAAGACACCTCATAGGACTTGAGGGAGTTCATTTCAAACTTAAGGACAGCTAATTAGACAAGAGCCAAAAATTCTTGCCTAAGCAATTCATTAGAAAAAGAAGAGAACAAAGAAACTAATCGCTTTTGTGTTCTACCAGAAGCAAGAACCTCTTGCACCTGGCTCAGTTTTTCTCTGTAAAGAGCTTTGTTATTTTGCCTTGTATTAAAACTTTTTTGTTTCCAACACTACCACAAAAGCCATCCTGCTGATTTTATACTTTCTAAGATAGCTGAGCTATCCTGGGTGTGATATACATCTCCAAAAGCTTGTGAGACCTGGCTCAAAAACCCCATATATCAGTGGGACAGATCCCGCTGGAGATGGCCACTCTCTGCTGGCTGCTGGCCACAAAATATCAACAAGGATTTTTGGGACAAGCTGCTCCACCCCAAGCCACTGACGGAATTGTTATTCCTACTAAAAATGTGCAGGAATAAACAGAAATAAAGGAAGAAAAGGGGTTATGTGAATGGGATATTTTAAATTTTCTGATTTTTTGGTTTTTGCATTCCTCCCCTTTTTGGACTGATGTGATATTTGTGGAGGTTTTTTTCAGTTGTTCTCATTTTCCCAAAGGTTCATGTCTCCATCTGGGCCTGGTCTGGAAAAACCCAGCTTTGTTAAACGCAGCCTGGGCTGGTAACATATCACCATGATTCTGACAATTCTGCCCCTGCTCGTGTCAGAGGGGAGTGATGCTCTCGGGGGGCTCAGGGGTCTTGTCTTTAATTCCCACTTTGGGGAAAACATGGATTTTCTGAGGAGATTTCCCTGGGAGCCCCCCATTATCCGTGGATTTGGCCTGTGTCCCATTTGGTTTTTTGCACTCCTCCCCTTTTTGGACTGATGTGATATTTGTGGAGGTTTTTTTCAGTTGTTCTCATTTTCCCAAAGGTTCATGTCTCCATCTGGGCCTGGTCTGGAAAAACCCAGCTTTGTTAAATGCAGCCTGGGCTGGTAACATATCACCATGATTCTGACAATTCTGCCCCTGCTCGTGTCAGAGGGGAGTGATGCTCTCGGGGGGCTCAGGGGTCTTGTCTTTAATTCCCACTTTGGGGAAAACATGGATTTTCTGAGGAGATTTCCCTGGGAGCCCCCCATTATCTGTGGATTGGGCCTGTGGTCCCGCTCAGAGCCATCCTGATTGATTTTTTCCATTTTTAGGGCATTTTCTGTCTCCTGCAAAAGCAGATGGGTGACAGACTGCTACAAGTGACCTCACCAAAAGGCGTCATTTATTATTCCAAAGTTTCCAAGAGTTTGGGAAAATATTCCTCAGCTCCCACAAAGCCCAAAGTCTCCTGTTCCACCCAGCAAATCCCACCTGTGGAGCACAGAAAATGCTCATTTTTGGGTCTCTCCCAGGTCACCCACCGCTGCAGATCTGTCATTTAATGAATTTCAGAATTCAGCTTGCTCTTGTTCCCTTGCTTGCTTAGGGGATTTTTCCACTCTTTCTTTATGGATCCATGAATCGCTTGGTGTTCTGGAGCATATTTCACCATTTATCAACGATTATGAGGGAAGAAATAATCCCTTCTGAAAGGAGAATAATCCAAATTATTCTTATTGTTTTATTGGCAAATAAAAATATAATTTATGAGCCAGTAAGAGCAATAACCCTTAAGTGCACGACTACAGAATAGCCCATTAAGATATTTTTAATACCATTTTTGTCTGGACTTGTGTGAGTTAATTTAAAACAAACACACAGCGCTGGCTTTCCAGGAGTATTTCGGTGTCTAACCCCGAGTTGTTTCAGGAAAAATGAGGCAATTTGGTGCCTTTGAGGAGCCTTTGGCTCAGATTTTCCAGTGCTGGGGGTGCAGTTGGTTTGTTCTTGGTGAGGTTGGATCCTTTTATTTGAGATCAGGGCTGTGGATGGGGCTGATAATTCCATTTACAGATGGATTTTGAGGGAAAAGGACGAGCTTGGATCCCAAAATTTCTTTCAGGCTGTGGAAGGAAGTGTGGGGTGAGGTTTTTCCCAGGTTGTTGCTGGAGTTAAAACTCTGGCAGATGGGAAAGGCCAATCTTGGGAATCTCCAGTGTCACATTCATATTTTCTGAAAAATCCTTTCACCAGGATTTCTCTCCTGGGAAGCTGAGAAGCCTCAGAGAAAAAGGAAAACAAGAATTATCTAATTCGCTTCTCCTGTGTTTTGCTGGTTTGGAATGTGTGTTGGAGATTGTTTACCAACAGATTGTTGTTTTATTGGTTTCATGTGAATTGTTTTAACTTAATGGACAATTAGGGCCAAGCTGTGTCAGGACTCTGGAAGGACTCACGAGTTTTCATCATTATCTTTTTAGCCTTCTGTCTGTCTCCTTTCTCTACTCTTTAGTATAGTTTAGTACAGTATTTTTAATATAATATCATAAAATAATAAATTAGCCTTCTAAGAACATGGAGTCAGATCCATCATTCCTTCCTTCGCCAGGGGACCCCGAGAACACCACCCTGCAGTGCAGGCCTGGGGTGTAAATCCAGGGAAAGGCTCTGCTGGGCTCTCCCCATGTGGAGATGGATCCTCCTTGCCTTTGGGAAAGGCAGGAATGGCACAGCTGGAGGCTTTCCCATCCCTTTTCCGTCCTTTTTCCATCCCTTTTCCGTCCCTTTAGCTCCCAGCCCTGCAGCAGTGAGGGCAAACCCAGGGGAACCTGAGGAATGTTGGATCTCAGGAATCCTGGAATGGATTAAATGTTCCTAAATTCCCTGGCAGTTGGCAACACTCAGGAACCCCCTTGGAAAAGAGATTTTTTTTTTTTTTTGGGAAATAACAAAGATTTCAGCTTCGTCTGAGGGGGCTGCAGCTCAACATTGGTTTAACAAATGGCTTGCCCAATATTTATATATATTTAAAGCTATTTTAAAAGTTTATTTCAGTAGCTGAAAAGGGGTCTTTTTTTTTTTTAAATGAGCCACCATCTCTTATGTTGCTCAGCAGGATTTTTGGGGACACCTTTTTTCAGGTGTGATCTCAATTCCAGCCTCACTCCCACTAAAATGATGAATTAATTAAATTTCAGTGATCTAAAGTGATTCCGGACTGATCTCCCTGCTCCCAGCTCTCCCCTGGATAAAACTGGGATCATTTGGAAGTTGAAGCTGCAAAACCCTGTCCTTGGTGCAAAGTTATTTCCCCAGTCAGCACCTTGAGGTACAGAAAAATGGGATTTTTCCCTGGAATTATGTGGGATTTTGGCACCTTAAAATACTTATTCAAATTCTTGAGTAATTGTTATTATTACTGGATGCTCCAGGGGGAAGGAGATGCTCCTGTTGTCTTGGGGTACAAAATCTGCTATTAGATTTGATAATATCCCAAATATTACAAATATAAATTAGTGGGAAACCATCTGCAGGGATTCCTGGCTTAGGAGGGGTTTTTCCTGCCTGGATTTGAACCAGTCAGTCTTGGAAAAGCAGATTTGGGATGAAATTCAGGTAACTGCTGCTGTTCTATTCATGTAACAGAATATCCACACCTAGCACTTGTTTTGAATATTGAAATAAAATCAATATTCTCAATTCCTCACTTAGGCTTGACAAACCTTGAGGGTTTTTTGATTTTTTTTTTAACTTTGCCTCTATTTCTTTCACCTATTTTTGCATCCATCCCCCAGTTTTGACTGAAGTCTTCCCAAATCCATCTTAAATAATGGGATTTGGTGAACTTCTGTCTTCCTCCCTTCTGTTATCAAAATTTCTCCTCTCACTCCCTTGTGCTCTTAATCCTCATGGGAGGAATAAGGCATCCCCTGGATTTTGTGGGAATTCTTGCCCTCAAATCAAGGTTTTGGTGTCTCCTGAGCCATTGAAAACAAGGAAAATTTTCTATTTTGGCTCTTCAATTTCTTCTTCTTGAACCTGATCCATCATCACTTCTAGGATGTTCTATATTCCTTACTTTTCAAGCAGAGAAATAAATTAAAAAAAAAAAAAAGTCTTGCCATGTTTTAGGAGCAATGTGAGTATTTTACACAGATCCCAACAGCTCTCTGGAAAGCATTTAAATTTACAAGCTGTTCCTAAATTCCCTGGCAGTTGGCAACACTCAGGAACCCCCTTGGAAAAGAGATTTTTTTTTGAAATAACAAAGATTTCAGCTTTGTCTGAGGGGGCTGCAGCTCAACACTGGTTTAACAAATGGCTTGCCCAATATTCATATATATTTAAAGTATTATTTCAGTAGCTGAAAAGGGATATTTTATTTTAAAAATGAGCCACCATCTCTTATGTTGCTCAGCAGGATCTTTGGGGACACCTTTTCAGGTGTGATCTCAATATTTTGGGGTGATTTGAATATTTCATTCATCAAACAATTAAATGTTGCCATCCCATATTTGGATAATTTCATCTGGGAGTGTCAGGGGGAGTTGTTTGCATTTCACCAGGAGCTGCTTTAGATAAAGGGAAATGATTTGTGCATTTGTGACTATTTAATTCATGTTACTATCTGTATAATTCACATTATTATCTATACAATTCACATTATTATCTACATAATTCACATTATTATCTACATTATGTGCAGTTTACCTCTGAGCTTTATGGATTGTGGCCATGCTGAGGTGGCACTTCATTGAGATAATCCAAATTTATTTGTTATTTCTGATAAAGGTTCTAATAAATGAGGTACAGTGATTTTCATATAGAAACCCACTGCTGTTATGCTATATTCCATATTTTTCCCACTCTAGTGGCATTTAGTAGCTGAAAAACCAGGTAAAAATCACCAATATTTTAGGATTTTATGGCTGTGAGGGATGGAGTGGGATTTTCCCTACTGCCTGGGGATCACAGGGTGCTCCACAGGGGAAGCCTTGCCCCTTTTCCTGTGCTTGATCCTTCCCAAAAAATCCGCTTTCCTCGGAGAACCGTCCCTGGGAATCCTCCCTGTGCCGAGGATGGAGAGCTGAGCAAAGCCCGGGATGCGGGGAGGGAAAATCCCGCCCGGAATTCGCCTCCCGGATCCCCCAGATCCTCCCACGTTCCTGAGCTCAGCCTGAGCTCATCTGTCCTGAAGCCTTTCCCTGGATTAGCTCCTCGTTAAACCGGGGTCAGGAAGAGGCTGCTAAACCAGGCTTTTCCAGACTTGATCAACTGGGAAATCTGGATTAAATCTGGATTAAATCCTGCCCTTCCCTGACAGGGATTGCTGCTCTCCCTCCCCAGGCAGCTCCTGCTCATCCTGGGCTCAATTAAATCTGGGTTAAATCTGGACTAAATCTGCATTAAATCTAGGTTTAATCTAGAGTAAATCCAGATTAAATCCTGTCCTTGCCTGGCTCCAAGGCAGGGATTGCTGCTCTCCCTCCTTGTGCAGTGCCTGTTTATCCTGGGCTGAACTAAATCTGATTTAAATCTGGGTTAAATCCAGATTAAATTCTGTCCTTCCCTGGTTGGGATTGCTGCTCTCCCTCCTTGTGCAGCTCCTGTTTATCCTGGGCTGCATTAAATCTGCATTCAATCTGCATTTAATCTGCATTCAATCTGGATTCAATCCTGTCCTTCCCTGACAGGAATTGCTACTCTCCCTCCCTGTGCAGTTCCTGCTCATCCTGGGTTGGATTAAATCTGGGTTAAATCTGGATGAAATCTGGGTTAAATCTGAATTAAATCCAGATTAAATCCTGTCCTTCCCTGGTTGGGATTGCTGCTCTCCCTCCCTGTGCAGCTCCTGCCCATCCTGGCCTGAGTCAGCCCTTGCAGAGGTGTGTGAGCAGCTGGTCTCCCAGCATATTCCCTGGATGAGGAATCCGTGGCCAGGAGGATGCTGGAGTGGAGCTCTTTGCTTTGTTCCCTGATTTCCACTGAAGCTCTGGACCAGCAGACCCCGTGGATGGCAAAACTGAGTTCTCCTTGCTGGCTTTGACCTGCTTATTCCTGACATTTATATCAAATTAAAATAAAAATTTATACAAATCTCCCAGCAAGAGCTCCCCAGCAGTAGCTGCTCCCTTCTCTTCCCCCCCAAAAAAGATGTTTTCCACTAAAAGCCCAGCAAAGTGCAGCTGTCAAACCTCCTTAACTTCCCCTGGCTCCACAGAAGGGTTTAACCAGGGAAAAGCAGTGAGGAGTTGTGAGCTCCCTGCAGTAAACAAGTTAAACATTATTAAACACACACGTGGCTCGTGGAGGAGATGAATTGATTGTGTGGGTTTATTTTTACAGCATTATTTCACTGAGGAAGGGGGGAAAAAAAGCCTGGGAGCTGATGCCAAGATGATGGAGCTGAAACAAAGCCCAAGGAAGGAGTTTTCCACTGGGCTCATTTTTTTCCCTAATAACTGTCTCCCATATCTGCCAATCTTAGGTCAACAAACACGGTGTGATTGACAAGTTAAAATGTTTAGCTTAGCCTGCAACTCATATAAACCAATTTAAAATTTCCAGTGCAGGAGGGAGAGGGAAGAGAAACAAACAATGTCCTTTCCTTCCTCAGCTCTCCCTGCATGGAGCAGCGTCCAGGAATGGCTCTGTGCTGGCTAAGGGGACATGCCAGCAGGTGGGGACTGCTCATCCCTCCTTGTCCCACCAGGAAAAATGAGCCAGGGCTGCCTGGCACTGGGACTGCTCTTCATCCATAGAGGTGCAGGGGTTTGGGGATCAAAGGACAGGGATGTGCAAGCCCAGCGTGGCTGGGAGCTTGGACACCTCTGGAATTTCCAGGGAAGGCAGATGGAGGTGTCTGCTCCTTCCAAACGGTGCAAGGACATCTCACAGCAAAATATTTGGGATCAAAGGAAGGCTCTGAGGAGAAAAAAATTAGTGAATGAAGTTGTCCCAGGTGATTTTAATTGATTTTTTTATCCATCAGTAAAGCTCAGCACTGCCTAACGAGCAGCACAGTCTGAGCTGGGAATGCAGAGTCCCTTTTCCTCTTGGTCTTCCACACTGCTCTTCCTTGAAATACACAAACTGTGGGACTCTGTGTCCCAATAATAAAAAATAAAAATAATAAAGCAATAAAAGTAATTGGTTTTCTGTGAAGTCCTTGCAGTAATCCATTGGGAATCTCCTGTTCCCTGTCCTTCAGCAGGAGAACAGAGGTTTCACACCGTTGTGTGTTTGGATCTTTCATCCTTCAGCTCCCCAGAGGCTTTTTCATGGCTCTGGGATTGGTGTGCCAGCAGATCCCTGGCTTTGCTGGAGGCTGGGATCAGAATTCTGAGCTCCCCAGCTGCTCCCACAGCATGAATTTGGGGTGGCTTTGAAGCAAGGAAAAAGGGAGCTGCAGAACTGGGATTTCCCAGCTGATCCTTAGGAGCATTCACATCCCTACTTCTCCCATCCATCAGTTTCCAGACCTGATCTCCATTATTCCTGCCGCGTTGTTTGGGGTTTTTTTTTCCCCTAAAAAAAAACACAGATCCCTTGCTTTGGATGGGTCTGTCCTGGCACAGGGGCTTCTAAAAAAGATCCACACACTGACCACACCACACTGACCACTCTCTGTCCCTGCCCCAGTCCCCTCAGGATGTGCCAATCCTGGCTTAGATGTCACCCAGAGCCGGTTTAAGCTGGGCTTTAACTGCAGCTGTGTCCAAACCCCACTGAACAAAAGTGTCCTGTCTCCTTCGGGGTGAATTTCCAGGGAAGAGCTTTTCATTTCCTTTGGATCTAATTCTTAGGACTCACTTCTCCTTAACAAAAACCAGCTTTGAAATAAAGATGTCTTACCCTGGGATGGATGTTAAACCCAGAATAAAAGTTCCTGAAGGTATTGACAGGTGGATTATTTTTATTAAGCTCTGTCTCTGCAGTAAAGCTGATCCCTCTTGCTCAGGCCATGGTTGTAAAAAGACTTTCATGCCCTGCCCCAGGTAGCTGCTTTTATGTGATTTTGGTGTGCCTGTAAATCAAAGATATTATTTGATGAAAAGCTGCAGCGAGCAGGTCTGGCTGGGAAGGATGAGGTGGCTTTAAGGACAGGGGGATTTTGAGGAGGGGGCTGAACATGGAGGATGAAGATGTGTGCACCCCGGGTTTCTGAGGGACCAAAAAGGAAATTAATTGGTAGCTGGAGAGTTATTGGTGATGTTCAGAGTGGTTTAATGCCCTCCAGGGCGCTGTTAAACTCCTTCCCTGTGCCTGGCACCACTGCAAGCCGGGCTCTCCCTGCCTCTCCGTGCCCCCAGGAGCACAGGGAATGCTCAGCCTGGTGCTGCTGCTGTTCCATCCCCTCGCTCTGAGCTTCCCATCCTGTGGCATTCACATTCTCTGAAAAATCCCTTTGCCCAGGATTTTTCTCCTGGGAAGCTGAGAAGCCTCAGAGGAAAAGGAAAACAACTCTTCTCTCATTTGCTTCTCCTGTGTTTTGCTCCTTTGGAATGTGTTTGGAGATTGTTCACCCACAGGTGATTGTTCCATTGGACTCTGCTGTGAGTTGTTTTCACTCTTTGGCCAGTCAGGGCCAAGCTGTGTCAGACTCTGGAGAGAGTCACCAGTTTTCATTTTTATCTTTTTAGCCTTCTGCAAGTATTTTTTCTGTATTCTTTAGTATAGTTTAGTATAGTATTCTTTAATATAATATTGTATCATGAAATAATAAATTAGCCTTCTCCAAACATGGAGTCAGAGTCATCATTCCTTCCTTCATCGGGGCACTCTGCAAACACAACACCATCCCACAACAAACACCTTGCTCGGGGGCTCTTTAAAGGGATTTTCTCCCGCCAGCTGCTCCGTGGGCTGAGGGATCCCATCCCTGTAACCAGAGCCTGAAATCCTCTGGGCAGGGAAGAGGAGGCAGAGGACAGCGCTGGGGCTGAGAAAGCTCTTTGTTAACCAACTGTCCCGGCCCTTCACGCCAGGACAGCTCCATCTCCCTTCATTTCCTCTTCCTATTAAGTGTTTATCCCTGGCGAGACGCGAGCAGCTGGATGGAGACAGGGAAAATGGGAAGGCTGCAGGCGCTGCTCCCTGATCCCCAGGGATGGGATTCAAAGGCAGTTTGTAGGGAAAATCCCATTCCATCCCCCACAGCCATAAAATCCTAAAATCTTGGTGATTTTTACCTTGTTTTTCAGCTACTAAGGGGGATGCTCCACCTTTGGGATGCTCCAACAGGCTTGGAACCCTTTGGCAAGGGAATCCTGTTAAATTCAACATTCAGCCTCCCAGGGAAAAATGGCAGAGGAAAACGGCTGGATTCTCTAAGAATCAGCATCAGCAAAAGGAAAGAATGAGGGGAATCATCAGCTCCTGGTGGCTTGGGTTTGTTTTGTCCCAGTTTTTTTCACTACGTTATGGAAATCCCCCTCCCTGCCCTAAAGGACAAACTTCCACAGGAGCACAGACAGGGAATAAGCCCAGGACCCAGGACTGTGTTATTTTTATGGGAATCATACAGGAGACTCACACGGACTGGTTTTACCTTTACCTCCAGCTAAAAATGAAAGTCTGCAAAAATCAAACTCTCATCAAGATTCCCATTAATTCCCATGGTTTTAGGCACCCACGAGGTTCCACAAGGAAAATTCCTGAGCTCACCCTGGAGTTCCAATTGGATTAATCCTTTATCTGATCACACACTTTCCCTCCTGTGGAGCCACAGGGGCTCTCAACTTTGGAGCTGCCAATCTTAATGAAATAAAAGTGTTATTTTCAATGTTTTGTTACTTTTTAAGCAGGTTGGACAGGATTAAGCAAAATTAGCACCTTCCAGCCCTGAACTCCAATTTCACTGCAATGATTGCAATTCCCCTTCAGGATTCATTCCTTTCCCAGGTCAAGAGTGCACAGTAGCACTCTGGAAGCAATGGATTAAAGTGCCGATAGGAGCTCAGCTCTCCTTTTATCTCCTGCAGAATCTGCCTGGTGACTGCTTTGCCCTGCTCCAATTCCCTGAACACCGGCATTATCCTGAATTTTGCACATTTTTCCCCTTGAGTTTAATGTCATTTGTTGGGAATTGTCCCTTCCCAGGGGGTGGGACTGGATGGGCTTTAAGGTCCCTTCCCACCCAAACCATTCCATGACTCTGTGATGAGGAGAGCAAGGAATATCCTGACCAATTCTGCTGCCAGTGGCTGTTTTAATCAAGAAAACACTCGGAGACCCAAGGGATTATTCAGGTGCAAGAGGCAGATTTCCATGGTGCCCCTTGTCCAGCTCAAATCCACCCCCAGGGCTCGCTGCTCCCGCTGGACTTCGCTGGACAAGGAAAAGAGGCACCAGAGCAAGGAATTCACAGTGGAGGGCTTCACCACAAACTGATCCGTGGAAAAGGCTGAGCCTCAGAGGCAAATTCACTCAGACAAAGGCTGAAATGGCAAAATCAAGGTGAGGTGACAGCACTGAGTGGCCACAGCGCTTCATTTTCCTCTTCTTCCTTCTCGTAGCCATTATTTCCTCCTTTTTTTGCCTTTATTTGTGGTTTTTTGTGAGGTACATAAACACATTTCCAAGTCATATGGAAATAATAATAACAAAGATTTATTCTAAGCAGTATTAACTTCAAACCAGGAGCAGGAGTAACGCCCTGGGAATCAGGTGATTTCCCCACACTGGGATTGGGAAGCAGCAAATGATCCAGTCGTGGATTGTGTGCAACCAGGAGATGTTTTATCCCAGTTTCTCAGTCCCACATCCATTAAAAAAACTATTATTGCAACAAACCCAGAGCTGGTTATGAACAATTCACAGGCACAAAACTGAAAAAAGATCCTGAATTGTGAACAAATATTAACAGCAACAAATAAATCAACGAGCACCTCATTATTTCTATCTTCTCGCTCTCACAGCACATTAATCTGTGGAGCAGCCATGGATGAATCACAGAATATCCAACTTTCCAAAAGCACACTGGATTCTTTAGAGCTGGGCCAGAGATATGAAGGGGAAAAGGAGAAAGTCATTCCTGGAAATGGTGAAATAAATTGTCTCATGGTTTGTTTACACAGAACATTTTCAATATCTCTAACAGGGGAGGGGAGAAGAGGGGGAGCTGCTCTGGTGCAAAAGGAGGAGCTGAGAGCAGGACAGAGCTGGCCACAAGATCAGCTCCTCTGGATGCTCCAGTGGGACTTTGGAGACAGGAATTTCACTATTGGTGTCCAGAAATATTCCATATTCCATACCTCACCCTGCTGAAATGGTAACTCCATTTTTTTTTTTTTTTTGACTCTGCTCCATGAATCCCTGTGGGATGAGCTGTCAGTTTGTATCCAAACCCTTGGTGTGGAAGTTTCTGTGGGAATAAGAGCATCCCACCTTCCCAGAACCATTTTTGGGAATGCAGAGCCCTGAAATCCAGGTGGGCAACCCCCAACCTCCACCTCTCCCGGTGGTTATGGACACAATACTCCCCCCATTCCCTGAACTCCTCTTTTCCCCTAAACTCCTTTTTTCCCCTGAGCCCCTCTTTTCTCCTGAACTCCTCTTTTCCCTGAAAGCCTCTTTTCCCATCTCCCAGCTCCCAGCATGTTTTTTCCAGCCTTTTCCCCTCTCCAGGACTGACTGATTGATGGCAGCAGTTGATGGGTGAGCAGCTGCCACTGGCAGAGGCTGAGGGAATGAACTCCTCCTTTCTTCCCTGTCCCTCTCTGCCGGCCCAGGGGTGACGCTGGGAGCCGCTGGAATCTCCCAGCTGGTTTGATTTATTTGGGTTCATGTTCCCCCCTGACCCCTCAGCTCAGCCTGGCCTTTCATCCCAGCTCTGGGGGGGCCTAAGGCTCCTGAACTTCCGTGGGATGAGCTCAGGATGTTCCAACCTTTTGGCCAAAATCCAGGGAATTTGCTCAGCTTCTGTCTCTATTTGAACAGAGGCACAGGGAGAGACATCTCAAGAAATTCTGCACAGCTCAAAAGCCCCTCAGGGGTTTAATGGAATCACTTCTACCCTGGGTTTGCAGGGATTTAGGGAAAGTTTCCCTCCATCCTCTCCCCAGCAGTGCCAGCCATCCCAAATTTGACCCACAGAGCAGGAAGGGCTCCTTCTTCTCCCACCTCTCCAGGATTTTTCTCCTTTCCAGTCACTCTTCCAAGTTTATGCAAAGAAAAACTCTTCCCATTGTGGCTGCCACAGTGGTTGACATGGAACATGGAAAAACTTTCCCAAAAAATGACAGAAAATGGTGCAAATATTCAGAGTTGATTTTCTCGTCCTGGGACCTCCCCTGTGTGGTTTCACTCTCTTGAGCAGAGTCCTAAATCAGGAATTCATCCACCAGAAAAAAATGAGAGGGAGAGGCTTTTACAGAATCCCAGGATCCCTGAGGTTGGAAAAGCCCTCCTAGGCCATGGAGTTGATGTTGATGGAGCAATGCTGCTCCGATCCCATGAAAAGGCACTGGGAGCATTTCCCAGGGATGGAAATGTTTCTTTCCTTCCATTTCCAGGTGTTTGTGTGCTCACAGTAATTCCTGGGGAAATCACCACAGGGGGTGATTCTGACACCAGGAAAGAAAGATCCTCTCTCCCACTTGCTCTTTGAAATTGTCTCTACAAGGCTTTGAAAATTGATTCAAAATTCCAAAATGATTCCCTTGTCAGGGCTGAAGCTGCAGCTCCTGAACTGTTTGTTTTCTCTGAGCTTTGCCCAAATTTAACTGGATTTTTATCTTGTTTTAACACCTGGGTGCTTTCTGAATGTCTTCTCCAAAAGGATTCATTCCAGCTTTCCTCAGGAATCCCTGTCCCTGTCCCAGTTTTGGCACGATGTGGGTGTGATGCCCCGATGCTTCTGGAGCTCCTGTGGTCTGGAGGAGATCCCTGGATCCCTGGGACAGCTGATCCATCTCTTTTCCTGTGACTTTATGAGTTAAAGTACGCAAGTCAAAGTGGAGCAAATATATTGAATATTTTTCAATTAGTGGTTACTAAAACTTATATACAGAGAAATCTTATTAGTGTTAGAGACTCTTTCAACATCCTTGTAGTAAAAATGATCAGTGATGTTTCATTTCAGTGCTTTTGGATACTCTACACATTGCTTCAAGTTGTGGAGTTTTTTGTTGCGTGTGGGTGGTGGGGTTTTTTTTGCTTTTGTCTTAGGTATTTTGGTTTGTTTCTTTTTTTTTCGTTGGTTGGTTGGTTTTGTTTTATTGTTGTTGCTGCTGGGTTCGGGGTTTTTTATCTGAAAGGCAATTTCCTATTATGAGCCTGGTGCCTCTGGCATGTATATGGAATTACTTGCCTTTTTCCCCTTTAGAGTGTAATTGCCATAGACAAACATTGAGTTAGCCATCTATTTAAATTCTTATTTTCAGAATTTCTCAAGTGCTCCTCTCATGATTCTTTCTAGAGACAGTGTCTATTTCTGTCTAGAACTCCGAATTTGTGTTTCCCCCCTGCTCTTGAGCATGACTGGGGTTTCATCCCTGGAAAGCTGCTCGGGATGTGGAGCGAAGGGGATTTGATTTTCTTTTACCTCAGCACAGGTTTCCACCTCTCCCTCCCAAAGGCAGGGAGCAGTTCCCTGTCGGAGGCGCTGATTTATCTCCCCGTTTAATGAGGTTCTTGTCAGAACCTGGTTTAGCGGTGTAAATGCAAACGTCAGGTGGGGATAAATCAGCGGGGGAAGGGATGGAGGAAGAAATATTTCCCTTCTCCGGCGGAGATAAAGCAGCGCCGCGGGGAAGGTGGGATCCGCGGGGTTTGGGGCATCCTCCTTGATGTGCCGTGCGAGACGAGGCGATATCAGCGCCGCTGAGTGCCCTCCGCAGCGCTAATTGCCGATCAACGGAGCGCAGGGAGAGCCTCATCCCCCGGGATGTGCCAGCTCCCAGCCCCGGATCCTCACCCTGCTGTGAACTGCCTGCACCCCGCAGGGTCAGAATCCCTGGAATTCTCCTTCCTTCCTTGCACGGGGAGGTTTGCCGGCAGATCTGAGCTCTGGGATCACGGAATCACACAGTGAGAGCAGGGTTTGGGCTGGAAAGGGAATTCAAACTTCTCGTTCTGCCCCTTCCCAGATCCTGGAATTGCGGAGTGACAGAAGGGTTGGGTTGGAAAGGGAGTTCAAACTCTTCTCGTTCCAGCCCCTTCCCAGATCACGGAATTGCAGAGTGAGAGAAAAGTTTGGGCTGGAAAGGAAATTAAAATTTCTCGTTCCAGCCCCTTCCCAGATCACGGAATTGCAGAGTAAGAGAAAAGTTTGGGTTGGAAGGAGAATTCAAACTCTTCTCATTCCAGCGCTTTCCCAGATCCTGGAATCACACAATGACAGAAGGGTTTGGGCTGGAAAGGGAATTCAAACTCTCCCATTCCCACAGCAGGGAGCCTCTGCTGGCCCGGGCACTCCGATCCTCTTTGCTCCGGGCTGATGCAGGGGGTGAGGAACCCTCTGCAGCAGCTCCAGTTCTGACATTTGGGAATGAGGAGATCCCCCGTGCCCAGGCTGTGCCTGAGGAAATCCCTCTGCTCCCAGGATGGGGTGACACAGCCAGGAGTGGGGACAGCTGGGGACACTGAGCAGGAGAGGAGCTCCCGGGAATCCCACTGCGAGGGACCCCAAGGTCAGCAGAGCCCCGGGAGCTGCAGCTGCCTCCCCCGTGCTGCCTCCCCAGCCTTTGGAAGCGGCATTCCCGCTCCCTCCTGACCTTTCCCCCAGGATTAAC
Organism: Onychostruthus taczanowskii; assembly: GCF_017590055.1. NCBI lineage: Eukaryota > Metazoa > Chordata > Aves > Passeriformes > Passeridae > Onychostruthus > Onychostruthus taczanowskii. Next base: position 7,533,453 of record NW_024500350.1, read on the forward strand.
CCCTCACCTGCCTGCCCGGTGGGAAAAGCACCGAATCCCGGCGGCTGCTCCCCTTCCAGCCCTTCCCGAGATGCCCCCCAGGATTGGGGCTGCGGGAGGGATTTGCTGTGTCCCCATGCCCACCCTCCTGGGCTGGCTGTCCCAAATCCATGGATTCCTCCCTGCCTGCCTCTCCCAAAGTTCAGGCGGTGCCGGCTGTGCCATTCTGCCCCTGTCAGTGTCCCCTGCCTGTCCCTCTCCTCCCAGCAGAGCCGGGAGGGGGTCAGGGAAGGCCAGCTGGTACTTCCCTACTTTTCCACCCTCAAACATGGGGATTTTTTCCCCAAACCAGTAGCACGGGCAGCTAATAAAACCCATTAAAGATGCTGCTGGATGCAAAAGCCGGCTTTTTTTGTCCAGAGCCATGAAAGCCCTTAAAGAGATCCAAACCGGAAAAGACAGGCCCCTAATAATGAAAACAAGGGGGGAATAAAACTGGCACGAGGGTCCCGAATTTTTCCATGGCTGATTTGGGCTTTGCAAGGCACTGGCACGGAAAAGCAGCACCCGCAGTCCCACAATGGCAATAAATAAAACACCCCGGGCTGTGCCGTGGTCCGGCAGCTCCGGGCAGAGCCAGAGCTGGGCTGGGGCATCCTGGCACAAAAACCGGGCTGGGGAAAGGAGCAGGAGTTAATTAAGGCTGGATCTTTTCTTGCCGGCGGTGAATGAGCGGAGTGCCAGGTCCCGGTGGGAATGTCGCTCTGGCCCAGGAGAATCCAATCCCATTATTAGCATAACAATCTTGCCCAGGATGCCCTCGGCTGATGTAATGCCAGGGTGAGCAGGGGAGATGGAAGTTTTTCCATGCGGGAGCTGGGGCTGTGTCAGCGCATGAAATTCCCTTTTTTTATTTTTTGCCTCTCGCTGCCCTCGTGGGATGTTTGCTAAATGAGGGAGCGCTGGAAAACAATCGGTGCTGGAGCTCCCTTCCCCCAGCTCCTCCTTTAAATCCCCGTTTTTGTGACTTTCTGGCAAAGCAGGGCTGCTCCTTGGAGCCTCTGGTTATTTGCATTTCCATGTGGGGATGAGGAGGGGTTTTTGGGATGGGCAGGTGGGAGCAGAGGGCACCTCCACTGCTCATCCCTCCTGGAACAGACACTTTGAAACCAAGAATTCCCATTTCCCAAAACGTCCCTGTTCCTCGGGTGGAAGCATTTGGGCTGGGATGGTTGTGCCTGGTGATTCCAACAGTGGGAACACAATTGCTTTAATTACCATTCTTTAACATCCATACCAGGGAAAACCTGTGACCAGAGCAAGGATTTGTCTTCCTTGGATGTAAAAAACACCAAAAACGTGCTGCTTTAGTGGGTTTATTCCATATATTGGCCCTGCACAAGCTGTTCCAAGGATTCCTCCCTCCAGGGAGTGCACAGATTATTCCCTGTAGGAATGGAACACTGCTGACTCATGTTGAATTTGAGGATTAATCCATTTATTTCGTGTAGAAACACAAAACAGCTCCTCTCCATGAGGTTTTTTTTTTTTTCCCTTGGAGAGGCTGGAAGTGTGGGTTCTGCTCTCCCTGCAATTCCTGTGCTCCTGCTGGAGAATTCCCAGGTTTTGGGCACAGCTCAGGAATTTGGCTCCAAGGATGAGCTGCAGCACCAAAGTAGCTCCCAAAGCCTCTGCCCTGCTTCTTTAAGCATCAACCAGAAACTTTCTCAAAATCCTCATCCCAAACGAAGAGGGAAAAAAAATTTTTTTTTTTGAGTGTTTTGGCATGAGAACAATTTCTCCATTACCTCAATGAGCTCCAGTGATCTGGAAAGGTTTTCCCTGGAGAATTCCAGCCCAGGGAAGGCTGGAGGTGGCTGGAGGTGTTGATCTGAGCATTACTCAGCAGCACAGGTTGCGCTGAAGTCAGGCACTGCTGCTGTCACTGCTGGCTGCCTGCGCTCGTAAATTCATTAATTAGATCACTGCACTAATTAAGGGCCTTCTTCTCCCCAAGGAGCCGGGCTCTGGGGCTGTCCATCAATTCCGTGAGGTCTGCCCTTGGCTGAGATCATTATTTCCTGAAATGCTGTAAAATCTCCTCATAAAATTAAAGCTTTTGGGGGTTTTTTTAACCCATCTTCATCTTTTTTCTCAGAAACGAGCAGCAATTAAGGAAAGATGCAGGGAAACCAAAGTGGAGATTCCCAATTCCAGCAGTTTGGGGTTGTCCCTTTGGAATTACAGGTTGGAGGTGTCCTCAGAGCCCCTGGAATGGTGATGGATCTTGTCACATTTTTATCAGCTTTTCTGCCTGGGTTAGGATTGGGATTGAAAGTGTTTGAGGCAGTATTTTGTATTTAGATTTAGATGTTTATTATTTCTTATTTATATTACAGTTTTACAGGCTGTGAGTTCACCAACAAGTTACAAAATGGCCCCATATCTCTCTCTATGAGGTTTTTTAAGGAAAACCTATCCAATTTTGAAATGACACCTAAATTATTTTTACTTATAACTTCATAATTAATTACTTGGATCCCTTAATGTGGAGTTTTCTGTCTAATTACAAAATACTACTCAAATTAATGAAGAAGAAGGTGAAGAAGGTGAAGAAGAAGGTGAAGAAGAAGGACCAGCTTCTGCCTTGAAACTTTTATCATGTTTTATATATATTACTATATTCTAAAATTTTAAAATCTAAGTTTTCTGTTATGTGATATTACACACTTCTAATCAAACTCCACACCCATAATCCCAGTTCTACCATTCCATTTCGAAAGCTTTTTTTAAATTCAGGTTAAATGCAGTGTTCTCTTGGGGGTCAGTGCTTTTATAACAGAGAAAATCTAAAATTCTCAGCATCCAGGGTTCTGGCAGGATCCTATGGGGAGATGGATTTGCTGCTGCCCCTACTCCAAACCATCCCTGATCCTCCAGCAGCAACGAAGCAAACCCAAGGACGATGAGGTACTAAATTGGGATAAATAAAATTCCTGCCTGGTGTAAATCAGTGCCCTGGTGCTGGTGGAGCAGAGCCAAACTCCACCAGCTGAGCCTCTGGGTTGCATTTTCCCCCATAAAAACGGTGTTTGGGAGATCTTGGCAAAAGCTGGGTATTTTTATACCCACTCCTGCCTGGGCTGTGCTGTGGAAGGATGAAATCCAGTCATGCTGGGGGGAAAAAAACCACAAAATCAGGATTAAAAAATCACCCTGAGAGCCTGTGGAGCAACAGGGGAGGATTTATGGGATTATTTTGGTGCAAGGAACCTGCTCCAAGCTGTTGGACACCCAGGGATTGGTGTGGAAGGAGAGGGAGGAGCAGCCTCATTCCCAGCACTCGTATTGATCCCGAGCTTCCCAGCACGGCATGTTGGCGTTGGAAGCGGCTGCTCCCAAGGTGGGCAAGAGTGGAAAACATTTTTTGGCTTTCCCCGTGAAAATAAACTTTTTTTCCTCCTCTTCCTGATTATTCAGAGAGCTCCTCAAACCCCAATTCGGGCTCCAAGGCTCACAAAGGTGCTGAGGAATATTCCCCTTTTTTTTCATGGATTTTCTCCTAAATTTGGCATTTTTCACCCCAGAGGATTCCTGGCTCTGAGGTGGAAAATATCCCTTTTTCTGCATGGATTTTCTACTAAATTTGGCTTTTTCCACCCCAAACGATTCCTGGCACTGAAGTGGAAAATATTTCTTTTTTTTTTTTTTTTTGTGGATTTTCTCCTAAATTTGGCATTTTTCATCCCTTTATTTTGCATGGATTTTCTCCTAAATTCAGCTGTTTTCACCCCAGAGGATTCCTGGCTCTGGGGTGAAAAATATTTCCTCCCCTTTTTTTTTGCATGGATTTTCTCCTAAATTTGGCATTTTTCATCCCTTTTCTTCATGGATTTTCTCCTAAATTTGGCATTTTTCATCCCTTTTCTTCATGGATTTTCTCCTAAATTTGGCATTTTTCATCCCTTTTCTTCATGGATTTTCTCCTAAATTTGGCATTTTTCACTTTGCCTCTCAAGGTGTCCCAGGGTTGTTGTTCCTGATGAACACAGTTGGTTATTTTTGATTTTAAACCCCCAAAAAAAGCAAACTCCTCTTGGAATCGCTGGTCCTGTGTGGAGGAACAGCCCCAGGCACTGGGATGTTCCAGAGGGGGTTTTTTTTGGGAATTTTGGGATCAAATTGAGCCCGTTTGGGGCCAGACTGAGCCCTCATTAATGCTGTCATTTAGCTCTGGCTAATTGATCCATTCTCTGGGTGGATCCAGGGAGCCTGGAGCTCTGCCAGGAATCCCGGTTCCAGCAGGGATGGAGCAATCAGCGCCTTCATTAGCGCTTTAATTAACTCCAGGGGATCGATCCATCCAGGGGATCCATCCAGGGGATTGATTGATCCAGGGGATGGATTGATCCAGGGGATTGATCCAGGGGATAGATTGATCCAGGGGATTGATCCAGGGGATGGATTGATCCAGGGGATGGATTGGTCCAGGTGATTGGTTGATCGATCCAGGTGATTGATCCAGGGGATTGATCCAGGGGATTGGCTCAGGTGATCAATCCAGGAGATTGGTTGATCCACATGACTGATTGATCCAGGGGATTGGCTTAGGTGATCAATCCAGGAGATTGGTTGATCCACATGACTGATTGATCCAGGGGATTCATTGATCCAGGGGATTGATCCAGGTGATTGATTTATCCAGGGGATTGATTGATCTAGGTGATTGATTGATCCAGGGGATTGCTCAGGGTTTTCTGCATGGATTCAGCACAGGGACAGGAGCAGAGGGAGCCTCCCACAGCCAGCACCCTGGGGTCCCTCTGCCTGCCCTGGGATCCCCTTCCTCTGCCGGGGGACGCGCCCCCATGGCTTGGGGCTCTTTGGGGCTCTTTGGGGTTAATTTGGGACTGTTTTGGTGCTGTTTTGGGAGTTGTTTGGGGCTGGTTTGATGTTGGTTTGCGGTTAATTGGGATTGTTTTGGGGGGTTTTTGAGGCTGTTTTGGGGTTGTTTTCGGGCTGTTTGAGGGGTTTTTTGAAGCTGTTTTCCATGGCTTGGGGCTCTTTGGGGCTCTTTGGGGTTAATTTGGGACTGTTTGGGGGGTTTTCTGGGGCTGTTTGGGGGGTTGGTTTGGGGTTAATTTGGGGCTGTTTTGGGAGTTGTTTGGGGCTGTTTTGGGGGTTGGTTTGTGGTTAATTTGGGACTGTTTTGGGGGGATTTTGAGGCTGTTTTGAGGCTGTTTTGGGGTTGTTTTGGGGCGGTTTTGGGGGTTGGTTTGGGCTTGTTTTGAAGCTGTTTCGGGGTTATTTTGGGACTCTTTTGGGGTTGTTTTGAGGCTGTTTTGGGACTGTTTTGGGGTCATTTGAAGCGCTGGGGGGGCCGAGGGAGGCAGGGATCCCTCCAGGGCACAAGGCACATTCCTTGGGGTTTCCAGGCCTCCAGTGAAAAGCCCCAATTAACCCACAAGCAGCCGAGCATGGCAAAGGCAGGAGCTGGGGGTGCAGCCTCTGGCTCCGGGGCCAAAGGCTAAAACCCGTGCAAGGAGCTAAATGAGTTCCCTAATTGGGATTTCTGCCCATCCTCGGGTCCTGACCGGAATGAAATCAGTGACAAATTCCCCATTTTCCCCACTCACACCATCCCCTTGCCTTCCCCCATCTCTATTAGTCAATAAATTAATTACTAGAGTGTATAATAGTAACAGAAATTTAAGAATCGGATTTATAGTAATGACAAAAATGAAATAATAACTTCTCTTAATATTATTTCATTTCAAAAATGAAATAATGCTCCAAGGAGGAGCTGGAAGCTGCCCCTGACAGCAGCAGCCTCTGATCCAGCCCTGCATCCCGAAATCAGACTCCTGGTTTTCAGGAGAGGGGATGAATTTTTCACGTTCCAGGGTGAAAAACCCATCAAGAAAATTCATCTGCCTCTCAATAATCCTGAGGACTTTGACTTAGGAAGCAAAAGGAACAGAAATAGGGGATTTTGTATGAGATTTTCTTTAGGATCACAGAATGGGCTGTGTTGGGAGCGACCCCAAAGTCCATCAGGGGAAATCCCCGTCCAGGTGAGCCCCATTCCCACCCCCCAGGTGTCCCGTGTGTCCCCTGTCCCCACCCAGGAGCTCCCTCAGCCCAGATTTCCAAGGGGGGCTTTTTTTGTGTTTTTATTTTGTGGTCAAAAGGTTGCACAGACTCTTTTTTTTTCTTCTTTTTTTTTTTTTTTTTTTCCTGATGCAGAGGCTTAGAAAGAGTGGAAAGGCAAATATTTGGATAATTCCTCAGGCCAGCAGGTTCCATCAAAAGTTCCACAGCCCTCTGCAGCAAACCTGAACAGTTCAAGCCACAAATGCTGTTTTTGCAGCCATAAAACACCCAGGGAAAGGGAAAGAAAAAAAGAAAAAAAAAAAAAAAAAGGGGGGGGGGGGGGAAAAAAAAGGAAAAAAAAAAAAAAAAAAAAAAAAAACAAAGAAAAAAAAAAAAAAAAAAAAAAAAAAAAAAAAAAAAAGGGGGGGGGGGGAGGAAAAAAGAGGAAAAATATATAAAAAAAAAATAAAATCAAATAATAAAATCCATTTTCCATTCGCTTGAAACTTGTAAAATTTAATGTGGTGAAAAATGACAGTTTAGTCCCAGAGGGAAAGGGCCTGGAGAGGTTGGGGTTGTTGGCATGGGGGGGATCAGGGAAAAACTCTGGAATTGTGTCCTCAGTCCCAGAAAAGAAATGTTGGGAGATGCCAGAGGGCAGCAGGAGAAAGCTCCTTTAATTCATGGATGAGATTGCAAAGAGCAATTCCCTATGTGCAGGGAAGAAATACCCGGCTTATACTCTAAAATCCCTTCAAATTCTGTGTTTGGGCATTAAAATTGGAAATTTAAAGAGTAAAATCCTACACTTAAGGAGTAAAATTCCAAATTTAAAGAGTAAAATTAGAAATTTAAAGAGTAAAATCCTAAACTTAAAGAGTATATGAATTGAGATAGTGAAATCCTAAATGTAAACAGCAAAACTCAAAATTTAAAGTGTAAACTTTGAAATTCAAAGAGTAAAATTCTAAATTGAAATAGAAAAATTCTAAATTTAAACAATAAAATCCTAAATTTAAAGAGTAAAATTCCAAATTTAAAGAGTAAAATTCTAAATTTAAACAGTAAAATCCTAAATTTAAAAAGTAAAATTCTAAATTCATTCCTGGTTGTTCCCAATGCTGAAAATTCCCTGGAAATGCCAAAAATCAAGGGGGTGGCTGGGGCAGGGCCAGGGTCAGGACTCCAAACTCCCACCATGAAAATCCCAAACAAAGCCATGAATCCCATACAAAAAGAGGAATTTTCAGCTCCTGGTTATTCGGTGAAGGTTTTTTTCCCAATCCTCATCCCTGGAAGTGTCCAAGGACAGCTTGGAGCCACCTGGGATGGTGGAAGGTGCTCATGGAAAAATGAATTTTAGGGTCATTCCCAACCCAATCCATCCCAAATCCCATCATTACATTATTATTTTTGCTTTCTAAGTAAAATCCTCACAATTATCAAGGATAAGATGAATTTTTTAAAATAATTTTTCTGACCCTGGGACATTAAAAACTCATCCCATCTCCCAAAAATCCAGGAGGACGAAATATGTGAAAAATTTCCCAAGAGTCAGCCACAAAACCCCAGACTGTGAGCAGCTACAAACCAACATTATTCCCTCTGCCTGGGAGAATTTGACACTTCTGGGTCCTGGCAACATTTTTCCAAAGAAAATTAAAAAATAGCTGTGTCCCAATTAAAAAAAAAAATTAAAAAAAATTCTTTGCTTTCCCTTTTCCATTTGCAAAGGGAAAAACATAAGAACTCCCTTTCTGTCCTTTTTTTTAATATGGGAAACATTTAAAAGTCATCAAATCTCCCCAAACGAGCACTAATTAACGAGCAAACACCAGAGCTGGGAAGAGAAATAAACCCAGGCCTGGGATTTTCTGTAGCTCGATTAAAACCTGGGATCCTTTACGGCCATAAATGAATTTTCTTCATTCTGGAGGTTCCTAATTAGGGGCTGGAAAGGAAATTGGGGTGGCAGGGAAACAGGGGATGCCTTTTTTGGGGGGGGAAATCCTTCAGCCCTGGTGGTTTTTTGGGATGGGGATGCCTTGAGCTCCTCTGGAAGCTGGAGCCCACCAGGTAGAGCCACCCCTGATGTGGTCTCTGTGGGATCTCCACGAAATCTCCCCCCATTTTTCCAAAAACCTTCTCCAGAATATTTTATTTTATGGATATTTCGCATTCCCAGTTCCCCCAGCTGGGTTTTGAATGCCAACATTGTCCCTGGCAGATGAAATCTTGGCGTGACCCCACCGTGAGGCCTCAGCGAGGGCTGGGCTCTTCTGGTGGCCACAAACCCAAAATCTGCCCCAAAAAACCCTCCCAGCTCCAAGCTCCTTCCCCTTTTCAGCCCTAAAAACCCCATGGAAATGGGAATTAATCTCCTTCCCCTTTTCAGTCCTAAAAATCAGAGAAATTGGGATTCAGCTCCTTCCCTGGAAAGGGGAATTCATCTCCTTCCCCTTTATCAGCCCTAAAATCCCAACCACCAGGTAGAGCCACCCCTGATGTGGTCTCTGTGGGATCTCCACGAAATCTCCCCCCATTTTTCCAAAAACCTTCTCCAGAATATTTTATTTTATGGATATTTCGCATTCCCAGTTCCCCCAGCTGGGTTTTGAATGCCAACATTGTCCCTGGCAGATGAAATCTTGGCGTGACCCCACCGTGAGGCCTCAGCGAGGGCTGGGCTCTTCTGGTGGCCACAAACCCAAAATCTGCCCCAAAAAACCCTCCCAGCTCCAAGCTCCTTCCCCTTTTCAGCCCTAAAAATCAGAGAAATGGGAATTCAGCTCCTTCCCCATATGAGCCCTAAAATCCCAAGGAAATGAGAATTCAGCTCGTTCCCCTTTATCAGCCCAACTCAGGGAAATGGGAATTCTACTTCTTCTCCTTTATCAGCCCCATAAACCCAGGGAAATGGGAATTCAGCTCCAAGCTGGGAAAGAGAAAGCTTCCAAAATTGGTTGGTAACACTGGGATTACGAGTGTGTAATTAATTAGAAGTGTGTGATATCACTTGGAGTTTAAGGTTTTGAATATAGTGATATGTATAAGCAAGATGGAGGTTTTAGGGTGAAGGCTGCTCCTTCTTCTTCATCTTCTTCTCCTCCATGGGTTTGGGTGATATTTTGTAATTAGAGAGAAAAATCCACATTGCAGACTTCAGGTAATTAGTTATTAGGATAAAAGTGAAAATAATTTAAATTTAAATTTAATAATTTAAGTGAAAATAATTTAAATTAATAGTTTAACAATTTAATTTAAATTATTAAAGTTTTTAATTAATACTGTAAATTTAATTAAACAATGATGATAACAATGATGATGATGATGATGATAATCATCATCATCATCCTGGGGTGTGCAGAATCTTTGTTCCCAACTCCTGTAATTCCCTGAGATCCAATTTCTGACTGCTGATTATCCAGAGATTAGGGATTAGCTGCTTGTCAAAGCCTTATATTATCAGGTTAAAAATAATCCCCTGATTAAAATAATCATCCCTGTAAAGCCATTCCATTTGGTCAGGGATTTTCCTGCTGATCCAGAAGCAGCTACAGCTGTTTTCCAGCAGGAAAACAGGGGATTGGGAATTCTGAATTCTGGGGTAATGCTGTCTCCAAATTCCCTTCCACCGGCCTGCCTTTCCCAGGAATCAGTGTGGCGCATTCCCATCCTCCTCAGCCCAGCAGGAGACACCCCAAAATTCCCAGCCCAGGCGTTCCTTGGGGTGTAGGGGCTGCCCTGTCCCAGCAAACCCCAGGATGCAGCACAATAATTTGGATTTGTGGAGCAGGGATGGCCCAGCCATTCCTCCCGGCTGCCTCCCGGAGCCCAGACGGGAACATTCATTTCACACCACAAACAGGGATTTTTTTTCCCCTCCTTCCAGGCTTTCTTTTATCGGGATTCAGTACAATAAACAAAGGGGACGAGCTGATTTCCCTGGCAAAGGCCCCAGCTCCCTCACAAACAGTTCCCAGGCCTGGCACACGCAGGGGTTTTGCACCATCACCGGCCGGGCAGGGCCACATCAACCCTAAAAACCCAGGAAATGGGAATTCAGCTCCTTCCCTGGAAATGGGAATTCTGCTCCTTCCTTTTATCAGCCCTAAAAACCCAGGGAAGTGGGAGTTAATTAATTTGATAAGGTTATTCTTCAATTCCAGCTGTGGATGGAGCATCAGGAAATCATGGAACCATCAAGGTTGGAAAAGACCTTTAAGATCATCAAGTTCCCCTTGTTGCAAAGCTCCACAAAGCAGTCAAGAACTTTATTTGTATTTCCTTTTCAGACTTAGATTTTGTGGATTCCTTCCTGGAGCTGCAAAGATCCTGGAGCTGTTAAGGAACCTCTGCACGAGTGTTTGACAGAAGGAGGGATTTGCAGGCCACCCCAAGGTATGAAATCCAGAACCTGGCGGTGCTCATGGCAGTGACATCCTGGAGTCCCCATCCCACCAGTTCCCCCGGTACCATGGGGAGAGCATACTCAGAGAGCAACCACGAAAATCCAGGGAAAACTCAGACCCTCCTGGGACACACCTCAGGCAAATCTCCCTCCCCAGAACAAGCCAGGATTCATTCCTGGCCATAATTCCTGCTCTGAGCCCGAGCACAGCTTGATGAAGTGATTTTTCCTGACATCATGATGCAAGTCACTGTCAGAGGAAGGGCTGGAGCTGGGGCAGCTTTCCTGGGAATGCTCCAGCCCTTCCCTGAGCCAAGCTCCTGCACACGGTACCTGCAGCAGCTCCCCCTTGGAAAAACACACCATTTTCCAAAGGTAAGGCAGGCTTGGGTTACTAGCAACACAAATCATTACGGCTAAAACTGCATTCCCCTTTTATTGTATTTGTTTTATTTATAATTTTATGACTTATTCCACATTTTCCATATTTTCCATGTGTTTCACGTCACGCTTGTCGCATTCAGGCCTTCTCATGGAAACTTGGGCTCCTCTCCACGTGTTGAGCCTTTCTAAACAGCTTTGTTTTGTTGTTTGCTTGCCTTGTCCCACCCCTGGAGCCCGTGCCTGGAAAAGCCAGAGTGTTCTCCCACCTGGGAATGGGATGGGGTGAGAAGGGAACACAAGCAACTGGGAATGGGATAAATTGTTGAAAACAAACCCCGTCCAACTGGAGCTGGACAAAGAACAGTCTGAGCCTCCCCTGGGCTGTGCGTTTGCTCAGGGGTTTGAGTTGTCAAACCCAGGGATTTTTGCAGGTGTGGCACGTGCACACGTGGATTTCTCCCCAGATCCAAACCAGGAATGAGAGGGAAGCTCCTCCCGGTGCTGCCAGGTTCCTTCCCCGCTGGAAGGTAAAAATACGGGTGTTAAAGTGGAGGAAAAATCAGCCAAAATCTGCCTTGGTTTGGAAAGCCTGGTGCCTGCTGAGGAAGGCAGGAGCCTCACCTGAAATGGAAAATGCAAACCCCCTCCCTCTGAATTGCTATAAATTTTAAATTAAGGGGATCTCAGGCAAAAAATATGGGAGCAGGAATAACAGTTCTTTACTAGGGAAGAAAATAAAAAATCAAATAAACAATGCAGTAAACCAAAACAACACTGACAGAGTCAGACACAACCTGACACCCTGTGGGTCAGGGCGCTGGTAGCAATCCAATTGAAATTGTGGCTGCAGCCCTCCTGCCGTGCCAGGGGTGGTTCTGCTGGAGCAGGGATCCTGTAGAAGGGTTTAGTCTTCCTCTGAAGAAGCAGTGGAAGAGGCAGCTGCTGTTCCTCTGGGAAATCCAGTGGAGAAAAGCCACAGGAAGGTGCTGTCATGGATCTGCAGAGCTCACTCCCTCCTTCCCCTCTCCTGGCTGCACAGACATTTCCTTTCTCTCTCAAATCTGCAGCAAATCAGCCATGCCACTTTTAGCTGCTCTTCCAAGGCTTTGTGCCAACAGGAACATTGGGTCAGCGTGCAAAAAGCCCTGGGAAATCTGCTGGAGCAGCCGGGATGCTCCTGACAGGAGCTGCTGGCACAGGCTGGCAGTTGGCATCGGGCTCGGAGCGTTTCACACCAGCTCAGCTCTCCCTCGCCAGTCTTGCACCCTGCCTGACCCCCCTGCTCATTCTCATGCAGTGCAATCCCACCAGAAAAGTCCCAAATCCACCAATATCATCTCCCTGATGGCAGAAGGATGCTCAATTCCTGCAAAACAGAAAAAAAAAAGGAAAAAAAAGAAAAAAAGAAAAAAAAGAAAAAAAAGGCAAAACTCATCAAGCTCACTCGAAATTGTGTAAAACAACTTTTTAATCTCAGAATCTTCACCAGTTCAGGGTTTGCAAGCAGGTGAGGGGGCCATGAAATGGGATTAAAATACCAGTCCAGATAATTAAATTCACTAAAATGTTTCAACATTTACCTGGATAAACTTCCCAATGGCAAAAGGATGCTCAATTCCTGAAAAAAAAAAAAAAAAAAAAAAAAAAAAAAAAAATTCAACAAGCACTCTAAATTCTAAAGATTTTTAATCTCAAGAACTCCACCAATTTTCAGCAAGGGATGGGATGAGGAGATGGGATTAAAACACCTGACCAGGTAATTAAATTCACTAAAAAGTAATTTAATTCACTACCAACTAAGTGTTCACCTGAGTCATGTCTCTGGTAGCAAAAGGATGCTCAATTACTGGGGGGGAAAAAAACACCCAAATTCAATAAATTTATTCTAAATCGTATAAAGTGACTTTTTAATCTCAAAACCTCCTCCAATGCATGGTTTGCAGGCAGGGGAGGGGGTGAGAAGCTGGGATTAAAACATGTGGTGAGGTGATTAAATTCCCTAAACAATTTTAAAGTTTACCTGAATCATCTCTCTGGTAGCAAAAGGATCCTCAGTTCCTGGGAGAAAAAAAAAAAATCAACAAATTCACTCTAAATTGTATAAAAGGATTTTTAAATCTCAGGAGGGTTTGCAGGCAGGGGAGGAGGCAAGGAGATGGGATTAAAACATCTGGCCAGGTAATTAAATTAAATTAAATTAATTCCCCTCCCAAATTTGCACCCCAAAGTGCCCCCCCATAATTGACGGCCCCGCTGAGCTGTGTCACCTCCTCTGGCAGCGCTCAGCACCCGCTGCTGCCCTCGCTGCCCCCCACACCTGCCTCAGCACAGCCCCCCAGCGCTGCTGCAATTAGGGGGTGACTCTTAATCACGGGGTCCTGCTCTGAGAGCGGGGAAATGTTCCTGCAGCTCACACGCGCCAATTAAAGATAATTTCAAATGGGAGTAATTGCACGGGGGCTCTGCAAACTACTGCAGAGGTCTCGTCCCCAGCAGCTGATGGGCGTGGGGGGGTATTTTGACAAGTTTGGAGCAGATTTCCATGGAATACCAAGGAGCTGCTCTGTTTTCTTTGGAGTCACTGGTCAGGAAATGGAGATTGTGAAAGGTCAGGCCTGGAAGAGTAGGGCAGGGATGGAGGTGTTGTTCAAGTCCAGATCCGTGGGGATTTATTTCCAGTATAATTCCTTCAGTGCCTTGATTAGAACTTTCTGGGTGATCCCTGAGCAGGGGAAAGGGAAGGAGTGATCCATTGGGAAGAGTTTTTGGTGGCTTGCTTTCACTCCTGCAAGGTGACGCCCTGGAAATGTCCCTCTGCTGCCTGGAATCATCTGGAAACCTGGGGAGTCAGGGTTGAGGGACCTGGAAATCTCCAAAAGCTTGGCTGGATCTCCATCCCACCCCGAGCTTTGCACTAAAACTTTTAATTTACGACACCAGGCTCAAAACCATGACAATTCCGCGGCGTCTGTGGGGTCAGCGAGGTGTGAACACCACCCAGAAGGCAGCGGGAGCCTCTCGGCGGCTCGGCAGCCCCGGGAGGGTTTGTGGCAGGAGAACAGACTGGGATGAGCTTGGATTGTGCCACCTGGTCCCATAATGAGCCATCTGGGAGCGCCGTGCCCAGCACGACCTTCCCTCCCCTCCCCGCGCTCCGTTTGGGCGCTGGCGCTTCTCCTCCGCGGCCTCCCCGCTCTGCCCCGCGTTTGATAACCCCAAAAACCCCAGCAGGTACGCAGCAGAGCCAAAAAAGCTCAGGGAGAGCAAATCCATCCCCTCCAGAGGGAGAACAGGCCTGAGGGAAACGGAGGATCCCTAAAAAGGCTCCATCTCCCAATTCACCTCCTGCCACGTGTGGCTGATGCAGGTCCCTCCCTCAGATCGCCCCTAAATCATTTGGGGTTGGGTTTCAAAAGATGTTTTTGTTGTCACAAGATGCTGAGAGAAAACTGGACAACGTTTGGAAATTACACTTTTATTTCCTTTTTTGATGTTTAATTCCGTTCAAAATGAGAGCTGATACTTCTGTGTTGTAGCTGCAGTCATGTGCTGCTACAGAATAAAATTAAATGTATTTATGAGGAGTTGTAGCATCAGGGAGTCTGAAAGTTTTGCATTTTTTTATAGGGCAAAATGCAAAAAGGAAATAAAAGCTGGGCCAGACTTGCCCTCACTTAAGTGTTGTCTTTGAGCCTGCAATACTTCAGAAATTGGTGCCACCACGGCAGCTCACCCCAAAAACAACACTGGGGGCTTCAGGGAAACCAGAAAATGAAATAAAGTATAAAAAATGAGCTATAAATTAAATATCTCTGAGCAAATACAGAGCAGTGCAAACTGAAAGTGCACAACAGGAGAGTTGGATAAAACTTCTAAATCAGTATTTTTTCCTTTTTAAAATGAAATTATTTCCAAAAAGAAAATTAGCGAGATTTGGTCTTTTTATTCATTGCAAATTGATGTTTTTAATGAGGGAATCCAAGAAAAATCACCTTTAAAACATGAAGAGAGAAGCAGATTTATTTTGTCACAACTCAAACATAACCAAAGCAGCGGCTGGCTGATGCGGATGAGCCAGAATGACAGAAGCTGCTTTGGGGGGTGATTTTCACACCCAAAATTGCTTGGGTTTTGATGTTTTTTGGATTTTTTTGACAATAAAAGCCCTGGATGTGCACAAACACAACAGGATCCTTTTAGGGTGCCCCAGGCAGCAGGGACAGGGCTGTGCCCACAAAGAGCTGTGGGCAGATGCCACCACGGGCACCGAGCAGAGCCAAAACCATTCCTGGGGCCATTCCTGGTGCCTGTCCAAGCTGCCAGAGGAGTTTATGTTAACATCTCGTGGCTGTCTCCAGCTGCATCTGTCAGCACAGCCCTTCTGGAGACCTTGCTGTGGTGGGGGATAGGGCAGGGGGAAGGAAGAAAGCCATTAAAAAAGAGCAAATAATAAATCTCCATAAATATCCATAAAACTCCATCATCTTCACTCTCAAATCCAGGCTCCTCCAGCCTTGTCTGTGCAAAACCTCCCCAGAAACCTTTTGGGGGGCAGCTTTTGAAGTGTTTTTAACACATTGGAAAAGAACACACAAGAGAAATTTGGCACAGAGTTTGGCCCAAGCAGACAAGCTGGGCATGGAAAAAAAAAAAAAAGTCGACAATAAAAGGTCATTTCTTGCCAAGTTTTAGTAAATATTCAATATCTACCTTTTTTCCCTGTTCTTTGCTGAGTTACTGGCCAACTTTATGGAAAACACTGAAGTGGATTTATTATAATTGGGGGTTTTTCTCCTTTTTTTTGGATGAAGCAAATGTTCTTGTGAGCAATAATTGAGTTATGGCAAAAGAGGAGCACAGACAGGGGGTTAAAGGATGCAGCAACCAAAAAAATGCTCTTTTCCACACCATTCTTTAAACTCAAGCGAGTTCCTGAGCTCCAGTGATCTAATCCTGCTGCTATTTATGATTTCTGAAATTATTTATTATAAAGTCTGTCACGAAGTGGAAAATTCCCGGTGCCGATCCCGTTTTGAAGAGGGAATTTAGTGCCGGGCGCCGCGAGTCAGTTGGCATAACAAACCTGCCGGGGTGAGGAGGGGGATTTTCATGGAATGAGCCTTTCCAGCCCGCTGGATCACACAGGAGGCGTTGCACAAGTGGCTCCCAAGGCGTTTTTCCAGCTCTGTGGTTGGGTGGCAGCTCCTCTCCGGGATGGCTCCGCTCTGTCCCAACCTGTTCCCACAGGCTCCTTCCTTGCCCCCGGGAATTCCAGGTGGATGGGCTGATGAGGAGCAAGCTCTTGGGTGACGTAGGTTGGGTTTTAAACATCTTGCTCTGCTTCATCCTTACCTTTATTTTCTTTTTTTATTTTCTTTTTTTTTCTTTTTTTTTTTTCTTTTTTGAAAGGCAGAGTTTAAAAAATCAATTAAAAGGAAATACGGGATTTTTTTCCCACCTGTGAGAACTAAGTGGAAGTGTCCTCATCATCTTCTGAAGGATGTGGGGTTTTTGACTGGATCTTCTGGGATATCTGACCTGGAAATGGGCAATTCCAGCTTGGATCAGCCCAAAATTCTGGATGACCTGGAGCAGATCCTGCAGAGAAAACTGCAGCCTCTGAAATATCCAAATTATTCTGGGATATTTTGGTGCAAGGACACAGATTCTGGATGCAAGATGACCCAAGCTTTGAAAATCCGACCACCTACATGAGACAGAAAAGGAGCTGAAAAAAGAAAAAAAAAAAGAGATAAAAACCAGATTTGAAGATGAAAAGCAAAAAAGGAACCACAAGCCCGGCACTGACAAGAAGTTTATGAGCTGCAGGTTTGGGCTGAGTTTAAACAAGAAGAGTTTCCTTTCTGCCTCTCGTCAATTAAAAAGGCAATTCCTTTCCAGGTGGAGCAGATATTCTGTTTTCCCATATTCTCTTGGAAAAGTCCTTCCAAATTGAATTTTTTTTTTTTTAACAAGTGAAAATTTTCCCAGATACTTTGACCTCTTTACAATTTTCCTTTTGTCATTTCTCCAAATAAGAACCTAAAGAAGAAGAACCTAAAAAAGGATCCATTCCTATTTATGCTGCTGGAAGCAGCAATGGAAAAAGCAAAATTTACCCTGTTTGGAGAGACCAGCTTTTTATGGAACAGAAAATATCCTGGCCAAAGGAATTGTGCAAAGGGTGCTTTCCCTCCAGGAATGGAGAGAACTCATGGCAGAGTCAGCTCCAAGCCTGTGGTGGTTGTAGGGATGGGATGGGATGGGATGGGATGGGATGGGATGGGATGGGACAGCAGAGTCCAGCCAGCTGTCAGGACTGTTCCTTGTGAATCCAGGATTCTCCATCCATGGAATTGGCCCCTTGTGGAATTGGAACAGCTCTGGCTTCCAGGGGTTCACAGCCCAACAAGCCTTGGCAAACCCAACCTGTGCAAGGCAGGTGTGGCCATCCCTAATTCCAGCCCTTGGGAAGGACCTCCATGAGCTCACATAGCAAGCCCACTGGAAGTCCGTTCCATACTGCTCAGATGGATTTGGGAGCTGGCACAGCTGGTTCCGAGCCCCAGGAAAATAAACACAGCGAGTAACGGGTGAGTAACGCTGGATGAGGCGTGTGGGGACTTGAGCTGGGACAAATCCCTGGGTGATGCCACCGGAGCCTCAAGGAATTGTCTCAGGTGATGCTGACGATGCTGCACTCCATGAGTTCATCTGGAGAAACACCTACAAGTGAGGCCATGGGAATATCATCTGAAAATCCAGTCATCCCTGGGGCTTCGTCATCCTCAGCTCCTAAAAAATAGTCCCAGAGAGCTGCCATGGTGCCCTCAGCACCCACCACTGAACAGGCTGGCCATAAAGCCGCCCCCCAAACCAGTATAAACCAGTATAAACCAGTTTATTGTGGCCTCTTACCTGGTTGTTCTATGTCATGTTCAGGTCTTAACTGATTTGCATCAGAGGGAGTGGTTTAAGTGAAGTTGCTAAAAACATTTTATGGTTGGAAAAGCATTTGGTGGTTGGACTTGGTGATCTTGGAGGTCTTTTCCAACCTTAACAATTCCACAATTCACAGTGGTCCAAGAGCCCTGGATGGATCTCCTGAAGAGAATCCAGCCACTCAACCCAAGGGATGAGGGGACTCCAAGTCTCTCCCAGGTGTGGGACCCTCGAAGATCAGTGGGACATCTCACCTGGACAAAGAATCTGGAGCTTCCCAGCTTTTCTGAGTCGCTGTCACCATCTCACGCCACATCAGAAGGGAATTTCTTCATTCCCTTCATCCTTCAACAGGACTCTGTCACTCCTGTTTAGAAGCACTTGGTGACAGTGCCATTTTTATGGACTTCAGGCTAGGTTAGACATGGAGAAAGATCACCAACTTCAGAATTTATAAACTGGTTTGGAGAGTGAAGCTCTGAGCACCCCCAGGAACTGGCAGCTGCTCCAAAGCTACTCCAAATCTTCGTGCTCAACCTTTGCCAGCGATAAATTAAAAAGGACGGACTCAGCTGAGGACAAAATGTAATTAAACATCGACATTCCAAAGGAATTACCGAGAGATGGGTGACTAAATCCCGCTGCTGATCTGGACCTAAACCCGGAGCAGGATACAACAGATTGAGAGATACACACACCTTTGCCAACGGGTTACACAATCCCTCACTCCTACGGCTTCCAAGAACATCTCCAGCCCTGGCTGCTGTTCCCATGGGCTGATGGCATCACCAGGAGGTGCTCATTTGTTCCAGACGGTGAAAGTGGCACAGGCTGGAAGTTTCCCATGAGGAATGAGGCTGCTCGTGCGTCACCCGACCGTCCTCCCCCACATGTGGTGCTGCAGACGTGGCACTAAATTTAGGATTTGCACACGAACCTGTGAGCAGGCACCACAGCTTTCCCTAAAAACGAGGTGTTCCTCAGCAGGGATCACTTTCTCCGAGCTTTTCCTCCAGGAGTGAGTCTTACACATTCTTCACCTCAAAGAAGAGCTTGGATTTGGTGTGAGGAGAGCAAAGTTGAGAAGGGAAGTTCCCTTTTCCTTGCCCACCACAGGGATTTATAGGGATTTACAGCCTTTCCTGGCAGGAATTTGATGCCAATGTGACCTTCTGCAAGAGAGAAGGGTTGGGGAGGCAAAAGGAAAAAAGGAAGCAAGGTGATGGTCAAGCCTCTCTTGCCTTCTGGTGGGGATAAACCAAATTTATTCCAAACCTCTGGGCAAACAGCAGTGCTTTAACCATGGGATAATGTCCAGAAAGACTGGCTGAGATCCTGAGAGCAACGTGAGAGCTGGCCATGCCAAACAGAGCATTTTGTTGTTATTTTTAAAATATTCATTAAGAGATGGGCCAAGTTCCCCTCTTCACCTCAGGCCAAAGGGCTCTCCTGACATGGAAAAGGAGATGGGAGGGGAAAAGAAACCTCAGAAAACAAAACTGATTTGGCCCTGCTGATTAAAGCTAGTTTGTGTTTCCTTGGGAAAATCTGGGTTTGCTCAGCTCTGGACTCTTCCATCCACATGAGGTTTGGTTTGATGACTCTGGACTTTATGAATCCATTAATTTTGTTCCTGAAGGTTTCCTAATAACAATGCCTGGGTTTTCCACGCAGGCCTGGAAATGCACTGCAAATGAGCAGTTAAGGGTCAGCCCCTGCTGGAGATGGTGAAGCTCCAGCGGGATCCAAGGAAGATAATTCCTAAAAAACAATGCCAAAGTCAGGCCTTCAGCTTGAGCTTCAAAAAACTGGAGTGAGAGCCTGAAAAAACTCTCAGGGACCATTCAGAGGAAAGGGATTTGTGGAGTGAAAGGGGAAGGATTGGCATGGGAATGATCAGAGTGGGAATGACCAGTGTGGGAACCATCAGTGTGGGAATGATGGATGTGGGAATGACCAGGGAAGCCTGGCGTGGCTCACCTGTGCTCAAAGAGTTGTCACTGGTCACCTGCCACCACAGGGCACCATCCAGCTGCTCCCAAGCCACTTTCCATGGAGAGACCACACAAAAGGAGCGTCCAGGAGCCCTGGAGGTGCCAGCACCACCCAGGAGGAGCTGCTCACAGGTAACGGATGGAAAAGTGGGGAAAGATCCCAGCCAGAGCCTCCAGAGGCTCCATTGTGTTCCACTGCTGTGCTGCTCCCCAGGAACCTGCCCATGGATCATCCCGGGGAGCCACACGTGCATCCAATTCCACAATACCAGGCCTGGCTGTGCCGTTATCCACATAAATCCTGGATTCCTGACAGCAGCCTTTTAATCAGAGAGCTGGGGCTGGGAGGGGAGGGGAGGAGAGAGGGCTCGGGGCAGCAGGCACGGCTCCTCTCCCCAGAAATCCCCCCGGATTTCATCCCTCAGCTGGGCACATGTGGGCCCCATTTCCCCCCATGGGGATGGGGTGGCAGACAAAGCCCGCCCGCCATCTGAGGCAACTGCTCCTGATTAAAGATGGAAAACCCTCCGGATGGCACCCGGGAAAGGCTGGGAAGGGCTCCCCACGCCATCCCAAAATTTTCTGGAGGGGCTGGGTTCAGGCTCTGGGTGCTCATCCTTGCTCCTCTCCCAACACTTTCTCACCTGGAGCTCACTGGCACAGGGAAATTCCTGCCTTTTTAATGCTTTCCCAGCTCACTTTATCTACTTGAATAAATATTAAATATATTAAATCATTTCAGTGCTGTTAGAAATAAACCCATGCATTTTGGGAGAGGTTTAAGAGTTTGTAATCCAGAATATCTTTTTCTGTGAACAATCAGGAGGGTTTGTTTGGTTTTTGTTTTATCTAAGAGAATGGAAGCTAAAGCCAGAAAATTAGTGATTTAAAAAACAAAAGGGAGGGGTTAATAAAGAAAAACTCTCCTTTTCTTTTTAGGGTGGGAATTAAGAGGTGTTATTTGGGGTCTGATCAAGTGAAGTAACAGAGAAAGTATCAACAAATCTGGGGGCATTTCTTCATATTTTTAATATAAAAATGTGAAATTCTAAAAGGGACCCTAGAGAAGATTTTTATTCCCTCAGAATCTCCCTCCTCCCTGT
Source organism: Onychostruthus taczanowskii (assembly GCF_017590055.1). Taxonomy (NCBI): domain Eukaryota; kingdom Metazoa; phylum Chordata; class Aves; order Passeriformes; family Passeridae; genus Onychostruthus; species Onychostruthus taczanowskii. The sequence goes on from NW_024500350.1 coordinate 7,554,359, forward strand.
TGTCAGCATTGCTGCAGAGGGTGTCATCCCCTGGCAAGTGCTGAAATCCCATCATTGGGATCCAAAATCAGTTGGAATTTTGAGGAGGGAAGGAAAAAGTGGGAAGAGGATCCCCATCTGCTGCGAGCTGGACCAACAGATCCCCACCAAGTTCTCCCAGCACTTCAGGTGGCTCTTGGGGTCCTGGAAGTTCCTCCTTCCTAAACAAACAAAGCCAATTAATTCAGGACCAGTTTTGCCCCCAGATCACCTCCCAGCACCATCAACAACATTTTGCTTTACACATTCCTTCACCTATGAGTTCACCTGGGAGAATGAGTCTAAATTTCCAGCTTTCCTCTTCCAGGGCATCCATCAGGTTTTCCATGGGTTTATTTTTGTGGTCCAAGCTGCTTTGTTGCCCTTCCAGCTGCTGCCTGCCCTGCTCGTGGCTCTGGATTCATCCTGCCCAAGGATAGGAGCCTCTGTTCCACCTGGAGAAGAAAAAATCCTGCACCTAATCTCAGTTAATTCAATTAAAACCAGGCCCTGCTCTTGGAAGCTGCCAACAGAGCTCATGAGAGGAGAAGAGCAAAGAAAAATGTAAAAGAGAAACACAAGAAAGAACAGATCTTCAGAGGGAAAGAGATGCTGAATGGCAAGAAGGGAGTTAATGAGAGCCAGAAACACCCGTTGGAGAAATGTTGATTTTATTTAGCATTAATTGCAGGAAAGAGCCTATAAAATGTGGTAAAAAATTATTAAGTACCACTCTGCAATGCCAGCTTTGTGCCAGCCATCCCCACGAAACAGGTGTATTATTCCTAGTTCCCAAGGTATAAATAAATAATTGCTTTTCCACATCTTTTTTTTATTTTTTATGATGGCATTTCATTATTTTTTACTGCCATATTGTTATGGCTCCAGTTCCAATTCCAGAGTGGATTTGGGTGGGAACACGTGTGCCTGTGCACGTAGGGATGTGTCCATGGGCTGGCACAGGGCAGCAGGGACAGCAGGGAGGTGGCTCAGGTGGCAGCTGTACCCAACAGGGCACTCCAGACACTTCTCCTGAGGAAGGGATTTTTGGGGGATATCCCCCTGCTTCATCTCAGCATCATCTCAGCTCTAAAAATAATAATTAAATAAACAATTCGTTTAAAAAAAACTATGCCAAAATCAGGCTTTGAGCTTCAAAAAATTGGAGTGAGAGCCTGAAAAAACTCTCAGGAGCAGTTCAGCAAGGGACAAAATGGACAGGGGAAGGATTGCCATGGGAATGATCAGAGTGGGAATGACCAGAGTGGGAATCATCAGAGTGGGAATGGATCAGTGTGGGAATGATCAGAGTGGGAATGGATCGATGTGAAAATGATCAGAGTGGGAATGATCAATGATGGGAATGATCAGTGTGGGAATGATCAGAGTGGGAATGATCAGAGTGGGAATGATCAATGATGGGAATGATCAGTGTGGGAATGATCAGTGGGAATGATAGAATGGGAATGATCAATGTTGGGAATGATCAGTGTGGGAATGATCAATGATGGGAATGATCAGAGTGGGAATGATCAGTGTGGGAATGATCAGAATGGGAATGTCCAGGGGAGCCTGGCGTGGCTCACCCGTGGTCAAGGATTTATTTGGATGTCAGGGATGCAGAGCTGGGGTTTCCATGATTCCTCTTTGCATGCTTTGGGATCAGAAAAGGAAAACAAACCCTTGATTCCACCCCAATTTTCATTTTCCCCTCACGATCTGCCCAGGATTGTTCCATCAAGGCTCCGACACGGAATCCCAACCGAGGACAGATCCCATTTTTGCTGGGCAATGTTTATATCAGCATTTTGGGGTTGTTTCACCCAGCCTCTCACCCCTCCCAAGGAGACTTGGCGGGGAGATAAGCCCTGGAAGTGTTTTCCTCGCTCCAGACGGGGCCACCAAAGACGCCGAGGGAAGCAATGATTCCCTGGAAATGCCTCGGTCCAAGCTGTGACCTGGAACCGTGGGCTCTGCAAATACCCATAAATCTCCAGCTCACGTCCAAATCTCTGCAAGGTTCAGTGCAAACAGCAAAGCTGCCAGGGAATCCAAGCTGAGCTTTACTCCAGCCCTGTGCTGATTTATGGCCTCAGGTGGAAACTGTGGTGGAACACGACGGGTCCAGCCCCAAACCCCAGGGTGGGTGGTGGCCCCAGCCCAGGCGCGGCTTTGTGGTGTCCTTTGAGCCAGGACACGGCTCAAAACCACCCCAGCAACCTCAGGTCACCTACCAAAATACCCTCACAGAGAGCAGGACACACAGTTATTTATTCTGACCTTAAAAAAGAGAGGGAAGAGGGAATGTTTCAGTCCCAGAAATCCAATTTTTCTGCTCTCTGCTGACAAAGCTCCCCACAGCCAGGAGCAGGGATCATCATCCCTCCAGAGCATTAACGAGGCCATTCCCTCTCCTTTCCCTGATCTTCCTTATCTATCTATACATCAGCTTGGAAAATGAATATCATTATAATAATTAAGGTAAGATCCCAGTTGACATGGCCAAGATGAATTCTGACCAGCCAAGGTGCCACTGCTGCACATCCCTGGCAACATCCAGATAACCATTCTCACCCAGGCCTGGAATTCTGAGTTTCTTTAATGAGTTTAGCTGGAATTAATGGGTGAGGGAGGAGATTTCTGCATGGGGACTGCACTGTTCAACAAGGCAGCCACAAAGAGTTGCTTGGCTCTGCGCTGACGTGGGCTCACAGCTGGAACATCTGCATCCCATCCCCTTGCCAAGCTCCTCTTTTTTCCACCACTTTCCACACCCCCTCCACGTGCACGTAAATCTCCAAAGGGAAACACAGCATCAGGGGTTATGGCCAGAAAAGTGATCCCAGGCACCCCGTTATGGCAACACCTGCACTGCGAAGAGGCTTTTCCAGCCCAGATCCCCTCCTGGGCCAGGCTCCCAGGGGATCTGCCAGCAGCCCTGGGCTAAGAAACCACAAAGCAGGCTGTTCACTGCACCATGGAGGGGTTTGGGTCACCAGGGATTGAGAAATGGGCACTTGGCTGGAGATTTTGGGGGATTTGAGAAGGCAACTCTGCTTGTGCAGTGGCTTTTCTAGCCCCAACTCTCCTTGTGGGTCAGGCTTCCACTGGATTTGCTGATGGGTCTGAGCTAAAAAAATCACAAAGCAGACTGTGCACAACACCCTGGAGGGCTTTGGGTCATGAGGCACTGAGAAATGGGCACTTGGCTGGAGATTTTGGGGAACGGAGATTTTGGGGGATGGAGAAGGCAACAGTGGGTGTGCAGCAGCTTTTCCAGCCCAGAACCCCTCAAGGTCCAGGCTCCCACCAGATCTGCCAGCAACCCTGAGCTAATAACCCACAAAGCAGACTGTTCACAGCACCCTGCAGGGGTTTGGGTCACCAGGGATTGAGAAATGGACTCTTGGCTGGAGATTTTGGGGGATTGGAGAAGGTGATGCTGGATGTGCAACAGCCCCAGTGTCTCCGAGCAGCCAGGGCTGGTGGGAGGGCAGAGGCTGTGTCAGGACAGGGGTTCTGAGAGGAACTGGGGTGCCAGGGATGGGACAAACTCAATTTCTCCTTCCTGGAGAGGCAGAGGCTGTGTCAGGACAGGGGCTCCAAGAGGAACTGGGGTGCCAGGGATGGGACAAACTCAATTTCTCCTTCCTGGTTGAAGCAGAATCACAAACTCTCATTCCAGGTGTTTGTGCCATGGTTTTCTCCCACTTTATGCTGAAGGGGAGCATAAACAAATCATAAAATCATTTCAGATGGAAAAGGCCTTCAAATCATAAAATCATTTCAGATGGAAAAGGCCTTCAAGACCTGGAGTCCAACAATCCCCCAGCGCTGCCAAGGCCACCACTAAACCACATCCCCAAGTGCCACATCTACACATCTAAATCCCTGCTCAGCTGGGGACTCCTCCATGCCCAGGGCAGCTCTTCCAGTGCTTGAATCCTGGCACTGGACACTAAAGCAAATATTCCAGCATTTTCCACAGATTCTTAGTGTATCACGTGTAAGAATATAGACAGACACAGCCTAAAGCTGGAAAAGCTTCTCCTAATTTTCCCCCATCCCTGCTGGGTGCTGTCCCTGCCTTCAGGTGGAGATGCTCCAAAAAACATCTCCAATGCTGAATAGGTTTAATTCACAGCAGAAGTAAGAAATTCGCCAATTTGTACCAACAAGAGTTTTTCAGGCAGACACAACCTAGGGCAGCCTCCTGATTTTTCATGGATTTCTCATCCATGAGACAGCAAGGGTTACATGGACACAAAAAAGCTGCTTGTACCCAGATCTTGTTAAAGCCTGACATGTCCATCCTAATCCGATCAAGCTTTGTCACAAAAATAATCCAAAGGTTTCCTTGCCCCCTCCCCACCAGAGCAAACCTAGAGAGATTCCCAGCTCTCCTCAGAGGAAAACCAACCCTGCACTGAAAGGGTTTCTGCAGGACCCACCTTGTAAAAGAAATGAGATTAGTAACGAGGCTTTTACCTTTCTTTTTTTTTTTTTTTTTTTTTTTTTTGTAAATCCAAGTGAAAGCAGGAGTGTGACGAGGACCTGGGAGAGTGTATGCCATGGAATATTCCTGCAGCACTCGGGGCTGTGGTTTATTTTACTGGTGGTGACTAGTTCAAGCCACATTTAGTCAATAAATATGAGATATGAGGTCACCCCGGCACGGAGCTGTTAGCCTGTCTACATCTCTCACAGCTGGGCAGTAACCTTTTAACTGGCGTCTGCCTCGGTGGGGAGTCTCCATAAAAACAGGCCCAGCATCCATTGGTCGTGGTGGGGGATCAAGGCCTGGGAGCACCACGGAGCTGATGGAGAGAGGGAGAGCTCAGGGCTTTGCTGTGTCCTTCTTCTCCCTGTTTTCCAGGGAGTCCGAGCTGCCCTGTGGGTACAGGAATGAAGCAGCACGCCCCACATCCCATCCTTTCACAGGGAGTTTTCCCGTTTTTCACACAGAAATGGGCCAAAAAAAAGATTTCCTCCTGTTTCCAGCCCTACAGAACAAACCTGAGCCAAACATCTCCAGGGGGTTAATTTTTCCCTTTTTTACTCACTTTAATTAAAATTAAACTTAAAATTAATCTTACTTTAAAAGGTAATTCTCCTTTTTTCCAAGCAGCTTTTCCTCACTTCTTTGGGATGAGGAGGACACTTCCCTGGTTTCTGAGCTGGCCACCAAGCCCTGTTAAGAGGGACCATCCCTGATTCCAACAGCAAACCTTCACCCCAGCACGTGATGCCAGGAGAGCAGTTTCCATGAATGTCCCAAGGAAAACTGGGAATAAGCACTGCAGGATGGTCCCAATAAAACTGGGAATGCCTGGGGCATCCTCAGCTCTGTCCCTGTCCCGATTTGAAGAATCCAAGAGATCTCCAGGAGTTGTTCCTGTGCCTATCCTTGTGCCCATCCAACCCTGTCAGGGTCCCTCCCAGGCCTCCAGAGCTGGTGGCCACCATCCCTGAGTGGTGGGAAAGGAGCTGGGCCCAGCCCAGGTGTCCAGGGACTGACCAGGAACGGAATTTGGGAGTGGATATGGTTGGAAGATCCAGGGAGAAGGAACTCAAAGCAAAAGGGAGAGGCCAGGGTGGTGAACCAGCTGTGGACCAGACTCTGCTGCTTCCCACCAGCTCTGCCCATCGTGCTCGTGTGCTGGGACCCCAGCTGGCTCCTCCTGCCCTGCAGACCCAGGGAAGGGCTCCACAGCCCCTTCAGGCGTTGCACAGAGGCTCCAGGAGCAGAGCCAGGGAGGAGGAGCCCGGAGCTGCTGCCAGGGCTGGGGCAGTGCCCGGCTCCTGCCCGGTGCAGCCCCGAATGCCAGCCTGGCTCACCCTCCCTGATGCCAGGGGATGAGGCGGCTCCTCCCAGCTCTGCTGGAGCCTCCAAAGCCAGAACCTCTCCTGGAACCTCTCTCAGCTGCCCTTTATGGGGCTATAAAACCACAAGGCCATGGATGAGGCCAGCAGATGCTGGCTGGCATCAGCCTCTGCCACTTCCACTGCATCTCCACTGCACCACCATCCCACCCCATCCCACCTTCTTCCCACTTCAATCCCACTCCCATCCCACCTTCATCCCACTTCAATCCCACCTCCATCCCACCCCAATCCCCCCTCCCTGACTCCCTCCATCCCCAGAACCCTCACCTGAGGACCAGGCCCCCTCAGATGGACACGTGTACATGGAAAGACGGAATTGCAGCAGCGCCTGAGCAGAACAGGATGAAGAAGGGAATAAAATGTCCCTAATTTGGAGCCCCACATCCCAGCAATGCTCAGAGACACAAACCACCCCTGCAGCACCATCACCCTCCCCCCAAACCCTCCCCAGCACCCACCTGCCCCCCCAGCCCCTCGTGGCACCCATACTATTATCAGACCCCATAACAAGGTAATTTGTAATGCTGGGCCCAGGGACAAGAACAACAGGAACCAGCCCTGCTCCCACCCACTGAGCACAGCGAGTGTGTCACCCTCCTCTGTGTCATGGCTTTAAAAATATCTCTAAAAAGATCTCTTTTTTTTCTTTTTATTTTTTTTTTTCCCCTTTTCTTTTCCTATTTATTTATGTTTTTGAAGGCCTGACTTGGCCAGGTGGAAAAAGCTTGCATCAGAGCTGGGACTGAGGATGGTGACGGGTGTCTGCTGGTTTGACATGAAAACGGGAGGAAAAAAGGGAAAAAAAAGGAAACTTTGCAATTCAGTGTGCTTTGCCCAGAGGTGTGGCCACTGGCACGGCCCAGGCTGAGCCTAAACCACACAGACAGATCCTCAGGGAGGTGCTTCCAGTGGGAACACACAAACAGGGCCAGCGCAGCCAGGATTTTACGGGAGCAGAGGGATCAGGTGTTAATTGAAGGGCTAAAGGAGAATTTGCTCCTCCTGAGGGCTTCCACTCCAGCTTGGTCACTTTGCCCAAAGCTGTGTGAGGAGCTGGCAGCTGTGGGTGACAATGTTTGGCCCCAGTTGGGATCCACAGGTTGATCCAGGGAGTTTGGGATGCGCTCCAGCAGGATTGGTGGTGGGGACCAGCCCCACAGTAGGACAGTGAAGCTGCATCAGCCCCAACCAACCAAACTCAACACCACCCAGAGGTCCATCTCACATTCCCCACCCTTTCACATTTCCCACCTTTTCACCGGCTCCAATCCTTTCTTTCCTTCCCAAAAAAACAATCCTGGACATGCAGAGCTCCGTCCTACAGCATCCCCAAAGAGGCAGCAGGAGCGAGGCTTGTTTGAAGAAAAGGCAGGAGCAAACAAGGGAAGGCTGGGATCACAGAATCACAGAATCACAAGGCTGGAAGAGACCTTCAAAATCATCAAGTCCAACCTGTTCTCTGACACCTCAACTAAACGCTGGCACCCAGTACCACGGATCACGGGCACCTGGGGAATTTTGCCCGTCGAGGATCAGGAATCCACAGGCTGGGAACCAACAGAAGAACACAAGAGAAAAACAATTCTGGGTAAAATAAAGGTTGAATCCCTCTATGCTCCCCTTGTCTGCCCTGCCAGCCTTGCCAAAATGACTTTAAATTCACAATTTTGAAGGACAGTTGCACTTTAACAGGTCCCTGTTTACAGGAGGAGTTGGAGCAGTGGAGCCAGGTGTGTGCAGCTTGGGGAGGCTTTGTTCCCATTCCCTTGAAATTCCTGGTGCCCTTCTGAAGGAAATATTTCCTTTCTAAAGCACCACAGAGTAGCTTGAGTTTCTAGATTTTGTATTTCATTGTCTTTACAAACTTCTCCAGATTAATCCAGAAAATTTTTTTTTGCCTTTTTCCTTTCATATAGGTTTCAAGATTCCCAGAAATTTTGGATTTTCTCCCTTTCTTCATCTATTCCTCAGCCCTTTGGGCTTCTTCCCATCATTCCCATCAACACTGATCTCCTAGGTACAAGAATATCCTTCCCTCTGCAGAAAACACTCTTGAAATTTATGGCTCAGACAATCCCAGCTCCAATTATCACATTCTGGGCCTGGGTTTTGAGGTTTTGGTTGGGTTTTTTCAGCAGGACAAAAGCAGAGCCACACAACAACCACCTAAAAGCACTTCAGTGCTGCTGGAGCACTCTTGTCACCACATGGGACGTGCCAAGCCACAGGAGATGTGACACAGCCACAGCTGCATTCCCATGGAAATTCATCCCTGAACCCTCCGGAGCTGTGGCTGGATCCTGACTCCACCAGGTACTAAAATTCCCAAATTCAACAAAATTTTGTCTTGCCCAACACAAAACATCAAGAGCTGGACAGTTTTGTTCCTGCCATCCCTTCAGGCTAATTTAATCCTGCAGGAAAATGGGTTTGGAGTCTATTTTGGAGTCTTTTTCCAGGATGGGAAGAGGATAATAACAATGCAAAGGGAAGCCCTGAGCTTTAAATCTCACCCCTTCATTTTTTTCCCTTCTTGTTTCTCCCACAACAGCAGCCTGAGACACCAAATCCAAGTGCTTGGCAGGGCAGGAAAAACCAATGGAATGATGCCTCCAATTCCGTGCTGTGGCTTTGGGGAGGTTCAGTGGACGAGCTAATTTGGTGCCTTTTCCTGTTTTTCCAGGGCAGGTAGAGCAGAGAGGGAATTGCTGGGAATTTGAGCTGGGCTGGAAGATTTGGGGTGCCACACCCAGGCCTGGTTAATACTGAGCCCAAAGCAGCTTGGCTGCTCCTGGGTGGGACCTCAGAGGCCTTTCCCAGCCTGGATGATCCCAGGATTCTGCTCTGAGGCAGCACAAAGCCCAGAGGGATCCCACAGGACCCACCACGGGATGGGGTTTGATCCAGGTGGAGCTTCCAGGAGCTCCTTGCAGTGCTCAGGGCACCCCTGGTGTCCCTCAAGAGCCTCCACCCTGCCACATTCACATTCTCTGAAAAATCCCTTTGCCCAGGATTTTTCTCCTGGGAAGCTGAGAAGCCTCAAAGAAAAAGGAAAACAATTCTTATCTCATTAGCTTCTCCTGTGTTTTGCTCCTTTGGAATGTGTTTGGAGGTTGTTGACCCACAGGTGATTGGTCCATTGGACTCTGCTGTGAGTTGTTTTCCCTCTTTGGCCAGTCAGGGCCAAGCTGTGTCAGACTCTGGAGAGAGTCACCAGTTTTCATTGTTATCTTTTTAGCACCCTGTAAGTATCCTTTCTGTATTCTTTAGTATAGTTAGGATTCTTTAATATAATATATTATCATAAAATAATAAATCAGCCTTCTGAGAACATGGAGTCAGACTCATCATTCCTTCCTTCGTCTGGGGGAGCCCAAATACAAAACCACCCAATCCATGGGCACCCACTCCAGGATTGTCCCCAAGGACAGCCTGGGATGTCCCTGCTGGAAGGGACCCACAAGGATCAGGAATGGCCCATCCAGGGATCAAATTGGTGTTCTCAGCACCCTGAAACACAGCAAGTCTCCTCAAAGCCTCTGCCAAACACACAAAAAATTTGAAATAAATAAATATAAATATAAATACAAATAGAAATAATATACATATATACATATAAATATGCATATTAAAATTTACATCTAAGTTTAAATATTAATATACATATAAATAATACATATAAATAAAGTGTATTTTGAAATAGAAATATATTTTAAATATAAATATATTTTAAATATAAGTATATAAATATATACATATTCAAAAGATACATCTAAGTTTAAATATAGATATACATATGATTATTAATATACATATAAATAACACATATAAATGTACATGTATTTTAAATATAAATATATATTAAATAGAAATATATAAATATATAACTATATAAGTACCTAAATATATCTATACATATTAAAATACACATTTAAGTGTAAATATAAGTATACATATAAATATTAATATACATATAATTAATATGTATAAATATAAATTTAACTATACCTATGGTTATAAATGTAAATATAAATATAAATATATGTGTGCATACTGCCTGTGTACACACACTACATTCATGTTCATTCATGTTACAAACACATCTAACATCCACCTCTGTTGGATGAACTCCAAGGGCAGTGATTTCCAGGGTTCCACATTATTTTATATTTTTAGGGGACAGTTAATTGTGAGTGCCACTGGCTGAGCCAGAGCCATGCCCAGCTCCTCAGCCCGGCACCACAGCCTCACTGCGGAGCCAGCACCAGCGATTTCCCAGCTGGAATCGAGCAGGGTCTGCTCAGAGCTGCTCCCAAAATTCCTAAATCAAGGAAAATCCCCTTCTAAACCAGCACCTTTGGGGGCCTCACTGAAATATCTGCCCCAGCTCCCCTCTCCCAGAGCATCTGTGCAAATAAACACTTCCAGCAGCAGCCCTTCCCTCCCTCCCTCCCTCCCTCCCTCCCTCCAGGAGGAAAATTCAGAGCAGGGAGAGCCCCAGGCGGGCTGGAACATCTGCTGTCCCTAATGGGAGAGCAAGGCTCAGCATTCCCCAGCACGGAGCTCAAAAATGCATTTCATCATCTGGGCAGGGATTTCAGCACCAGTTGGCGCCGTCACCAGCATCCCATCCACCCTCTGGTCCGTGGTGCTGCAGCAGGGACTTCAAACAGGACGGGATTAGGCTCTAATTGGATTGCTGGTCTCAATTAGGGCACGAGGGACAGCGACGGCAGGGCTGACAGGGAAAGCTGCAGCCATCTGTAGCAGCACGTGGGTGATTTACAGAGCTGCCACCCCACAGCGTGCAGGAGGGGTGGAAACTTCCCTGGAGGGGAGCAGTGTTCACCTGATCCCAGGGAATCCATGGATATTTCACATTAGTCAGGATGGGATGTGATCAAACATTGCAGGAATCACCTGACCCCAAATTAATCCATGGATATTTCACACCAGGAGGGATGGGATGTGATCAAACATTGCCGGATTCACTGGGTCCCAGGGAATCCATGGATATTTCACATTAGTCAGGATGGGATGTGATCAAACATTGCAGGAATCACCTGACCCCAAATTAATCCATGGATATTTCACACCAGGAGGGATGGGATGTGATCAAACATTGCAGGATTCACTGGGTCCCAGGGAATCCATGGATATTTCACATTAGGATGGGATGTGATCAAACATTGCAGGAATCACCTGACTCCGAATTAATCCACAGATATTTCACATCAGGTTGGATAGGATGTGATCAAACACTGGATTCAGGATTCACCTGATTCCAGTGAATCCATGGATATTTCACATCAGGATGGGATGTAATCATACATCTCCTCACTTCCCACTGCATCTCAGGGATGGGGACAGTACCTGAGGGGAACAGGATTCACCTGATCCCAGGGAATCCATGGATATTTCACATCAGGAGGGATGGGATGTGATCAAATATTGCAGGGTTCCCCTGACCCCAAATTAATCCATGGATATTTCACTCCAGGATGGAGGAGATGTGATCAAACATGGCCTTCCTTCCCAGAGCATCTCAGGGATGGGGATAGCACCTGAGGGGAGGTGGTCACTTGCCCCTTTCTCCTCCCAGACCCTGGATCCCACAGGATTGAAGGCAGCAGCACCCCCACAGCTCGCTGGAGAAACCTCAGGAAGCTCCAGAGGGTTTTTCACCTCAGAATCAGAGATGTGGTCCCAACAAGCAGAGGAGCAGCCTGGGGCACCTCAGCAGCCACGTGAGGCTCATTCCTGCAGCCCAGAGGTTCCATGGCTGCTCCAACATTCCCACGTGGGCTCCAGAGCCAGCCCTGGAAGCACCAGAATGGAGGAGTGAGGCTGCTCAGAGCCACCAGCAGCTGCTGGCAGAGGAAAAGCCCAGGCAAGGGGAGCCCCCAAAAAATGCTCAGTTTGTTCTGAGCCTCCCAGCAGCACCCTCAGAGCCACCAGGCTCTGTGGTCACCCCACCCCACCCAAGCCCAGCTGCTTGGTGACAATCCCAACAATCAACCACGGCCCTGAGGAGGTCCCAGCGATTCCCACCCTCAGCAGACACAGCTTTCCAGCACGAATTTTGCTGCCCACAAGTGTTTTCCTTCAGCTGGTTCAAAACCAGGGCTGGAAAAGCAGCAGCTGGGTGTGAGAGGGTGGGAGCAGCTCCTGCTCCATCCAATTCCAAGGGTGACGCTGCTGTTCTCACCCACACACCTTGGGATTGTGCCTTGGCCCCTTCCCAGAGGGGCTTCCAAGCTGGATTTTCCTTTCTGTTGAGCAATCTGGGATTTGCTGGGTGTTCTCCCGGGCCATAGAGGAGGGGATGAGGACTCAGCACGTTTTTGGAAGGATTGGAAGCAAGCTTTGGGTTTGGAATAGAATTGGGAAAGGAGCCCTCAGCAGTCACCGGCACTTTCTCCTATACCGAAGGAAAAAAATGAACTGAAATTTCACAGAGGTGGCACAAACAGAGTGGAAAGAACAAATGCTGAGGGGGGAAAAAAACAGACCAAACCACAAGGGCTGCAGGCAAAGTGGTTCTAGAAAAAGGCTGGAGCTGAAGTGTGTGATTCAGAGTGTCAGAGGTTCAATACTATTGCCTCCAATTTAAATCACTCCTGAAAGAAGTGCAAAAAAAAGGTGATGAAAGGGGCCTAACGCTGTTCCCTGCTCGGAAAAACACAGCCCACTTGTGCCCTGTGGGGAAGTTTTGCATTTTGGCCAGACAGGGCCCTTCTGGAGCCTGTGCTTGTTTTGCAAAGTTGGAGTCACCAGCGGGGAAACGCTTCCAGCCCTGAGGAGGATGAGGAGCAGCAGCTCCTGGAGGAAGGCAGCACAGCTGGGGTCACACTCCAAGTGCCTTCCACTGATGGCCACATCCCCCTGTTCACTAGCCAAGGCCTCCCATGGATGCTGTGGGTGGGAGGAACCACCAAAAACCATCCAGGGCAGTCCACCCTGCCATGGGACACCTCCGACTGGCCCAGGGTGTCCAGCCTGGCTTTGGCACTGCCAGGGATCCAGGGGCAGCCACAGCTGCTCTGAGCACCTATGCCAGGGCCTGCCCACCCTCCTCATAGACCACCTCTTCCTTAAATCCCATCCAAAGCTAATCACAACCTCCCTCCTCTCCACACTCCCGACTTGGAGAGTTCCTCAGGGACACCTGGAAGGCACAGGCAGGGAATTCCCACTCCACCACTTCAGATGGGGATGAGGATGAGTGACCCCCACCATGGCTCCCACAAGGCCATAATTTGGGGAAAAATCATAGAGCAGCAAAGCTGTGCCCAGCCCTGGGTGAGCAGGAGCTGAGGGAGCCTCACCCCAGAGGCACAGGCAGCAGGGTTTGCCATTCCCACCTGGCATTCCCAAACCCTGCACCTTTTCCAAGGCAAATCCTCTGGGATTGAGGCACTCTGCTCCCTGCAGGCCCAGCTGCTCTGACCACCCCCTGGAAGTGTCACAGCAGTGTCACCATGGGCCAGTGTGGAAACCCAGAGCACTGGGAATATTCCTCTGCCTGCTCTGGGGTGCCCTGACCCCCAGGAGAGCTCTGACTTTGATCCTCATTCATGGAGAAAGTTTCCTAGACTTCAAGATAGACTAGAACCCACAAAAGTGAAATAGATTATAGAGAGTAGTGTAGGTGCATCACTTGCTGAGAAATTTATGTTTTGGGAATTTTAGTATGTTGTGGGTAGAAGCAAGATGGAGGGCACAGGTTGTTGTCCTGGGTTTCTCCTTCATGCTTATTCTTCCTTCTTCTTCTTGGGTTTGGGTGGCATTTTGTAATTGAGCATAAAAGTCCACACTGGGGCTCTTTGGGATCAGTTATCGGGTTAAAAGGGGAAATAATCTAGGTGTCAGTTCTTAATTGGATACTTTAGTCTTAAAAGACCTTGTAACAAGAGATTGTTGGCCATTTTGTGCCTTCTAATGAAAAGCTGCCAAACTCATGGCAGTGAGACTGTTTTACTGATGAGAAATAATAAACACCTGAGTCGGAACAGGAGCTATTGACTCAAGTGCCTTCAATCCAGACCCAGAGAAACCCACAACTGGTACTGCCACAAGCCAGCAGGGTGGCAGGGGGATTCTCCTCAGGATCCAGGCCCACAGAGAATATTCCTCTGGGAGATGATGGACAGGCAGCCCTCCAGGGGATCCTGGAGCTGGCGTCACTGGGATTCTCCCTGCAGGACCTGAGATCCCACATCCAGCCCTGCCAGGACCACACAGAACCACCAAAGAGGGTGGAAAACCCGGGATCCACAAACAAAAGGGCTTTCCACTCACATTTAAAGAAAAAGGGGAGAAAAAAAATAGGGAAAGGAAACAAATATAATTTTCCCTGCATTATTCTTGCACCTTATGTTTGGTGTACCAAGCTGGGCTTCAGAACCTCACCTGAGCTGGGATCAGTCCCTGCACTGAGCCTTGGCTTTTAAGCTCAGCATGAGGTTTTGTCATCCAGCTCCTTTGTGAGCCAGGCCAGAGACTTCTGCTGCCGTATCCAAACAAAAACTTGTGGTTAAGCCTGCCAAAAACTCCTCCGTGGTTGTTCCCTCTGTGTCTGGAAGGAGAGAAATGCACAATAAACACCCTGCACTGACAGGGCTGTGGATTTGGGGTGTCCATGTGTGTGTTGGACCTGTCCCCAAAGTTAGGTTTAACAATTGGGTGATTTCTCCTGCTTTTTTTGTCTTTTTCTTTAACTCCCCCCCTGCTTATGCAGTGAGCTCCTAATATCCTGATTGGAACCAGATTTGCATGAATTAGGAGTCGAAATTGGAGCAGCGACTGCTGTGCAGAGGATGTAAAGGGAATAAAATGAATGGGGTATTAACCTTCAACCACTGAATATTAATCAGTGTTTCACAAAAAAGAAAATACAGAGGCTGCCACACTAAATATTTTTAGCATTTATTGACGGGCTTGATTTCCTCTCTCTTTTAGACCTTTTGCTTCCAATCACGGACCATAAAAAATCACAGAGAAGATGGGGAGGGCTCAAGAGGGGGAAGGGGTGAAGAAAAAAGCCCAAGCTCATCCATTTTCTTGGATGCTGGAGGATATTTGTGAGTTATGCAACACCAAAACCCAGCTGACAAACAGAGTTCCTAATCCCACAAGTGCTCGGTTCAAAGGCTTGGTTCTCCAAGTCCCAAACCAAACAGAAATCGACCCCGGAGCCCAGCGAAGCCTTCGGAAATGAAGGCACCATAAAGAAATAAACTCCTTAAAAGCCCGACTTCCCCTGTGCTGAAAGGTAAAATGCACTTGAAAATCAGCCCAATAAAAGAATCGCCTCGTTGCGTGAATATTTCAATCCTCTTTTTGCTCCAGTTCATCAAGTAATCCAGTGGAAAATAAAATAGAAATAAAATATAAATATATGGAAATAAAATATAAAATATAAAATATAAAATATATATAATATAAAATATAAATATAATAAAATATAAATCATATTCCTGGAATGGTGACATCCCCATGGCACTGGAGGCACTTTGGGAATGGCAGCCAGAGGAGTTGGTGTCCATCCCAGCTCCTGGGACACAGGGCAATGGCTCAACTAGGAATTTTACTGGGATTAACAGGCATGGCAGTGGGTTTTTTGGGATATTATGGGGTGGGCAGGTGGGATGGGTGGTGGGAGTAGGAGGTTGGGTTAAATCCACCCCCAGCACCCATAGCTGGCAGGAAAACCACATCAAATTGCACTGACCCAACACTGTCACTCCAGAGTTTTCTCCCAGACAATGCCTAAAATACAAAAAAACCCCTCACACAAGTGGAAAACTCCAGAGCCTCTTCTTTTCTCATTGTTCCCATGCAAAAATTTGGCACTGGGGGGAATTTAAAAATCAGATCTGGGCAGAGACAATTCCCAAGCTCCCAGACTCTGGTGCCCTTCTTGATGCACCTTTGCCAAGCAGAATCCATTTGTTTTCATTGCCTTCTTATCAAATTACCTGGATTTGTGTCAGTACTCAGAGAGGATTTGGGGGGGGCCAAGAGAGAGAAAACAGCGGTAGGTTTTCAGGAAATAGCAAGTTCTTTTTCACTGAGATAGAAATCATTTGGCAGCCCACAGTGAAATACTTCTGGGTTCCAGAAGAAAGCCAGGGGGAGAAAAGCAAGCAAGGAAAGGGAAGATGCTAATGAACTGCAGAGGAGAGAAAAATAAAGTTGAAAAGAAAAGGAAAACAAACGAATTGAAGTGAAACTGGAGGTTGGGCAGGCATCTGCATCCAGCTGATCCACGGGGAGCTGCAGGGTCTGAGTCACCAGATAAGGAGAGATCTCCTTTCCTGGAAATGCTCAAGGATAGGTGGCGTTAAAGGCCCAGGAATAGCAGCAGTCCAACCATTTTGGCAAAAAGAATCCTCAGGTACCAGGTCAGCACAAATTTATGGACGTTCTCACCTCTGCCTTAGGGAGATGAGAGCCCAGCAGGTCTCTATGAGGGTGGAAACAGCAATAAACTCATGGAATCATGGAATACCCTGGGCTGGGAGGGAGCCACAAGGGTCTTCTTCTCCCTTTTGAAATCCCAGTGCCCCTGGTGAGCTGTGCCACATCCCCTCCTTCAGTGCCCTAAAATCTCCTGCCAGGACCTGCTACAAGTCCTGTCTCTCTGAACCAAAGCAAAGACAATCCAGCGAGGAGCAGAGGGTGCTCCCAGTCCCACCCAGAACAGGGGGAATCCCAAAGTGTTTCCCAGAAAGGGCCAGGCCAGCCCAGTGCCTCCACAGCCCCCTCCCAGTGCTCCCAGTAAAGCCCCCTGGAGCAGCCCTGCACTCCTTGACTAACGGGTCTTTTCCAGCTCTGTGCAGCAAAGCTGAGTTATTCCACATTCTCATGGATTTGGTGCTCACTCGGCTTCTTCCCTGGGGAAAAAGAAAAAGGGATTTGTGTGCTTTTTGCTTTCTTTGCATGTTCTGGGACTGGAGGCTGCATTCTAATGAGTCTGCACAGGCTGCAATGGAAATGTGATCCACTCCAACCTTTATCATCTGGTTCTTATCTTCCCAACTACTCCATCCCCTTAACTCTTGGAGCACAGGGAGACCTGGAAAAGCCCTCATGCTCCAAGGAGAGCCCCAGAGATGGGAAGGAGGTGATGCCTTGTGAAGGCTGAGCCGGAACAGAGGCTGGACAGAGCTACAGAATAAAGCAGGGATTTATTCAAAGGATCTCCTCCATGGATCCACCTTGGGCAGCACAAGAGCCCAGCCAGGGCTGCACCCAAGATGAACCAAAATGGTCCCAAAATGCACGAGCGCTCACGGGGTCTCTCCCTGGGATCAGCTCTGCTCCATTTGCAGATTGCAGTTCATTGTCCAATTCCAGCTTTAGCCCATCCAGTCCCATCCTGCTTGTTTTTCTCTCTCCAGCCCACGTTGTTTGTGCTCTTGGGGCTGAGATTTGGATCATTTGTCCTTGGGGCCCAGCTGGAGCAGGAATTGTTTTGTCTCCCTGCTCTGTGCAGAGAGCTCACCATCCCCTGATGTGAACCCAGCCCCACACACTAAAGCAGCACAGACCCTGAAAAATAGAAAAGCTGAACCTGAGGCACCAGAGAGAGAGGCAGCAGCCCCAGTCCAAGTGGTGGGTGGGAACAGGGGCAGAGTTTCTTACTCTTTCCTCCCACCCCATTCCTGCTGGCACATCATTGCTGGAAGTTGCTGGATGGGGTGACCTGGTTGAGTTGAAGATGTCCCTGCTCATTGCAGGAGGGTTGGAATTTAGGAATATAAAGGGCTTTTCCAACCCAAACTGTTCTATGATTCTGGGATTCCACCCTGGCTGCTGTCTCCCAATGGTTGTACCAAAGCAGGTTTCAATTATTAATTTGCAGGAAATTCTTCCCTGAGAGGGTGGGGAGGACCTGGCACAGTTTTCCAGAGAAGCTCTGGCTGCCCCATCCCTAGGAGTGTCCAAAGTCAGCTTGGGGCAACCTGAAGGTGTCCCTGTGGAACAGGATGAGCTGTAAGGTCCCTTCCAACCCAACCCACTCCATGATTCCATGATTTATCCTCTCTCAGCATCTCCATGTCAGCCAGGCAGCTGCAGGACAGTGATCAAGTGGCCTTCCCAGACCCCAGGAGAGATCCAGGACCCTCCCAACCCCCAGGAGAGATCCAGGAACCTCCCAAACCCCAGGGGAAATCCAGGGACCTTCCCAAACCCCAGGGGAGATCCAGGAACCTTCCCAAACCCTAGGGGAAATCCAGGGATCTTCCCAAACCCCAGAAGGGATCAGGTGACCTTTCCAAATCCTGGGGAGATCAGGTGACCTTCGCAAACCCCTGGAGGGAACCAGGGACCTTCCAAACCCCAGGAAAATCTTCCTGCCCTGCTGATCTTGCCCAGAGAGGGCACCCAGTCCTTCCAGTGTACGCCAGAACTGGATTGGATTTGAACCTCTGGGAAGACAACTTTCTTCAACCTTAAAAATATTTATTTTTTTGTCATCTGGAGGGATCTATCAGAACCTTTTTCATCACTAAATTTCTGGAGTTTCGTCAGGGATTACGGAGCTGAGACAAACAAAAGCATCCCCAAATTTCCACACTGCACCTTTGAGACAGAAAAGCGCCAGCTGGATTTTTTTTTTTTTTAATAAATAATTTTAGTTTATCTTTCTTCTTTTCTTTTCTTTTTTTTTTTCCCCTGTTAAACTGTCTGTGTTGCTTTTTAACCATTATCCCAAGCACATGGTTCAGCCTTTCCCAAAACCAAACCAAAACAAAAAATCCTGAGGTGTGAGAAGATTAAAGATTTTGAGATCTGGACATTTTCAAATCAGAACCACATGTTAGGAATAAATGGGGCTGGCAGGCAGCCACCAGTTGGAAAAGCCAAGGAGCTCTGCCTCTAAGAGGATCCCCTGAAAGCCTGGAGTGAACAAGCGCATCAGCACTTCCCTGCTGTCCTCAGGACCAGGATAACTCTGGGGATTTATCACATCTCCATGTGCTGGTTCCCACCTAAAGGAACATCACAACCATTTCTGAACCATCTCTGGTGATTTCTGAGTCTTGCCACTGCCCATCCATCCCCAAAATTCCAGTAGGCTCAGGCTCCTCTGAGAAAACCTCAAAGCCCGATTCTGTGTGGATCAAATCATGTCCCACCAAATCTCCAAGGAAACCGCAAGGGGAAAAGCTACAAAAGCCCCTGAATACAGGAAGCAAATCCATTCTGGAAAGGACAATGGAATTGCCAGAGCTCCTCTGCTGCCATGGATGGAGAACAAGGATGTCAGGAGAAGGAAGCTGAAGAGAACTGCTGGATCCTGGTTTGGCCAGGGAGCTGCAGAGGATCAGGAGATGACTCCAAGCTGCTTCTTCTTCCCCTTCCAACTGCTTTCTGCCTGTGATATCATCATCAAATCATCATCATCATTACCAAATCACCATCATTGTCATCATCAAATTGCCATCATGATCATCAACAAATTATCATCATCATTACATCATCACCAAATTATCATTAGATCATCATCATCATCATCATCATCATCATCAGCATCATCATCAAATCATCACTAAATTATCATTAGATCATCATCATCATCATCAAATCCCTATCATCATCATCATCAAATCATCACGGCTTGCTTTGGGTGGAAGAGACCCCAAGGATCACCTCATTCCAAGGTGTCCATCCCAGCTCGAAGCAGCCCGTCTGCCATTCCAGCCCAAAATCACTGCCCCAACCCATCTCCGGCCCAGGATTTAGATCAAACCTTCTTCATCTCACAGACACAACCTCTGCTCAGCACCAGCACCCTGAGCTATCCCAAATTTTGCTGGAGTGGGAGCTGAGCAGCCCCTGGCACAGCTGGAATCCCACCCAGGAGGGGCCATCCCAGCTGGGATGGAGCTGAAGGCTCAGGACCATCCCAACTATCCAGATTTCCTCCTCCATGGCAAGGTAGATGCAGTTCCAAACAGCAGGAGAACATCCCAAAAAGAGCCTGAGGGAATTTGCTCCCCACCACTTGATTTTCTTATCCCAGGGACTTTCCTGCTGATTACCAGGAGAACCACCCAGAGCAGGACTCTGGGCCTCAACAGTGAGGAGAAAAAATGAACACAATTATGTGTCCATGATTGTCAACCTGCTCTACATGAAATCATGTTCTTGGTCCTACAGCCATTTATGGGGTCTTTAACTCTTCCCTTTTTCTAGGGGGTTTCAGAAATCTCCTTTATTAGGGGAAAAAGATTGGAGTGCATTAGGCAGAGTGCCAGGAGCCATGGCAACCTCGGATTTTTCCATCTTCATTACAAGTTCAAGTAAAACCTTCATATAAAACCGAAATGAAAGGCTACATTATAAGTCCATTTTGAAATGTTTGCCTGGAAGTAAAACGTTGGACTTCATCCTTTTTCTCCACGCTGAACATTCTGGTTCTGCGCGGAGCACATTTTTCAAGTCAGATTTTTGTTTTCTTTCAGATTTTATTCCGTTTGCTCACACAGGGTGGGTCGTCTGGTGGTTAGAGAGAGGCATGGAGGCAACTGGGCTCCAGTCTCAGGCCGTTCCTCGTCGCTCAGGGAGTGTTCCTGATTTTAGCCAGGTGATTTGGGTGGATCCCATCAGCCGCAAACATAATTTTGGGGTTTTATTTCCTTTCTTACCAAGGTAACAGTGATGATAATTCTGTGAGGTTCCACCAGGATGGACATTGCACCGCTCATCAAAGCTGATGAAGAAGTCACTCCCCAGCAGAGCAGGTCAACTCTTCCCACTGTGTTTTCTCATGGATCTGGAAGCAGGAGGGATAGGTCAAGGAGAGGTTAGAGAGTGGCAGGAATTGTCTGTTTGCTTTGCAAAACCATGATTGGGAAACCCGAAATTCCCCTGTCTGCTGTAAATCCTGACACGGGGCTGCTCAGGAGACACTCAGCCCGTCCTGCAGTGGCACCTGCGTGGGTTCATTCCTGCTCTGGGTCACCTCAAGCTGCTCTGGCCCCAGCCACTCCTGGGAGGAGGCGAATTCTGCAGCTGCCTCTCATTGCTGGGCACCTCCTCACCTGGGCCAGGAGGTCACGGCCACAGCAGGGACTTCCTTGCCCTGTGGCACAGGGCTGAGCAGCTTTCTGAGCAGGAGAAATCTCCTCTGCAGGCCCTCTGGAGCACCTGGCACTGAGCTTTTCCTGGGAATCACAACCTGGTGTGCCAGAAACACCAGGCTCAGGGACTGAGGGAAGGAGAACTGCTGGAAAATCTCTGTCCCAAGCTGCTCCTGTTCCACGTGGGGGTCATGAAAGGCCAGGGCTGGCTTGGGCCCCAGGCTGTGCTGAGCCTGCAGTGAATCCTGGCTGGGCTCGAGGCAATCTGGGATTCCAGAGCTTCCTCCTGGCTCTGGCCAAGCCCCAAATGCCCGGGGACACCATTCCCACCTGCCCTTGCTTAAACACTTCTCTTCCCCTGTGGGGTTTATCAGGGTACCCCCCCATCCAGTTATGACAAGGGGTGCAGCCTCTGCTCCTGGGGGACAACTCTGACCCTCCTGGACCTCCTGGTGTGGCCCAGTGGGGCTGGAAGTAGCAATTCTCCCCTAGGGGACAACTTTGACCCACCTGGTGGGTCCTGGTGTGTCTTGGAGGGGCTGGAAGCAGCAGTTTCCCCCTGAGGGGACAACTTCGACACTCCTGGACTTCCTGGTGTGGCTTGGAGGGGCTGGAAGCAGCAATTGTTGCCGGGGGGACAACTTTGACCCTCCTAGATTTCCTGGTGTGGCTCAGAGGGGCTGGAGCATCCTGCAGGAGCCTGCACATCCACCCCTCCCGTGCCTGACACAGCCTTCAGCGCTTTTCTTCCTTCCTAATGATGCTGGCAAACCTTTTCCATGAGGCTGGAAGGAGCCCCTGCTCCTGCTGGATCTGATTTCCCTCCTGCTCTGGCCCAACCCAACCTGCTCCGTCCTGGCCCTGCACGTCCCGGCGGCTGCAAATGGCACAGGGCCCTTTTTAATTTTTTCTTTTTTATTTTTTCTTCTTCCTTTTTTCTCCCTCCATCCTTCCTTCCTCTCCTCGCTATCAATTAGAGGGCAAAGGCTTCTGAAAAGCTCTTTCCTCCCTAACCTTTGGCAGCCTGGTGTGATAATGACTCCAAAAACTCCAGCCGGGCCCCGCACGGCCTTGGCGGGGCAGCGGGAGGCGAGGAAGGTGAGGAAGGTGACCTTCATCCCTCCCTCCTCTTCCTTTCCTCCCCCTGCAGCTCGGATGGGCTCGGGCAGGAGCGGGAGGGCTCGGGCTGCCTCCCTCCCAGCAGAGAGAGTTCCTCTGCAGGGTCATTTTTGTAATCAGCACTCAGGGGGTGCTTCTGGAGATAACACGGCCCGTGCGAGGTGTGGAGAGGGCTTGGAAATAACGACCTGAATCCAGAGATGAAGGGGGAAAGGGCTCTCTGGATTTAATTTGTCGTTTCTTCCTCTCTCCCTCAGCTACCAAACTCCAGGCTGCTGCAGCTTCCCCCCAAAAACACAATTTATTTTGCCAGCAGTTGTGGGGGTGTCTGTGCTGTTTTCCCTGGCACCTGCAGCTGCTTTCACAGCCTGGAAGGTGCTTTGTGGGGTTTTCAGCATTTTGGGGTTCTCAGCACTGTGGGGTCTTCAGCATTGTGGGGTTTCCAAGCATCATGGTGCTTTCAAGCATTGTGGAGTTGTCAGCATTGTGTGGTTTTCAGCATTGTGAGGTTTCCATCATTGACAGGTTTTCAGCATTTTAGGGTTCTCAGCACTGTGGGGTTTTCAAGCATTGTGGGGGTTTGAAGCATTGTGTGGTTCTCAAGCTTTGTGAGGTTTTCAGCACTGTGGGGTTTTCAAGCCTTGTGGGGGTTTCAGGTTTGTGGGGTTCTGAAGCATTGTGGGGTTTTCAAGCATTGCGGGATTTTCAGCATTGCGGGGTTTTCAGCATTAAGAGATTTTCAGCATTGTGGGGTTTTCAGCATTAAGAGATTTTCAGCATTGTGGGGTTTTCAGCCTTGTGGGATTTTACAAGCACTGTGGGGTTCTCAAGACTTGTGGAGTTTCAAGCTTGTACAAAAGCATCCCTGCTCCCTGTGGCATTGGGAAAGGATGGGAAGGAGCCTGGGTATGTCCTGGGATAAACCTGGATATGTCCTGGGATGAGCCTGGGTATGTCCTGGGACAAGCGCATGCCCCTCAGCATTTCCACAAGGTCTCCTCCCCCAGAGCCCCCCAAATGTGCCAAGTGCCCCTCCCAGGGCTCCCCACCAGTCCCTCTCTCCCCTCCCCGAGGTGACACTGCAGTGGTTTGCTGCCTCACGTCCCTGTCCCCAAAAATTGAGTTTTCCAGCCCGTTTTCCCTCCTTCTCAGCAGCAGCCTGAATGAGGGAGGCTGGTTCTGCACCTGCACGTGGGGAGATGCAGCAAACCCCCAAAACCAGCTGCTAAACCCCTGACTGGGATGTGCAACCCCCAAAATCCCCCACATCATCCCAGCCCTCTCCAGCTACAGCCACAGAGCGCAAAATTCCCTCAGGGAACAAAAAAGGGGCATTTTAGAAAGTTCTTTCCACACCTAGACCAGGCTGGAGGTGTTTTGCTCCCCAGCACTGCCTGGGCTGGGGCAGTGTCCCCTGATTGTCCCCAGAGCTCCTGGCCCCTCTCAGCTCTCCCTCGGGAGCAGCTCCTGCCCATTAGCAACATAATGGAAACCATCCCATCCCAGAGAGAAAAACTGGAACCACTTTGAGGTGAGAAACCCATTAGTGACTTATAAACCCCTCCCATCCTCCACGGGAGCTTTTCATAGCCAGGAAAATAATAACTCCAACCCACGGGGAGAGGCAGCGAAGCCGGGGTCTCCAGGCCCCAAATATTCGCTGCTCCTGCCGTTGTTCCAGCCGTAAAATGGATTTATTAAAAAAATCCTGGGTTTGATTTCATCTGAATTAAAGGGGGATGGGCCCCCCTGCTCCCCACTGAGCCTGGTTTAATATCTCTGAAGCTGTGAGGTCACAGCTGAGTGTGCAGGATGAGAAAGGCAAGGCTGGAAAAGCCCAGCTTTGTTGGCATCAGTGGGTCAGCAGTGATTTAATTTAACAAAAAACTGGGAATATGTGTGGGCAGAGTTGGCATGAGCAGGGCCTGGCAGGGCAGGGGTCCTCATCCATGAAAATGAAGAGTTCTGGTGCCCTTCTGTGCATTCACATCAGTTTTGCCCAGTAGGGATAAGAAAAACAATCAAACTTTTGAGCCACTACCATGGAATGAAGCACTTTTGGATTCTTTTTCTCCCTCATCATCTCTAGTTTGCAAAAAATTCCCCAATTTTTTGCTCTTCTAACTCTTCCCCTTGGCACAGAGGGGCTGAGGGAGGCTCTCCCCATCCTCTGGAAGTGAGAGCTGGGCAGAGCTGTGCCCAGGACACTCCTGGTGGAGGCTGCCTGTCCTCCTTGGATTCCCAAAAAACACTAGCAGTTGGGAAAATTCCACGTTTTCCTTCCCCACTTACCCTGATCCAGCCCCACCAACCTCTCCCCCCACTCCCAAGCACCCTTTGGAAGGATGGGATTCTCTTTCCTGTAACCAAATCCATTAAAAATCATAATTTTTAATCACAAATTAGTCATTAGCAAACCCATGGAGAGACATGGATCTGCCTGAGACTGAAACAACAGCTCCAGCTCCAGAAAATCCATAAATCAGGACAAAAATTCCATCACTCCACGATCTTTTAGGACCATCACTTTTTTGCTGCCTCTGCTGTGAAATCTCCTCTGTGGCCAGTGGGAGGGGAGAGGGAGAGGGAGAGGAGAAGAGAAGAGAAGAGAAGAGAAGAGACGAGAAGAGAAGAGAAGAGACGAGAAGAGAAGAGAAGAGACGAGAAGAGAAGAGAAGAGACGAGAAGAGAAGAGAAGAGACGAGAAGAGAAGAGAAGAGACGAGAAGAGAAGAGAAGAGACGAGAAGAGAAGAGAAGAGACGAGAAGAGAAGAGAAGAGACGAGAAGAGAAGAGAAGAGACGAGAAGAGAAGAGAAGAGACGAGAAGAGAAGAGAAGAGACGAGAAGAGAAGAGAAGAGAGAAAGAGAAAATCAAGAGAAGAGAAGGAGAAAATCAAGAGAGGAGGAGAGGACAGGGCTGCTGGTGCTCTGCCCCCTCGCTGGCCCAGAATCCAATAAAGATGATTAAATTACATGTCCTTTCCTCCCCTTGGAATCCCCGCTCTCCGCTGGAATACGGAGCTCAGGAAATGGGGCAAGACAACTTCCCTCGTGAAACCTTAGAAGGCCGAGCAGGGGGTGCTGCTCTAATGAAGAGCTGGCCCCGCTGAGCAGAACCTGCTGGAAATGCAGCAGAGAGAGGAACTGAGCTCCAGAGGCTGCCCCAAGCCCTCCCCCCACCCATCCCATCCAAGCACGGGGACTTTTCCTGCTCTGCTCCCTCCTGGAGGGCGAGGGACGCTCACAGAGAACCCTGTGTGTGCTTGGGGTGGCCAGTTTCCAAAGGAAAAATACACCATGGATGGCAAAAAATCCTACTTTTATAATTTTTTTTTGTGTGTGTGTGTGTGTGTGTGTGTGTGTGATTTTAGTTGTTTTTTCTCTCTTTTTTGGCCTGCTGTTTGCTAAGGAGGGGGAAAACCCAAGCCTTGGGATGGTTGCATTGTTGGGATGGCTGCTCCAGACTGGTTTGGGGTAGAAATCTGGAGGTTTTGGTTACACTTCTCTGAAAAAAGTTTCTGTCTTTCATGGAAAAACGTTGAGGAAATGGTGATTAAAACTTAAAAAAAAAAAAAAAATTAAAATCCAGGTTTTTTAGTTATAAAATTTTAGAAATAAATATTTAAGCCCAAAACCTGAGCTGGTCAGATCACCCATGGCTCTTCTCATGGAATTTCCCATTGCAGTTCAGATTGCCCAGATGACCATCAGCCAAATTTCCCACTTCCCATGAGGATCTCCAGCCTAGACCAGAGTTCCAGCCATCCCCTGGATGAACTGCTCCTTGAT
This sequence comes from Onychostruthus taczanowskii, assembly GCF_017590055.1. Lineage (NCBI taxonomy): Eukaryota > Metazoa > Chordata > Aves > Passeriformes > Passeridae > Onychostruthus > Onychostruthus taczanowskii. Next base: position 7,580,267 of record NW_024500350.1, read on the forward strand.
GGATCCTCCCCAGTCTGAGCTGCTGCAATCCCAATTTTGGGCATTCCCACCCATTCTCCACCATCACCTCCACTCTGGATTTGTACAGCAGCAGGTTGGGGGTTCCAGGCGGGAAAAGCACCGGGAGATCCTATGGAAAAGGCTCCCAAAGGTGATTTTTTGGGCAGGATAAAGGTGATTTTTTTGGACAGGATGGCTCAAGGATCAAGGTGAGAAAACAGTGTCAGGAGCATCACCTGGGCGGAATTTTCCAGACAAATCACCGAGATGTTTGCAAAGAGTTTTCAAACCCGGAAAGGGCCAAATTCCATCCCATTCCTGTTCCATGAGATAATAAATAGGAATACAACTCTGTGGTTATGCAAGAAATCTGGGGGCACTTTCTGTTCCAGTTTCAGCTCCCCTTTAATCACCTTTTCCCCCCCGGTAACGCCGTTTCTCACCCTGCCCTCGGTGTCACCTTGTTAAAGCCCAGCCTGAAACCAGTGTTGTTTATTTATTCCACCTGATAAAAGCAGGATATTACTCCCTGTGATAACACAGGGTCATTTTCAGTGAAGCCTCTCTTGGCAAACTTTTAATACAATGAATAACACCCGTATCAGATCCCAGATAAAAGCTGCCACATCCCAACCCCAGCTCAGGCCTTCGAGGGGTTGTAATTACCTTCTGTTTGGGTTTGGGGTTGTTTTTTTTTTTTTTTGTTGCTTTTTTCTTAATTGTTGCTCATAAAAATCAAGGCAGAAAATTAAATTAGTTCAGTGCAATTTGGGACGAGATTTGTTCAAAGGCAAGGCTGGGGGTGGCTGGGTTAAACCCCACTTGTGGTGTGGGTTAAACCCCGTTTGTGGTGTGGTTAATCCCTATTTCTGGTGTAGTTAAACCCCACTCCTGGTGTGGGTTAAACCCCATTCCTGATGTGGGTTAAACCCCATTTCTGGCGTGGTTAAACCCCACTCCTGGTGTGGTTAAACCCCATTTCTGGCATGGTTAAGCCTCATTCCTGGTGTGGGTTAAACCCCACTTCTGGCATGGTTAAACACCACTTCTGGTGATGTTAAACCCCACTTCAGGTGAGGGTTAAACCCCATTTCAGGTGTGGGTTAAATCCCATTTCTGGTGTGGGTTAAACCCCACTTCTGGTGATGTTAAACCCCACTTCAGGTGAGGGTTAAACCCCATTTCAGGTGTGGGTTAAATCCCATTTCTGGTGTGGGTTAAACCCCACTTCAGGTGAGGGTTAAACCCCATTCCTGGTGTGGTTAAACCCCACTCCTGGTGTGGTTAAACCCCATTCCTGGTGTGGTTAAACCCCACTCCTGGTGTGGTTAAACCCCATTCCTGGTGTGGTTAAACCCCATTCCTGGTGTGGTTAAACCCCATTCCTGGTGTGGTCAAACCCCACTCCTGGTGTGGTTAAACCCCATTCCTGGTGTGGGTTAAACCCATTTCTGGTGTTGTTAAACCCCATTTCAGGTGTGGGTTAAACCTCATTCCTGGTGTGGGTTAAACCCCACTCATGGTGTGGGTTAAATCCCATTTCTGGTGTGGGTTAAACCCCACTCCTGGTGTGGGTTAAACCCCACTCTGTTGGGCCTTGAGCTTGGACTCTGGTGGGCAGCAGGGGTAAGTGGGATGACATTGGCCCATACCCCTTTTCCTGCATGGGAGGGTGCAGGACAAGCTGGGGGCAGCCCTTGGCCCCCAAAACTGCTCCCAGAATAGGAACCTTCGCCCTTTTCCAGCTGGGAACAACCCTGGCAGTGTCAATTTGAGCAATTCCCATTAAAATCAAAAAAAAGGATGAACTGGGGAGAAAAAATATGGTGGTCCCAAGCCAGAGTGACCACTTTGACCCTATCCAGGTGAGTCTCTCTGCATGCCAGGCCGAAAAATGAATATTTCCTGCTTCCTGAGGCTGTTCCAGAGCTCCTGGGGCAAATTGGGCCATGTGGGCAGAGCCCAGTTCTGCAGGGCTGGAAGGGCCTGGCTGATCCCAAATCTCTCCTCCCACATTTATATTCCACCAGCACGAGCCAGTAGAGAATTGGCCACAAAATTCGAGGGCAGTGGGGTTGTTTTAAAATTAGAATGAGCTTTTCCATGAGTTTATTTGGCTTTTTGCTTTGAATTTCTTGGAGTACCTGGGACAGGGAGGCAGCAGAAGTCCCGGGGAAGGGTGGCATTGAGGCAGGGAAGCCTCAGTGAGGTGTCAGAGCCTCGCTAAGCCCAGTTTAAACTTTCCCCAGAGCTAAAGCCCAGTGTCAACACGTGCTGCTGGGCCAGCTCTGCGACCAGGCCGGGCAAACATCCAGGCCCAGGGAGAAATCAAAGCCCAGGCTGGTCTGGAGTGTTTAAGTCCCCAATTCCCAGCCCAGCAGGGCTTTCCCAGCAGATTCCCCCACATGCAGGTCTCTCCCCAGACATTTGTTTATCCAAGAAACCCCTGGGTGTGAATTACCCCTGGATTTATTTATCCTTGGTGGTACACGGTGTCCCGGCCTGCAGCACCCACAGGGAATGTTCTGTTTGCCTTTCCTCCCGCCCCATCTTGCCAGCAGCCACCCTGGAGAGCCCAAAATTCCAAGTAACACCAGGGCAAAACCACGGGATGCTCCTGATCTCCCCAGGTGGGAAAGGAGAGGGCTCATCCCGCTGCCTCCATCCTCGCCCTAAACCAGGGATGATGTTCCCCATGGGAAGGAGCACAGCAGGGAGGTCTCTCCCTGCAGGAACTCTTTGAAAAAAGCCAAAGCCACTTTTTGCAGGGCTCCACAAGCCCAGACAGCTCCTGCCAAGGACCACGGGGCCTTTTGGCTGCCAACCCCATGAGCCACAGCACATTTTCCTTCCAGGAGTGGATTTTGCAGCTTTCTCTGCTCATCCCTGCTCCAGCAGTGTCCCTGTGCCATCACCCCCCCTAAACACCCCAACACATTTCAGGCTGAGCTCAGTTAAGCCCAGGATTAGCCCTCCAAGTGCTGTAACTCATCAGGAAAAACCCACGCCAGTATTCTAAGAAAAATGTCTTTTTTTCCCAGATTGAGCAAAAGAAAGGTTAAAAAACACCATCTGTCATGGTAATTTTTTTTCTCCCTTATTTCTCTGTCCTTTCCCTCGTTAAGGGGAAGTGGGGAGGGGGAGAATGTTCACTTGAAGCTCGCCCCACGTTTTATTAATTGATGGCAAATAATCCGCAGATAAAGCGCACAATAAATGTTTTAATGAGAACATATGGTGAGGAAAATTGATAGGAGGGAGCCTTTGGAGAGTTCCTGGGCAGCAGAGTTACAGGAGGAGGGGGAAAATGCTTGGGCAGGGAATTCTGAATATTCCTCAATGGGAGAACGAGGAAAAGGGCTGGGAGGGGGGAGCTGTGCTGTCCCCAAGTGTCTGAAGGAATGCCCAAAAATCTGATGGTTTACAGCAGGTCCAGCCTCAAAATTCCCTGTCCCCTGGTGCCATGGGCTGGCTGCTCCTGCCCTGGGAGCATCCCAATCCCAGCTGCTCCCAGAGCAGGATTCCAGCGGGATTCCTCTCATTCTTCACACGGACTTTCACCCCCCCAAACCAAACAGGGGGGTCAGGGGGCTGTTCCCACGCTTCCCAGGGTCCCTTTTTATTGGTTTGGTGGCAAGGGATGTCAAGGACTCGCCAGCAGTGCCAAAGGTGTCCCTCTGGTCTCATGAGGTGGCTCTGGGGACAATTTGCCCGTCCCTAAAGGGTCAGGAAATAAGGGTGAGGCACCAGCTTGGACAGCAAACTGCAAACAAGGCATTTGGGATGTCCCTCACTTCCAAATTCCAGCACAAAAATAAATCCCACCTTGGCTCACACACGAGGTTTCCCCAGATTTGGGGTCTCCAGCACTGGTTTTGCTCTGATTGTCCCCAAAAATCCAAACTTGTTTCCCAGCTGGGTTGAAGCTCCTGTTCCCAAGCAGATCCAGATTCCAAACCCCCACGTCCACCAAGGGATTTACTCTCTGTGACTTCCCAAATGAGAAAATACAAATTGATGGGGGGAAAGCTAGGGAAGGATCTCAAGGACTGGATTAGGGCTTTTTCCAGCTCCCAGACCTGGAGATGTCCCCTTGGGGAGCGCAGAGCAGAGCTCCCACCCAGCCCCATGCCCCCAGCAGCCAGGATCAGCCCCCTTTGGGGCAGTTTTTGTGCTCCAGGAGGTCTGGGATCACCAGGGAGAATCTGGGAAGGCCAAAGCTGGGAGTGATTTCAGCCTTTCACATCCCCTCTCCAGCTGGGAGCTGAGCCCTGATTTCTCAGTTTACCTCCAACGTTTGCCCTGAGATTTTCACAGAGCTTGGCTAAGAAGTTTCTTAGGGTCCCCTCCAGCCCCGCCAGCGGTGCCAACCCTGTCCCTGTGGCACCCCACCGATTCTAGGAACTGCACCCGCTGGGCAGGGGCGGCTGTGCATCCTCCCCACCTCGCCCTGTGCTTCTTGGGCTCTGGCCAGCCCTCGGCCTGGCCCTGCAGATGAATGCCAGGGAATATTTGTGTGTCCTGACCCAAATGAATGGAGCTGCTGAGCCGAGTGCTGGAGCAAAACCCCGCAGGACAATCCCCCCCATTGATGGGGCTGCTGGAGAGGCTCCCACAGCAGAGCCCTCCTGTCCCTCCCATGGGATGGGCGCTGCCTCTGCTGGGATCTTCTTGGGGAAAAGCTGCTTTGCCCTGGAAAAATCATGGGCAGGCTCTGCTGCCAGCTCAGGGAGGGCTGGAGTCTCCTTTGGGGCACCTACCATGGAGCTGGGAACCTGTGTTCCTTTGGGAAAAGGAGAATTCCCTGAGAATTCCCTGCTGGGTGCAGCCTGAGGGACCCAAAGACGAGCAAGGAGTGGATCAGCTCCCAGTGCCACGCTGGATTTGGGAAGGAGGAACCTCCTAAAGGGAGCAGACTCCCATTAGCAAGGGAGAAATACTAAAAAATCAAAAAAAAAAACCCAGAGCTGTCGATTTTCCAGCTGCTCTCTGGCTCTGTGCTGCCCATAACCACACTTTAAACATGATTTTATGATGCAAACAGGCAAAAAGCTCCTGCTGGGAGCTTGTGGGACCAACTGCCCACTTAGAGAGGGAGCAGCAGCCCAGGTGGACACCAGGGCTTGGAGCTCCTCAGAGGCTGAGCCAGGGCTGGGCCTGGCTTGGCTCTGGCTGCAAACCACAGCTCGGAGCCACTGCTGGTCCCATCTGCATGGGAAAGAGCAAACACAGGAATGGGAAGGGCTGTGGATGGCAGAAGATGATGCTGGAGAACTTTTCCCACTGGTTTGGCTTCTCCTGAGCCCTGGGAGCTGAGCTGGGCCACAGCCAAGGCTTGGCCAGAGCCACCAGCAAGCACTCGCCCACCTCCAGCTGCTCCCACCCACGTTTGGGGGAACAAGGGAGAGGCTGTGCTCCTGCAGCTTTGGAAAATCAGTCAGAAAATGCCAATTGCTTGGTCAGAGCTTCTGGGTTTTAAAAAAAAAAAAATTGAGTTTGAGTGACACAAACTCCTCTGTACAAACTCATTCCCCAAGGGACAGTTTTGCTTTCTGTTGAGGATCCCAAAAAAACCAAGGTGGGCCAAGAGTTGTGCTGGGTGCCCAATATGAAAGGTGCCACACACAAAACATTGCAGCTTCAGTTGTATTTTTACTTCTTTTCTTAAAGCTGTGCCATGTTCTCCTGGATCTGTTGTTGTGGGAGCGTCCAAAATTATTTGGATAAATATTTCAACATTTTTTAAGCCTGCTTGGGGGAAAATGGAGCTCCTGAAGGGTGGAGTTCTGTGCCAGAGGATGGACAGGGAGATGCCTGTGGATGTGGTGGCTGGGACAGCACATGGATGGATTGGATGGAGGAGATTTACCCAGAGAAAGCTCCTGGGAACAGCCCAGAAATGTGAAAAGCTCTTCCCCATCTGCCCTGCTCACGGAGGGAGAGCTTCTCCTTCAGCCACCTCTGGAAGGACATGGCTGGGATGGGAGAAGGGTTTCCCAGCCCTCCTGAGCCAGATGTGCAGCAGCTGCTGCACAGCCCTGGGCCAGTCTCATGTCACACCCAGCTCCACCAGAGAGCCTGGCCAGGAGCTCTGGCACTCCTGGAGCCACATTCCTGCAGCCTGTGCTGCTCTCCAAAGGGAGAGATCCATGCTGGCAGTCTGCAGCAGGGAAAAACATGAAAAACAGCACAAGCAGAAAAGGACAGGATTTGTCTCTGTGTGAGGCAAGAACACCCTTCCATTTTCAAGCCTGGGTAGATTCAGCCACTCTCTTTTCTGTTGACATCACTGTGAAAATGACCTTGCCCCTAACAAGTCTCCCATTGCAGAGAGGGACATTTTTCAGGGGTCTGCATGAAGCTAAAGGCCAGAGACTGTCAGTCTTCCACACCCTTAACAAACCCATTTTGTTTATATTTGTTTATAATCTGTTCATCAGGAAATTAGGTCTTTCTCAAGTGAAAGAAGTGATGTTGGGGGTTTTTTTCCCTTTTTTGTTGTAAACAACGCTGCATTTGTGGTGGTTCTGCTGATTAGCAGCTCACCTTCTTGTGTCACCAGAATTTTTAGCAGAACGTGCCATCCACAGTCCTTAGAACTACTCATCTCTTTTAGATATTTCAGAAATTATAAACTGACTGCAGATGAGGCAAGGTTTGTGCTTACAGCTGGTATGAAAAAAAAAAAAGAAAATCCAGCTATGGATTATTTCTGATTATTTCCATTATGGAAATAACCCTGTGGAGCAGTGAGGTCCCACCAGCCACTCCCAGGGGTCCAAACCCAGCCCTGATCAGAGCACATCCATTAGTGCACATCACTCTCCTGAAGATGGCAATTAAAGCAAACTAAAGCAAAGAGCCCTGAAATCAAGAGGTTTTCCTAATGGTAAGCCCTGGCCTGGGCTAGGAGAAGGGATTTAGGAGCTGAACTCCTCTGTTTCCCCAACCCCCCCATTCCGAGCCTGAAGTCAGATCTCCATCTGAAGTTGGTGGCTTGGGCTCAGTTCAAGAATCACAAATTCCCTCGGCTTATTTATGGTCATTATTAATAACAAAGGGTTAATTCCCCCTTTAGTATTGTGATCTGCACCCGAGGGGTGGGAGCAGGGCTGGAGGGAGCAGCTGGGGATTCCATTTCTGAGCTCAGGACTCCAGGATAGGAACGTGCCCCGCACAGGGGGTTGGGCTTGAGGAGCTGCAGACAGCCAGGAACGCTCTGGGGGATAATTCCCTCAGGGAATGATCATGGTTTATTGACACTCAAAGCCCCAAGGTCAATGCAGATGGAGTAAGGAATGCTCAAAGATGAGATGTGAAACAGCTGAAACCTCCATCTATCAACCATTCCTTATCCATCCACCATTCCTTATCCATCCACCATTCCTCACCCATCCACCATTCCTCACCCATCCACCATTCCTCACCCATCCACCATTCCTCACCCATCCACCATTCCTTATCCGTCCACAGCCATTCTTTATCCCTCCATCAATCCTTCCTTATCCCTCATCCCATCCCTCCATCAGCCCTTCCTTATCCCTCATCCCATCCCTCCACAGCCCTTCCCTATCCCCATTCCTTTTCCCATTTTCCCACTCAAAAGCCACCCCAGGGCCTAGCAAGGGCATGGTCCCTTGGCCAAGCTCAGTTGCACACCCCAAAAACGCCCAGGAATTCTGCTCCTGGGCTGAGATTTCCCCTGCAGAGCCACGGGACAGCAAAAACCCTCCCCCAGCCCACAGCTGGTTCTGTCCCTCCTTGTGCCAAGGGGATTAAAAACCAGGATCCTTCAGGACAAACAAGGACACTGCTGCTCCTTCCCTGCCATCGTTGCTCTCCCTCCTCTTTCTCACTCAAACCCTCTGCAGAAACGCTCCTGGTCCGACACCCATGAGGGTTTGCAGGGCTTCCCCCCTCCCTGGGTGGCAGCAGGGTGAGGAGGGAGCTGGAGCTGCCTCTGCTCCCGTGGGAATCTCCCCAGCCCCCCTGCATCCCACAGGGCACTGTTTGCTTTGGATGCCACTGCCAGGGGTGACTCAAACTGACCTTTCCTGTTTTCCCAGCCAAGGCCTCGGATCAGGCACAAGATGTTGAAAATTAATCAATTAATCCCCTTTCAGGGGCTGACTGGGAGCTGCTGGGTGGGAAAAAGGAGCTGCAGGATTGGGGAAAGGAGCTGCTGGATCAGGAAGGAGCTGCTGGGTGGGAGAAGGGAGGTGCTGGGTGGGAGAAAGCTGCTGGATGGGGGAAAGGAGCTGCTGGACTGGGGAAAGGAGCTACTGGATCAGAAAGGAGCTGCTGGGTGGGAAAAAGGAGCTGCTGGATCAGAGAAAGGAACTGCTGGATGGGGGAACTGGAGCCTCGTTGTCTCAGCTGAGTGAGGACCCCTCAAAGTCATTCCCAGGGCTCTTCCTGCTGCCAAGGAGGCTCCTGGGGATGCCCAGCAGTGCCAAGCCCACCCCAGGGGCAGCTGAAGGCACTCAGCATCCCCCAGGGTCACACCCCAAGGTTCATCTCCAGGACTACCAGGAGGAAAGCCAGGTTCCCCCAGGAGAGCCCTGACCCATGGTGGCAGGAGGTGTGGGACAGAGCTTCCTCAGCCCAAGCCACCAGATCCCCCTAAAACAGCCCCAAAAGAGCCAAAATTTACCAGGAGAGCCTTCCCAGGCAGAGAGGTCTCTTCCCACACAAGGGCACTCCATGGTCACCCCGTTGTCCTCCTGGTTTTTCTCTCCCAGAAGCTGCCAGACCAGTAGGACTGGATTGGGTTCTCTCTGGGGGATTTCTATTTTGTTTTCCCTGTCCCCAAATATATCCCTCGTGCCCCAGTCATACAGAAAAAATGTGGGTGTTGCTGTGCAGTTTCGGGTCACTGAGGAGAGTTCAGATTTGTCACCTTTTCTGGGGTTGTTGTTCAGGCTGGAACCTCTTGGAAACCACTTGGTCTGGACACCAAACCTGGAGCATTTGATGCCAAAGGATAAAATATCTGATTCTCTTCAGTCTTGGAGCCAATTGAGGACAAATGATAAGGTGACAGATAAGGGAATAATGAAATAAAAGCCCACGAGGAGCTGCATGTGCAGGAGGAAAGAGGATCCTGCTTTCCCGTGGATAATCCTCGGGGCCTGGGGATTCTCTGGGGTCTGGGACAGGGGAGTGCACGTGGTTGTTCTCTTTCTCAGCAGGGTTTTACCAAATCTCCACAAATTACCAGAAAAATGAATCCCTTCAACATCCTGTGTGTGGAATTTGGCTGGAATTGGAGCAGGAGGACACAGATCAGATCCACCCCGCACAAACCCAAAGCCATCCCCAAACCCTGCCTGGGCTGAGCTCAGGCACACAAAACTCCACATCACTCATTTCTAAGGAAAAAATTCCCACCAGGACATTTTTCCTTTTCTCCCTGTCACTCATTCATAAGAAAAAAAAAAGATATAAAATTGTGTAAATTATGATGGTGATCCCATGTCTCCAGCATTCCCTGCAGGGCATTTTCCCTTTTCTCTGTATCCTGGATTTTTAACAAAAAATTGTTTCAAATAAGTAGAAAATTCTGGCGATCTCAGAAGCCTCAGAGATTTTCAAAACCAGCCCAAAGTGTTCTGTGAAGAGCAAACATTCCCCCGTGCCAGGCCCCGGGGACGGTCCCATCCCAGGGCTGCCAGAGCCGGGAGCTGATCCCAAAATCCTCCTTTGTTTCTCAACTTCTGCCGGGTTTTTTTCTCCTTTTTCTCCTCTTTTTTCCCCTGTCAGGTAACAATACCTCCTTTCAGGCCCTGCCAAAGCCCCGCTCCGATAAGAGCTGGCAGCGGAGGGAACTGCCATCAATATTTGGGTGAATTTTAACTCCCTGAGCGCAGCCTGGGGGGGATCAGCGAGCACCTGGTTAAAAGCTCCTCTCCCAAACGCATCTCCGTGCCCTTAGCCCCTGAATTCCTAAATCTCTCTCCAGCGGCTGCAAAAACCGCGCTTAAAGCCGGGACTAAGCCTCCAGCCGCGCTCCGCACCCAGGTACGTTCCCCCGACGCTTCTTTCCTTTAAGCTCCGCTCAAACATCCCCCTTAAGCCCGGCTTTATTTCGGAGGAGTGCGGCCGGCAGAGCTCGAACCCGAATTTGTCGAGCGCAGCTTTGGGAATTGGGTGTTAAAAATGAAACCGGGGGATGTGCTTTGTCCCCCCGAGGGCTGCGGGGATGTCACCGGGATTTTGGGAATTATTTTGTTGTTTTCCTCCCGTTCTTCCCAGTCCAAAATGGGTTTGGGTGTTGTGTAGGAGCCCAGGATTATGAAAAAGAGAGGTCGGAGCCTGACAGCAAATTAAACTCCACGCCAAGGTGCATTTGAACCATTCACAGCCCTGTTTATAATCGGATTTTCCCTGCAGAAAATTCAGTGATAGTCTTTCAGGCAGTCGGAGACTTTCTGTGTTATTATTAAGACCTAGCAAACATTTCTTGGGGAAAAAAAAAATAAAAGAAAGAAAAAATAAAAGAAAAAACCCGAGAGCTGGAGGGTGTTATGCTCAGAATAAGCTTTTCCCACTTAGCAGCAGGATGAGTTTTTTTCACCCAAAAAAAATAAATAAATAAATAAAAAATCTGATTTTTGCCAAGCTAAATGGCCAGAGCATATTTCTAATCTGTCACAGGTAGGAGAGACAGACACAGAAAATCCAGCACTCCCTGCCCTCCTCATTTCTGGGTTTTTATCCTCTTCTCCCTTCATTTTAATTTTTAATGAGTGTTTTTCTTCTCACCATAAACTCCCTGCTTTTTTGCCACTTCAGCAAAGGAAAATGGAATAAATGATGCTCCTCTGCAAGGTCTCATCGTAAAATTGAAAGTAAATAAATAAATTAATTCCAGAGCAGCTCTGTTGATGAATTTTAATTTAGAGAGGAATTAAAGCATCACCTCTCAGCTGCCCCGGTGGCTCCAGGGCTTTTCCTGCCCTTTGGAGGCTCCAGAAAATCAGGTAAAATTTCATTTCAGCCCCTCCTGAACGAGATCCAGGCTCCTCAGCCCAACCCCTTTGGAAACGCCTTGAATTTTCAGGGCAGAAAATGGAAAGCTCCATGAAGAGCTCAGGGATGCAGCCCCGACCCTCAGGGCCAGCACCTCAAAATCCCCTGGAAAGGCTTTTCCCATGGGAAAGGGACTCGGGAGCCACTCGGTGCTGGGACAGAGCTCCCTCAGCATCCGTGGGGAGCAGGGAAATGAAATCCCACAGCTGGCACAGCTGGAAAAGGCTCAGCACCACTGCCAGGGTCACATCCCATCCCTGAGCCACGGAGGGACCCAGAGGCAAAAATCCCAAAAAAAAAAAAAAAAAAGAAATCCCCCCAAAAATCCCAAAAAATAGTCTCCAAAATCTCCAAAAGTTCCCAAACTGGAGCAGGGCAAGCCCAGAGCGTGGCGGGTTCAGCACCCCCGCGGTGGCATCGGGGACAGGAGGGGACTCAGCCCCTTCCCACTGCCACAACCCCCGGGATCAATCAAACACAAGCCACCACAAATGAGCTAAACTCTGAGCCATGGCTTCAGACTGATGGTCTGTGTGAAATAAAGGATTTACAGAGAGCCTGGGCACTGCGTCCTGCCCTTGGCACGGGGCAGGGGCAGCCAGGCCCAGCTCTAGGCCTGCCTACGTGAGCCTGGCTTTAAATCTATGTATATACACCTCCAACAAATCCCTGTTTATTGCTCAGCAGAGCAAACTGCGGGGTTTTTTACATAAATAATCCCCGTGTAAATAAACTCCCCACCCTGAGCAAACTGCGAGGGATCCCGGCGCAGATTTCTCTATTTTTCAAATAAATCATCCTCCCCCCCACCCCTCCGTGGAGCTGGCAGCTCCAATTTCCAACCCACTGCGGGGCCAGCAGCTGGAAACAACCCAAACAAACAATTTTACAAGTTCCAGAAGTCCAAAACCCCCTCCTTTCCCTGCCCAAACACCCCCTTTTTCTTTTATTTCTTTTTTTTTTTTTTTTAATTCATTCGAATCTCTCGCTCGAATTTGAGGAGCGGGCAGAGGAAATGGGTGACCCAGGGACATCTGCAAGCCATTAGGGCCCAGACTTCAGGTAGCTCCCAGCAACACGTGCTGGCCACATTACACCCTCCAAGGAGATTTCCACAACTTTCCTTCTCCAAATAAACAGCCTGCGTTGGGCAGGAGCTGCACAAACAGGTAGAGAGAATGGCAGTTTTATTCCCTTTGCCCAGTTCTGGGGGATTTTCTTGTAAAGCTGCTGCTGGGCTCTGTAATTTGAACTATTGCTCGGAAAACAGAGAGGGGCTGGTTTGAAACTGCTGCCGTTGATTTCGCGGGATGGGAGCAGGAATCGGGCACAGAATTGGAATTGAGCGCCACGCTGCTGGCTGGGGGTAAAATAGAGGGGAAATAGAGGGGGGGGGGAAATGGAGGGGAAAAATAGAGGGATAAAATAGAGAGGGGAAAATAGAGGGGAAAAATAGAGGGGAAAAATAGAGGGGGAAAATAGAGGGATAAAATAGAGGGGGGAAAATAGAGGGGAAAAATAGAGGGGGAAAATAGAGGGGGGGAAATGGAGGGGGAAAATAAAGGGGGAAAAATAGAGGGATAAAAATGGAGGGATAGAGGGGAAAAATAGAGGGGGAAAATAAAGGGGGAAAAATAGAGGGATAAAAAATAGAGGGATAAAATAGAGGGGTAAAAAATGGAGGAATAAAATAGAGGCATACAAAATAGAGGAATAAAATAGAGGGGAAAAATAAAGGGAAAAATAGAGGGGTGAAATAGAGGGGTAAAAATGGAGGGGTAAAAATGGAGGGATAAAATAAAGGGGTAAAATAGAGGGGGAAAATAGAGGGGTGAAAAATAGAGGGATGAAAAATAGAGTGATAATATAGAGGGGTAAAAATAGAGGGAAAAAATAGAGGGGAACAATAGAGGGGTAAAAAATAGAGGGATAAAAAATAGAGGAGAAAAAATTGAGAGATAAAATAGAGCGATAAAGAACAGAGGGAAAAAACAGAGAGATAAAAAATAGAGGAATAAAAATAGAGGGGTAAAAAATAGAGAGTAAAAATGGAGGGATAAAAAAAGAAAGAGATTAAAAATTAGAATCCACCAGGAGTTTAAATTTGGGGTGGGATTTTTTTTCTTTAATTTTAAAGAAGGTTTTGTAGCTTGTGAAGAAATTTAAATTCTCTTGCACTTCGCTGAGAGAGATTTCACAGCGACCACTCAGTGACATTGATGGGGTATCCCTGGTTTCTTAGAAAAAATTGATTTAAAAAGTAGGAAATTATGGTGCCACCAGCATTCCCTGCAGGACATTTCCCCTTTTCTCTGTATCCCTCATTTATTTAAGAAAATTTGTAAAAGAAAATTACCTACTTTAAGAAAAGTAGGTAAATTGGGATGGTGATCCTGTGCCACCAGCATTCCCTGCAGGGAGTTATTCCTTTTCTCCATTTCTAAGGAAAAAAAAATCCCACCAGGATATTTTTCCTTTTGCCCTATCACTCATTTATTAAAAAAAAAAAAAAAAAAAAAAATTAAAAAAAAGGGAAAATTAAGGCGGGA